>NC_134535.1:128778230-129092730 GCF_050624435.1 Tenrec ecaudatus | reverse complement strand
CTATCCATTCAATGGTGGAGAGAGCATAGGGAATAGAGTGGGAATTTGGGGTGGAAGAACAAATTCTCAGCCCTACAGATTCAGTAACTCCAGGAGGTGAGGCCCGGACGATGCACTCTAACAAGTATGCCAGATGAGTCTAAAACAGGATGAGACCAGGGCTTCAAACTGGCTCAGTCATGACTGAGCAAGTGAAACCAGAACAGACCCCAGGCTTTGGAAAACGTGGCTCTCTGGAGTGCTAACTGGATCAGGAATGATTATGGCTGAAGCCCTGGAATGCGAGACTCGAAAGAGGCAGAGGGCGTCTCCTCTGGATCCCGAGGCGCGACTCTGATTCCTGCCAGGACAGTCCAGAGCAGCACACCTTCAAAGCAGCACCGTTGGCTGCCACCTTTGAGTGAACTCTCTTCTTGTCTACTCAGCTGATGGGGAGATTGGATTGCTGTGGAAATAAGATTACCATCCGGAGGACAGGAAAGCCCGATCTAGAAGGTGATGTTTGAGTCAGGAGAAGAAGGAGGTCAAAGAGTGGGCCATGTTGACATCTGGCCAAGGGATTAGCAACAGCAAAGGCCCTACAGGGGGAGCATCCTGGTGGGTGCAGGAGGGGAGGGTGGCAGGAGAGTCTTAGGCAAGTGAGGGAGCAGTAGCCGATGAGGCTAGTAGAGCCTGTAGGTGGGAGGACAGTGGGCAGTGCAGGCAGGGCCTCCCTGTACATGCTTGAAAGGACTTGGCTCTTACTCCAAGCTAGAAGGGTTTTTGAGCAGAGACATGCTAGGGGATGACTTGCATTTCAATGGAATTACCATCTAGAGATGGTCCAATTATCCTCTAGAGTCGAAGGACATCGGGAGATGTGGACAGAATTCAGATACTTTAGAAGGGGCAGCCAACGATGAAAGTGCACAGTTGGGGGTCAAAGAAAGAGGGATGCAGGCAAGGCAGCCTGCCAGGTTGTGGAGGTGATTGGTTTGCAGAGGAAAAGAAAGGTAACTAAGCCAGCAGCCAGGCCAAGGGCCAGGGGTGGGTGGGGCTCACTGGCTCTGTGGCTGCCTGAGGCCCAATGTGCTCCCTTGTGGCCTAGCAAAACCCTTCTCCAGCTCTTTCTGCTATCCCTCCCTCCCCTCCCCCAGTGGCCCACTGTTCAGAACAGACCCAGCAGAGTCCGGCCTGCCCCACCCCCACCCCCCAGCCCCACGTGCCTCTTTTGAGGAAGCCAGTGGGAGGAGTGGCAGCTGTCCTCGCCTCTGCCCCATCTGTCTTCTTGACCCCACGGCTAGGACATGCTGCTTCTGCGTTTCCATGATTCATCCTCGTCTCTCACTCTTCTCTCCCTCCGCACATCCACCTCCAGAATGTATTCACTGTCCCCTTTGTGTTCTCTTCCCCGCCGTCGGCCTAGGGCCAGAGCTCTCAGGAATCCAGACAGCCCTCGGAAGACCCCCACGTCCTCTCCAGTCACGGCACTGCTAACACGTCTCTAAACAAGAGCGGTCGGGAGAGAAGGTCTGCCAGGCTGTCTTTCCACGCAGCCCACTCCTTGTGAAACTGGGGACACGGGTGGCCCTGACAGCAGCTGGGAAACACACTTGGGTGTTGTCACCTCTGGTGGAAGCCAAACACAAATGGGAAGCAGAGGCAAAATATTCCCAGGCTGAGACGATGGGGGAAGGAGGGCTGGGCGGATGTGGTGCAGCAGCAGAGGAACCAACACTCCCCCCTTCCCACCCTCCAACAAGAAGGAAAAGGAGCGGGAGGGCACTTCAAAGAGCTCCCGGTGAGAGATGCCCCCCTGGGATGGTTAAATGAAGAGGGCAGCCCAGCCCCAGGGTTGGCGGTGTGTGGGGCCACAGCCCCCTCTGCATTGTGCCTGCTCTGCGACCCCTGCCATTCTAGGATGGGGCCTTGCATGGAAGGATGAAGTAGCCGAGAAACAATTGACCGAACTCTGCTTCCCGAGCTTGCTTGGGATGGCTGATGACCAGGAGAGATCTAAGCAGGCAGTCTAAAGGGAGAGGTCTGTGCTCTATATTTAGTAACTTAGGGAGCCGCGGGGGCACAGTGGTTACAGTTGGGCTGAGGTCATCAGTTCAAAACCACCTCGTTGCTCAGAAGAAAGGCAGGGCTTTCTACTCCTATAAAAAGCTAGTCTCAGAAACTCAGAAGGTCAGTTGTTCTACTCTGTCCTATAGGGTCGTTATGAGTTGGCATTGACTAGATGTTGGTGAGCTTGTTTTCCTTTTTTGGGGGTGGGTGTTCTTTAGATGTATCGTAGGCAGGGAAGAATTACTTGGTGAGCAAGGAAAGCACATGTTTCCTTAGACATCCTGTGTGATGGAATTAGGAAGTGTAAGTAAGCCCTTATAAGTATAAGGCTCCTTTGCTTATTGGGTAACCCACGCCTGATGGCAGGGACAACATGGTAGTGTGGGGCTAGCCCTGCCCTGCCGCTAATGTGCTGTGTGGTACATGATGAGGTTCTTCACATCTTTATTCTCTGGTTGACTCCCTGCTTCAGAAGTTCATGTCTCTCCAGTTCATTCTGACTCATAACTACCCTGTAGGACAGAGAAGAGCTGCCTCGTGGTTTCTGAGTCTGTGATTCTTTACAGGAGTAGAAGGCCCCCTATTTTGCCTGTGACTCACCTCTGAAACAGGAGAACTGGACCCCATTATGCCCACCATCTCATCACAGTTGAGAACCAGAGTCTTGTAATTCCATCCCATGGACAACGGAGCATAAGCTGACTTCCAGTCACCGAGTGGGAAGAACAAGACCTTTCCTTTCACCTACTTGTTGTTGTTAGGGGCCCTCAAGTTGGCTCCAACCCACAGTGACTGTGTCCGTCGGGGGGCTTTAGAGAAACAAATCCACAGAAACCCATGTAGAAGAGAGAGTTTTATATAACGGATAAGTGCCCATCAAGACAATATCTCAACCCAGTGCTGCCCAAGCCCACAAGTCCAACATTAACCCATATGTCCGACACCAATCCACAAAGTCCTCCTCCATCTCACAAAAGGCAAGCAACAATGCCAACTGCAGGAGGAAAGCCGAGTCAGTGAGCGTGTAAAAATCTCAGCACTGGCAGGGTTCTCCACATGGCTGCTCCAGCACCCAGGGCTGCATCGGGGTAGGTGCATGTGGCCTCTCCTCAGGGATGGCTTGCAGGAAGTGAGCCTTGCCAGCTGAAGCAGGGAACTGGCTAAGGTAGCTGCACCTGGTCCGACTATCACAAAGCAAGAGACCCGAGAACTAGAAAGGCGAGGCTCACTGAGCCATTTCTCCCCGCCCTTCAATTAACCCCACATGTGTTTATTGGCCAGGTTGGCACAATAAACTAACTAACTCAGTGACCCTGTGCACAACAGAACCAAATAATGCCTGGTGCCATCTTCACCATTGTTCCTGTGCCCAAGCCCATTATTGCAGCCTCCCTCTTTTTTGTTGCCCCTCCACTTTACCAAACATGATGTTCTTCTTCAGGGACTGGTCTCTCCTGGCAACATGTCCACAGTATATAAGATGAAGTCTCGCCATCCTTGCCTCTAAGGAAAACTCCGGCCTTGCTTGTTCCAATATGGGTTGGCTTGTCCTTTCAGCAGTCCATGGCATCTTTCAGTATTCTTCTCCAGCTCCACAGTGCAAATGTATCTATTCTTCCATATTCAATGTCCAACTTTCACATGCATATGAAGCAATGGCTTGAGTCGGGCGCACCTTCATCCTTAAAATAACATCCTTGCTCTTCGATACTCTAAAAGAGGTCTTGTGCAGTAGATTGACCTAAGGCAATATGCCTTTTGATCTCGACTGCTGCTTCCATGAACATTGACTGTGGATCTAAGTCAGACAAAATCCTTGAACTTCAACCTTTTCTCCATCGATCATGATGTTACCTGTTGGTCCAGTTGTGAGGATGTGGGTCTTCCTTACAATGAGCTGTCATCCATCCTGAGGGCTGAAATCCATGATCTTCATCAGCACATGCTTCAACCTTGTTGTTTGCCACTGTCAAGTCAGCGCCAGACTCACGGCATCCCCATGTGAATTGGAATGAAACACCTTTGTGATGCTGGTTTTCAGAAGTAGATACCCGGGCTTTTCTTCCTAGTCTGTCTTATCCTGCAAGCTCCATGAAAAACTATTCCACATCATAGCAGCCACTTGCAAGCCGCCGCCAGACAGATGGTGGGCTGTACCTGTGAGTCATCAGCTGGGAACTGGAACTGCCTCTCCTGCATGGAAGGTGAGACTTCTACCACTCACTCACCACTGCCCTGATCCTCTTGCCTGGGAAGATCCATACGGATTCAATTCTTGGGAAGCATCTACACTCAGTGACCAGATGGATTTGGCTCTTGTTAAGAGGATTCTGGCCCTAAGGCAAGCATGGCAGCTTTGCAGAAGCCCCCAGCATCGAGTTACTGTGATGACCATGGGCCGACACCTGGCCAGTAGCGCGTATGCGTGTTAGCCCCCATCCTTATTGTCAGGACTATGATGAAGTGGGCCACCCTGACCTGCCCCCCCTGCTAAGGAAAGGAAGAGCCCCTCTGCCTTATTTCACAGGACTGCAGCCCCAGGCCCACTTCTTGAGCCCTTAGTCAAGGGTCTTGGCATCGATGAGTGACAGAGGGGGCGCTTTGGTCTCTCAGCTCACTCCAGAACAGAAAGCCAACCTGACTGTGAGCATGCCATGGGCATGAGAAGGAGAAGGTGCACCTGACGGTGGCCTGGAATGTCCGGGGCAGTGAGGGTCAAGCCAGCGCTTGGTAACGGTGGTCAGGCTCTTTTCAGTTGTAGGAGGGGAGAGATGGTAAGCACCTAACAGTGAGCTCATTTTAGAGCGACAGGTACAGAGAGAGAGGGGCCATCACCTGGGCAACCTGCACATCATCATGCCCAGCACCAAAGGAGGGAAACAGCCCGGGAGAAATGAAAGAGGTTTGTCCACAGCATGGCCAAGACTTGAAGAGGATTCCTGGGTAGAGTATTCATGCTCTTGTCCCACTAGCATCTGGCTGCAGAGCTCAAGAGTCAATGTTCCCAAAGTCAAGGTCTCCCATGCTGAAGAAGTAGTGTGTGTGTGTGTGAGAGAAAGCTTCCTTCCAAAACCGTTTATGTCACTTATTACCTGAGATAACATGTGACAATCTTCTGGCTACCCGCTTCAGCATGTCTCCCAGCAGATCCTCTGCTCCCCCCACCACCTGCCTTCTCCAAAGGTGTTCAATTGCTTGCAGCACAAGGCACCACTAGAGGGAGCCACCACCACCTGCATTCTTTCACAGACTTGGAGACTCAAGGTTGCCCTTGGCACTTCCTAATTGGAACCAGCTCTGAGACAACATTAAGGCCATTCTGCTGGGTCCTGGTGTGGCTGTGACCTGCCAGACTGGCGATGACTTGCCTCCACTAGCTCCCACCCAGGGAGGGGTTGTGTGCAGCAGCAAGCAGGGCTGCTCAAAGACTCTGGACAGATGGATGGTGGGGAGGTAATGCAGACAGAGGTTTCAGAGGCTCCCAGCTTCTCATTCACTGGGCTTTTGAAGTAAAATGGGAAACCCGTGGAATACTTGCTCGGGGGATGGATGGGGGAGTCCCAGTATTCTGGAAGAGGTGACAGTGGGCACAGTAGAAATCAGCCTGCTACTCCCCACAGATACCTGGGGTCCTGGGAGTGTCCCCCAGTTTGCTCGAGTGGAGGGAAACCACCCACAGGGACCCAGAGATGACATAGCAAAGAGATCAGGTGTCTTCTGGAAAAAATGATTTTCCAGTCTAAATACTGCTTGGTCACGGATATATATATATCCACCCGCACCCCATCCCCCGAATCCCGTTATTCTGGGAACCAGGCTGAATGGTCTTGAACCTTGACCTGGTCATTGGATCCGGAGGTAGGACAGGGCCGATGAAGGTGCCGACTGCTGCACCATCTCTCCTTCAGGGGAAGTCCCAATTCTGGATCTCACTTTCCTCATCTTTTAAACAGGGACTTGGAGAGGCACTCACCCAAGTGAGGACCTCCTCGGTGCTCCAGAGCGTGGGGCTCAGGTTGTCTTCTCTCATCGAGGCTCCCGTGTGACCGATTTGCTTCTTTCCACACGTTTGAGGCCTCCTTATAAATGTCTACCCCGGCTCCATAGTGTTTAAGAAAGTATCAGTAAAAATGAGATGAGCTTGCCCTCTGAGGACCCATCAAGTCAACAAAATGCTTCTGATTCCCTCCAAGCTTCCTTGTGTTAAGGCCCATGATGCCTTTCACAGCATGAGGCTGAGAAAGCTGGCCAAGGCTTACATCTTCCCATGTCAACACTCGCTGGCCTCCTGTCTAAGCTCCCTTTCAGTCCTGCTTCCCTCAGGAGGGTGTGTGCCAGCTCCTGGGGCGGAGTGGGTTTGCCTCCCATCCTGGTGACAAGGCCCTTGCTGCTGTGAATTTCCACGTTCTGCTTAGTCAATCCAGGGTGGCTCGGTGACTCAGGCTCCACTCCGAGCTGGCTTCTGCTGAGAGAGAGTGGAGAGGACAGTGAGAGCGGGCAGGGGCTTTCTCCAGGAGAGAGAAATCCAGAAACAAAGGCAATCCTAATTCCAAGCAATACTCTATGGTCAGACACTGTTGATTGGAAGAAGAAAGAACTCCTTGTCGGTTTTCTTTCGATTCAGTCACAGTCCAGCTAGACCTTTAGCGAGGAAGAGGAGGCCTGTTCTGGGCTAGCCCCCACTCAGGGCTTCACACTGGTTTAGTCATGAATGACAGCCTGACACCAAAGGAATAGGTGACTTTCACACTTGGGTGAGCCAGATGGCCAATCAGAATAAGAAAAGTTAGGGTTGAAGCTCTTAGGAAACCAGGACAGCGTGTGTTTGTGTTGCATAGAAACCAAACCTCTTGTCCAGCTGAGTTGGAAACAACAGTTGCCGACTCAAAGATGGCAACAGACCCTGCTGGTTTGAATGCATGCTATTCTCCACAGTCCTGGTCACCGCCAGGCTTCCTCTCCCTCTTCTAAGTCTCCCACTCCAGAACTTGAACCCATGCTTTTTCCTGGGGTGCTTCCGATGCTAATTCCCAAATGCAAATTCCTGGGCTCCAACCTCCATCCCCCAACCGCCCCCTCCTGCCAAGTTACTGCTTCTGAAGAAGAGCCCTAGAACCTGCCTTTCTATGAAGCTCTCAGGGGAGGCTGGCGGCGGGGGGGGGATAGGTGGTGGGGGGAGGGGGCACCCCACTGGGTAGAGCAAAAGCTCCATTTCGTCATCTGTGCCCACTGCAGGGGACACCGTGCAGAAATAGCCCAGGAATTTTCGAGCTCATAGAGAACTGTCCATGCAAGAGATGTGTGCAGAGCCGAATCTCCAAGGAAACAGGGCCCGTCTGTTTTTCACTGTTCCTTAATGAATGTGTGTGTGGTTGTAACTAAACTCTTGGCTAATTCCCACGTCTGCGGAAGCATCCCGGGCGCGTGCGAGTGAGCTCCTGGCCACTAGAGGGAGCCCGGGAAGGCTTCTTCCCAAGCGCCAGGACCTGGGGAGAGGAAAAGTACTGAAGAGAGGGCGAGCAGAGCCTTTTGGAAAAGCCTGCAGCGCTGCGTGCAGCCCGCCCAGCACACCACTGCAATCCGGGTGTGCACGGACTCCAGCAGGAACTGCAGGCTTGGCGGGGGAAGGCGGATTGTTTGCTAGCCTTTCAAATTGTTTGCGTTCCTTTTGTGGTCACAAAATGCCTTTGCCATGAACCCCGTGTACAGTCGGCGATGTTTGCTGGGAGTTGCTATCACTGTTTCATGAATGGAGCAAGAGAAGGGAGGCTGGTCCAGCTGGAGCACAGTGTTTCTGCCCAGAAGCTGGAGGGGGTTCAGATCCCTGTGGACTGGGGGACTGCCAGCTGGGAGGCCACTCTCAGCTCCAAGGGTCACCCTCTCAGCAGGCTGTGCTTCTGTGGGCTGGAGAAGGCAAAGGGATGCTTTAGGGATAGGAGGATCGAAGAAAGCCCATCCTGGAGGCCAACAGGAGAAAGAGGCTATTTTACTGGTACCCAACTGGCTTTAGAGTTTCCCGGTTAGCACCAAAAGTTTGTGGGGCCAGACCCCAAATCCGACTCACGACCACTGAGTCTATTCCGATTCAGAGTGACCCCACAGGACAGGACAGAACTGCCCCCATGGTTTCCAAGACTTTACATCCTTCTGGGAAAAGAAAGCCTCCTCTTTCTCCCAAGGAGCAGCTGGTGGTTTGAACTTCTGACCTGCTGATGTTCAAACTGCTGAGGGTGATCAGTGCATCACCCTATATGCCCCCTGGATGGCTCGGGGCCAGAAGCACCCCGTAGAAAAGGCCTGGTGATGGGTTTGCCCAAAATCACGGCCTCCAAAACTCAGTGGAGTGCAGGTCCCCTCTGCCACACAGGGGTCACGATGAGCCGTGGCCTGGGTGGTCATTTGCAAGGAATGGAGTCTCTGAGGCAGTGGCAGATCTCACCTAGGGGACCTTTCGAATTCGCAGGGCCCCGGCAGGCCGCTCAGCAGTCACAGGGCACCCTGGCTGGGAGCAAACTGCACATAGCTCTGGCAAGACACCCTTACCTCTGGCTCACTCGGGAGGTACTCGGCTAGAGCCTGGAGGAGCTTCAGAACTAGCTTACTCTCCCCCTCCCCACCTCCAATGTTCTGAACAATATCTGTGCTTTAGTTGTTAACCCTTTCTTTTCTTTCTTGATATGACCGTGGCTCTCCGACGATGTTGGACAAAACCCGCCGGCCCAGGTGGACTTCGGAATGTGTGGGCCCAGAGGTGGGCGGGCTGTGCATACTCAGGCTTGAGGAAACATTTCTATGTTGAGTGACTGTGTGCAAGCGTGCCGATCCTTGGGTGCCCTTGTGTATCACTGCGGGGTCCCTGGGTTGTGCAAATGGCTAACGCGCTCAGCTTCTAACCGAAAGGTAGAAGGTTGGAGTCCACCCAGGTTGTCTCGGAAGAAAGGCCTGGCAATCTACTTAGGAAAAACCAGCCTGCAGAGCCCAGTTCTATTCCAACACACAAGGGGTCACCTTGAATGAAAGCTGTCCACTCCTGGTCTGAAACATGAAGGCAGCAGCAACCAGTTCAGTTGGGGTGGGGGCGGGGGAAGGCTTGTGTATATCTCCTAGATCTACCCACACCCCTGCCTGGGGCGGGGATGTCCTTTCCATGCCTACAATAATCTCCCAGTTAGCTTTTGAACCCAACATTCTCCAGTCCCTGCGTACACGCTTGCTTGTTCAGCTGGAGCCCCACCACAGCTAAACAGGGCCCCCAAAGCAAGACTTCCCTGTAGCCCCCTGTCTACTATTGGTACAAGCACGTGAGCAGACCCTTGCCTTGAGAGTTATAGATGTGTGTGTGTGTGTGTGTGTGCGCGCGTATGTGTGTGTGCTTAGCCGATACCACTGCCGCCTGGAGTGTGCTCCTCCCAGCTGATCTAGGGAAGCGGTTGGAGTCCCCAGGTTGCTCCTTGCCTGGACTGACAGCTCTCTGGACTGACAGCCGCAGCAAGCTTCTTGAGCAAAAGACCCAGGGGGCCCCTTCCCTTGCATGCAGATTCTGAATAGAAATCCTGACTTTCCTGGTGACAATTTCCACACACAAAAAACTCCCAAAAAACAAACACGCACTTTTTTTTGGTTGTCCTTTGTTGAGGGCAAACGGACTAGCGCTTCAACACGTAGCATCTCCCCCTGCCCCTGGACCCTTTGACGTCGGCCTCACGTCTTGGTCTGACCTATTACTCCTGTTGGAACTTGCGGCTCGCAGGACACTGCAGGGCCTGCCTATTCAAGCCCCGATGCCCCTTCGCCTCCCCGGATGCGTCTCTTGCCCGCATAGCGCCTCTCGCTGCCAGCGCAGGCCTCCGCAGCTCTGCTGGCATGGAGCGCGGCCTGCGTGCGGAGCCAGGAAGCAGGTCCAGTCACTCGGGTCTGGGCAGCGAGGGAAACTTCTGCTGCGGGCTGCGATTCTCAGTCTTCTCCCGTCCTTGAAGGACCCCGTGCATCCCCCCTCCTTCTCTGCCTTCCCAGCGCTCTCACTAACCCGCAACCGGGAGGCAGGAAAGTCACTGCTCCTATTGGATTTTGCTGCAGTTTTTTTTTTCTCCCCTAGATGCTGAGAGCTATTTTTAGCCTGAGCCATTTTTTGTTGTTGTTGCAGGGGATCCACAGTCTATTTTTAAGGTCCATACGGTGGCCCACTCATCTAGCGCTCCTTAGAGGGGCTTTGGGAGAACGTAGTGGGGGTGGGGACGGGTGACCTTCTAGAAGAGCTGGCAGGGTGGTCAGGAGCCTGAAGAAGGGGTGGGGAAGCTGGATTCCCAGGCAAGGGGCAAGCGGCAGTGTTCTCCTCCAGGGATCCCGTGACCAGCCCCGCTCCCCTCATCTCCCTCCAACTGCCCAGACCCCCGGGTCACAGCAGGCCGACTGTATCCTGACTGACAGCAGCCGCATGGGTTCATTGCTCAGGTTCTGTGACAGCATTTTCTTTGCCTTCCCCTGATACCCCACACTCTCTCCATCTCCCCGTTGGTTCACGACACCACCCTGGAGAGACCAACTGAGTTTGGGGAGATTGCTTTGGGTGGTGGGTTTATGTCCCCCTAGGAGAAGAACTGTGAGTGGGGGCTGGGTCTGCCATGGGACCAGGGGTGACAGATGGGCTCAGGGCGGGGGGGCGAGGGGAGGGGGGAAGAGGTTGGGTGGGCAGAGCTGGTGCTTGACTGGAGGCACAGCATGGGTGGGGAGGAGGCACATGAGAGGTCCCAAGGCAGGGCTGCTTCCTGGGAAGCTCAGGAGTCCCTCAGAGGGGCTTGGGCAGAGGCAGTAATGAGGTTGGGGTACTGGGAGGTGTGTCAGAGCTTCCCCTCCTTCCAGGTCACCTAGGTTCCAGTCCTGGGATGACCTATCACTCATACCTGCACGGTGGCCATCGGGCCTGTGCAGAGTGGGTAGGGAGAGGGGCCTGGGTGGAAAATTCCTCTGAGGGTTGGTGAAGCCACTGCCAAAGGACACTGACTGACACTCTTATCTCTGCTCCCCATGCTGTGCGTACGGACGGAGCAGACATCGTCAGAAAGTCCAGAAGCTCCCCTTTGGCTAGCCTCTCACACTGCCTGAGGTAGTTAGTTATTGTGCCAGTCTGGCCAATCAACACATGTGGGGTTAATTGAAAGGCGGAGAGATAAATGGCTCGGTGAGCCTCAACTTTCTAGTTCTCGGGTCTCTTGCTTTGTGCTGGTCAAACCAAAGTGCAGCTGCCTTAGTCACTTCCCTGCTTCAGCTGGCAAGGCTCACTTCCTGCAAGACATCCCTGAGGAGGAGCTGCATGGACCTACCCCGATGCAGTCCTGGGTGCTGGAGCAGCCATGTGGAGACCCCTGCCAATGCTGAGATGCTTACACATTCACTGATTCGGCTTTCCTCCTGCAGTCAGAATCATTGCGTGTGTTTTGTAAGATGGAAGAGGACTTTGTGTATTGGTGTCGGACATATGGGTTAATGTTGGACTTGTGGGCTTGGGCAGCACTGGGTTGGGATGTTTTCTTGATGTGCACTTATACTTTACATAAAACTCTCTCTTATACATATGAGTTTCTGTGGATTTTTTTCTCTAAGTACCCAGACTAACACACTCCCCTCCCCTCCGGCCCCACCCCAACCCTCTTCACCCATTCTAAGGGCCAGAACCTGGTGTTGCCACCTGGGTTACTGGTGGTGTCTCCCAACCTCAGTTGAACCAAGCTGCAGGCAGGCAGGCAGGAGCTAGGAAGGAGGGAGCTCTTTTTTACAGAGGATCTGTTAGTTAACTGGAATTCCTGGGTGATGCTAGCAGGTTCCCGTGCTCAGTGGCTAACCAAAAAGTTTCAGGTTCGAGCCCACCTGAGGCGCCTTGGAATAAAGACCTGGCAATCTAATAACAAAATGAGGAGCCCCTGAGGACCGCATGGAACACAGCTCTGCACTGACACCTAGTATCGCCGCAAATCAGAGCAGATCAAGTGGGACCCGGGGCTACTTAACAAACAATCACATTGTCTTTCAAGGGAGTGAAGGTGCAGACACACTGTGTCCTGTACCAAGCATTGGCAGGGCCCCTGGGTAAGGCACAAGCTGAGAAGTAGCCCAGCTCAGGTACAGTGGGGCAGGGCAGGGCAGCCTTGCCTTGGTGGCGCCATAAACAGATGTGTGTGTGTGTGTGTGTGTGTGTGTGTGAAATCCCAGACAGGTGTGATCCTAAAAAGAACCCCCCATTCCCTACCTCCCTCACACTCAGAGTCTCCCACCCCTCCGCCTGGAGACCTTCACACCTGTCTCCTCTATCCTTTTATCTGGTTCATATGAGTCTGCACCAAACCACCTGGCCTTCCAGAAGGTCCTTGAGTCTGAACTCTCATCCCGAAAACACTCTACCTGCCAATGATCATTCTACTTGCAAGGTCTTCCCCGGCTACTTTGTTTGAAAAGGTTCTCTCCCTTCCCTGGGGCACTCCCTCATCACCCTGCCCTCGCTTGCTTAATTTTTCTCTTTAGAGCCTCATTATGACATGTTATCTGTCTGACACCAAATCCACCAACCCCGTTGCCATAGACCTGAGTCTGGTTCATGACTTGTGCCTTGGGTCACTAAGTACTGTTGTTCCACAGGGTTTTCTTGGCTGGAATAGTGACCAAAGCAGATCGTCAGGCTCTTCATCAGAGGGATGGGTTCAAACTACCGACCTTCAAGTTATTAGCTGAGGGCAAGCATTTGCTGCCACCTGGGATCTTCATTCCATTCTCCATCCGTCAGTTTGTGGTGTGTGTCCTCTGTGGTGCCTTGTGTTGCTGTGAGGCTTGAAACTGTGATGTTTGTACTTCAGATGTCAGGAGTGCCACCCAGAGTGGACTGGTTTCAGCAGAGCTTCCAGGCTAAGGTCGACCAGCAAGAAAGGCCTGGCAATCTCTCCTGAAAGCCAGCCAATGACAACTCTATGGATTACAACAGAATGTTGTCCAGGGTGACCCTTAGGTTTCGTGTCAAATTTGGCTGGGCCTATATTCCCAGTGGTTCAACAGTTGAGGCCTAGTCATGTGCCCATGATGTGACCCAACGCAATGCATTCAACTCCAGAATGTGACCTGCTGTGAGCAGCTCATAAGTTATAAGAAGATTAAGGTGGAATGCTACCCCTTAGTCAGTCCTTGGTAAAATGGAAAGAAAGTGTTTTCAGAGGTGTGGTCTCCTTCCTTTATAAGTGGATGCTGTGGAAAGCTTGTTTGCTTTTTTTCTGAGTCTGTATCCTGCATCTGGCTCACTGACTTCTGGTCTGTTGGACATGAGTCAATGGCCTGCTATATTGCCTGTTGATCCTGGGAGCCATCAGTTGCTGTGTTAGTCCAGGTAGACTAGAGAAACAAATTCATAGACACTGATATGTGTATAAGAAAGAACTTTGTATAAAGAGTAATTGTACATAAAGGAAACATCCCAGGCCAGTCCAGATCAAGTCCATAAGTCTGATAATAGCCCATATGTCCAATACCAATGTATAAATTCCTCTTCCGACTCACAAAACACATGATGCAATGATGCTGAATGCAGGAAGATCACAGGCCAGTGGATGCAAAGTCTTTTGGATTCAGTGGTGGTGGAAGCATCTTAGAGCTGCCAGCTCCAAAGCTCTGGCTGCCACCAGCATAGCTCGAGGTGGCATGTCAACAGGAATATCTTGCAGGGAGACGAAGCAGGGACAGTGTGTGTGTGTGTGTGTGTGGCCTTCAGTGAGCTATTTATATCTGTAGCATCTCCAATTGAGATCATCAAGCTGCAACCTGATTGACAGGCTAGACTCCACTCCTGTGCAAGTTGACAGATTATGAAACTGCTGCACATAGAGACCTCTCCACCAATCCCCCTCCTCCTCTTGCTGAAGTTCTCGGCTGCTCCTCTGGGCTTGCAGTCCTTTCAGAAGCTGCCATCAAGCCCTCTCCGCCTAAAAATCTGTGAAAAGCAGCACATTCCCTCTCACTCCAAGGAAACAAATGACCTGCAGGGTAGAATTGCCCTTAAACTTGAGGCTAACACTTTGGTTAGGCATTAGGTTGCTAACCCCAAGGTCAACAGTTCAAAACCACCAGCCACTCAGCAGAACAACAAGTCTATCTGCTCCCATAAAGAGTTATCATCTCAAAAGCCCACGGGGCAGTCTATCCTGCCCCATCGTGTTTCTAGAAATCAAAACAGACTTGTTGGCAGTGAATTTCATTTTGTTTTGTTTTTGGTTCTGTTTTGGAGGGCTGTGGAGGAGCTGGGAAACCACCCTTGTGAAGATGTCTGCTGCCGGCGGGGACCCATCAGTAAGCAGTAAAGGAATGGCCTCAACAAGGGAACAGCCATGGCGCTCTGGGCAGTGCTCACCTGGGTAGTGTATGTGTGGGTGCTGGGGGTACTCTGTGGTCTCCATGCTGCTTTCCTCACATGCAAAGTGGCCTGTGAGGGCCACAGGGCTGGCGGCAGCAGCAGCAGGAGCAGCAGCAGCAGCAGCTGTGTGCTGAGTTGTCATTTTTAAGGACAGGCACCTTGTCCTCCTGGAAAGCTCAGTCCTCAGCCTGACTTCCCTCCCTCTACCAGACAGCCCTTAAAGGCGCAGTGGAGGCTCCATAATAGAATTCCCGCCTTGCCTGCAGGAGAGCAGGGTCTGACTCCCTACCAAGGCCTCTCATGCTCAGCCACCATCTGTCCCTTCATGGAGACTGTACCTGCTATCATGCTGAACAGACTCATCAGAGCTTCCAGGCCAAATGGACTCGGAAGAGAGGCCTAGAGGGGAAAAATAAAAAAGATTAGAGATCTGGTTCCACAAATCAGTCAGGCAAACCATCGAGATCGGGGTGGCCTGTTGGCAGCCAGCGATGGGGCTGCTGCAGGATGAGGCAGTGCTCTTGATCCTATGGATGGGGTTGGAATGAGTTAGGGGCCATGCCTGTGGCAGCTAGCAACAAAGACATGCCTTCCCATTGCCCTGGAGGTTTCCCCAGTGTCAGGGACTCTCTAGTCATACAGGGAGGTAGGGGATATTCCCCCACCCCCAACTGCCTACTTATGTGTGAACTCACACACACCAATGGATCCATGTAATTAGGAAAGGAGGAAATGAATAATAGCATGGGTCGATTATAAAAAAATTTAAAAACACTATTGTATGTGTTTACACGTGTGTTTTGTACCAAAAATTGATTTCATGATTTGATTCATGATATTCAACCATTGATTTAGTGATTTGATTCATGATATTGTCATGCTTTCCGATGTCCCAAGAGCTTTCCACACCCATTGGGCTGAGCATTTTGCAAACATATATACATATCTGTACAACCATAATGGGAAGTGATGCAATGCTACCTGGAGCAACGAGGACTAGACATGCCATAACATCCACCAGGCACAGAGCCCGAGGGGACACAGCACGGACAGACAGGGACTCCCTCTGCTCGCCACAGCACTATCAAGAAGCTGCAAACAGCCCAATTACCCATCGGTAGAAGAATGGATAAAGACACTCTGATACACACACACACTCACAATGCGTGCATTCCTACAAAACAGTGATGAAACCAGGAAACACTTCAGGACTTGGATGGACCTGGAAATCCTTATGCTGAGCAAAGTCAGTCAGTCACAAAAGGGCGACCATTGTATGCGATCCGTTCTATAAGAACAAACACCAGGACCGAGGCAGCCATCTGTTCTCTTCTGACCTGGCCTCTCAAGCAAGAAGGTGGCGAGGCTGCTTCATGTTCATGATCGACGCAGTGCCCTCTTTATTGGTGTATCTTCAGTACCACGTCGACAGAGCAGGTCTCACCTCAATGGGGTTCAGTTCCACATGTTGGATAGAGAAGGAGAAGGGCGATCAGTTCCTGCCATGTAAGCTTGTTCTACAATCATCCGAATCAACAGACGCTCCTAGAAGGGCGGTCGGTGAGCCTTAATGGAAATTCAAGTCCAGAGGAAGTAGGTGAGGGCAAGTCTGTCGCTGAGAAGGTGGTTGTACCTCTTTTGGTGGATAAACCAGTTGGGGCCACCTGCCATAGGGAAAAAATGTTTAACCTTATTTCTATAGATTCCCAAGGGAGAATAAGCTCCCTATTTCCCTAATTGGGCGCTTTTGACTTTGTTTCTATCCAGCCCTTGGTGATCCAGGCCACCAGGACTTTAGAGTCTGTCCTTTTGAGGTGCATGGCATTCTTCAAAGGCCACACCAGAAGGCTCCAATTTGGAAACCCGATGAAAAGAACTGGGCTTGACCTGAAACTGACCTGTGATAGACTTACGGAAATGCATGAGAACCTTGGATTTAAGGCTGAAACAGCCCAGTGTGAGAAGAACCAGGTGACTGCTGTCCCAAGGTTATAGATTTGGAGGTCATTGGACTTTGGTTTTGGTTTGGAATTTCTTACTTTGAGGGTACCCAATGAACGACAGCTTGGAACTACCATAGATTTGCTGTTTCCAAGTTCTCTTTGCTTTTCTTATGACCCATCTTAGTCTGGCAGGCATTGTTTTTGCCTCTGCGAATGAGCATTGTTGAAAGTTTTGTCCTTTCTTCAGCCCTCATGGTTTGTGTAAATAGTGTCTAGTCACTTGCGTTTTTTATTTGTATAGGTCAAATATCCATGTCTTTTGGTCTAAATAGCTATCCCATATATGTTTACTTTCCTTTTGTTAACAGTATTTAGAATTCTTTAAGTTTGGCTAAATTAGTGAAAATATCAACAGAAGTACCATTCTGCCACAATATAATCTTCCACAATACAAAATAATGATGTATCCAAAGTGGAATATATATATATATATATATCACATTTAATTTAAGGCCCAAACAGCCCAGTGTAAGAAGAACCAGATGACTGATATCACAAGGTTAGAGATTCAGAGTTCATTGCAACTTTGACTTGAATCTAAGAAAAAATGAGTTCCTGTGACATGACCCTACTCAACACCTGCTCTCATGAAGACACCACTGAAATGCTATAGCAAAGTGTGGTGAAGAAATAAGATGGCACCCAGCTGTCAGAAATAATAGTGTCTGGGATTTTAAAGCCCTTGTCTTAAAAGAAGCAGTCGGAGTGAGATGCCAGCTAAGTCCACACTGAGGAAGCGCACCAGCCAGTGTGATCCAAGGATAAATGAGATCCAAGACCGGAAGAGGGAATGACACGAGAGCTTAAATTCTGAGCACTCGATTTGCAGAAGACTGTGCATGACAGTGAAAGCCCAGGATTCATTTGCAGGGTCCCCACTTGGATTAAGTCTCTAGCGAATGCCCTCTGACCATTGACCAGGGGGGCAAGTCGCCTAGCTATCAGACAGAGGGCCTTGGAAAGTGAACTAGCACCGATGTAGCTAGGTTAAACTTGAACACCACATTTATTCTCTTTTTGGACCCGTTTAAAATGTGTTCTACTTTTTATTATTTCCTGTTACCTTTTCAAGTGAGGTTTTTCTAGGTTTTATTTTATTAGGTTTTTCCCCCCTGTTTGTTTTTGTATATTTTTCTCCGCCCCAAATCCAAGATAAGTAACTAGAGGAATAGTTTCTTAGGTTTAGGGCAGGAGAAAAACCAAACCAAATTCACTGCCATTGAGTCAAGGTCCACTCATAGCAGCCCTGTGGAACAGGGTACAGCTGCCCCTTTGAGCTTCCGAGACTGTAACTGTCTGCAGGAGTAGGAAGCCCCGTTTTTCTCCCTCGGAGACACTGCCAGTAGCTGTGAATGAACTATCTTGAGGATCATAGCCCAATGAGTAACCACTATGCCACCCGGGCTGCCGGGGCAGGTGGTGGGGAAGTAGTGGGCTAATGATGATGAGTATAAGTGTGTGTGTGTGTGTGGGGGGGGGGGGCTGTTCTACAACTGAAGGGATGAATATACAGCTCTTTTCAACATGTTCCAACTGCTGAACTGCATGATATGTGAATTTTATGTCAATAATTTCAAAAAAGGAAACATACCTGTAGGACTTATTATCCATGATTGTTTTATAATCAAGGAGACAGATGTGCAGAGAAGTTAAGACCCAGATTTGAAGTCACTCCACTGGTAACCGGCAGAGCTGGAGCATCAATGTGAGACAGTGATTGTCATTAGGTGCCATTGAGTCAATTCTGACTCTTAGCGACACCATGTGAACAGAGTAGAACTGCCCCATAGGTGCGCAAGGCTGTCAGCCTTATGGGAGCAATGACCAAGTCTCTCCCCTGTGAAGCTGCTGGCCAAGCGCTTAACCATGGAGCCAAGAAGGCTCGTTGAAACTAAGACTGCACATGTCACTCTTGTCCAGGGGAGGCTAGTCAGGGCTGATGTTAAGGAGAGGGCTTTGAGTCCAGGCTAGAGGGGGAGAAAAAAAAATCATAGTTTTCCAATGGCCAGAATGTGGCAGGATGCCTCCAGGCCTGCCTCGGGAACTGGAATAACTTTTGAGGTCAGCCATTGGAGATTGAAGGGCGGATCCATCCAGGATCACTCCATAGGGACTTTCCTGTCCTGGTCTGTCTTGTTTATCCCACCTGTCCCTTTGTCTACCACTGGAGCATGTGTGGAGGTGGTGATGGAGGTGGGGGGTGGAAGCCAGATAGAGGATGCAGAGCTGATGGGAGAAAGAGCAAGAGCACTGGCCATTGGGAGGTGAGTGTTGTTTCAAAGATGCTAAGGAGGCCCTGAAGGCTCCAGAGTTAATATTAGAGTCTTGGGCTCTGAGTCTCTTTGGATGTGGCCTTTTTAGGAACAAAAATTCTTTGCAAAGGCAATGAAGTTGCCGATCTTGAAATGAGATCTTCCTGGGTTATTAGTATGGGCCCTCGATCCAATAATAACTGTTCTTATGGGAGACACAAGATGAGGAGAAGCCACAGGAAGATGAGCACAGGGAGGGGAGGAGCAATTCAGCCACAAGCCAAGTGTTACTGAGTGTTACCAAGTCATGATTTCAGACCGCTCCACTTCTCAGTTCTTGTCCTGCTTGTAAGAAATGTTTCAGGCGAGGGACGAAATTCAAACCAGAGTCAGGGAAAATGGTTGAACGGGAAGTGTGAGTTTATTGAAGGGGATATGAATTAGACCAGAACATGTTCACTGCTACAGATAAGAGCCCACAGTGTCCATGTCCCTGAGTCTTCAAGGGCCCTCTTAGCAGATAGCTCTTCACGGTCGGTGCCTGCGTCAGGGCACCCCTGCATGTCGGTGTGTGGTCCAGGTTGCATAAAGGATCAGAGAGGGTGGCAGTCACTATGCTGAAGGAAGGCTTGTGTGGGAATTTGAGTGGGGTCTTCAAAGCTGAGCAAGGAAAGACAAAAGAGACCAAAGAGCAGATTTGGTGCTGGGTGGACTTGAGCGGATGGTGCGGGGTGGATAAGAATGGTCACACAAATGGGCTGCTGCCAGGAGACCAGCCAGGCAGTCCATATGCGGATGGAGCCAGGTGCCATCCTGTCCATTTCAACTCGTGGCAGTGCCAAGTAAGTGTGTCAGGAGAGCTGGGCTCCTGGGTGTTCAGCGGCAGGTTCTTCAGAAGGGGACCAACAGGCCTTTCTGCAGAGGAGCCTTTGAGTGAAGCTTAAGCTCCAACATGGTGGTTAGTAGCCGAGTGAGTTAACCTTCTGCACCATGCAGGGACTCCAGATGCTGAGAAAAGCTAGGGATTCTAACTGGCTTCTTGCCTACAGAGTGTGTCCTTTCGTCCAAATGGAAGCACTTTATGAGAGTTCTCAAGTTCTTGCAACAACACTCCGGGATAAGTATTTTTAACATCCTCATTTGGTAGATGGGAAAACAAATATATAGAAGAGCCAAGCAAATTGCAGAATGTAACATAATGATTGGGGGTAGGGGTAGAGGCAGGAGGGTTGGTGGGGGACTGGATTCCAAACTCAGACAATCTGAGCCCCAAATGAGTCTGTTCTTTTTGCACCGTGATGATGGCGGTGGTGGTAGTGATGATGCTGGTTTTGGTGGAGGCGGTAGAGGTGGTGGTGGTGATGGAGGCGGTAGTGGTAGGGTGATGGTCACGATGGTGGTAGTGGTGTTGATGATGGCCATGGTGGTGGAGGTGGATGTGGTGGTGGTGATGATGGCTTTGGTGGAGGTGGTAGTGGTGGTGGCAGTGGTAGGGTGATGGTCACGATGGTGGTAGTGGTATTGATGAGGGGGCAGTGGTATTGATGAGAGTGGTAGTGGTGTTGATGATGGCGATGGTGGTGGAGGTGGTAGTGGTGGTAGGGTGATGGTCACAATGTTGGTAGTAGTATTGATGATGGTGATGGTGGCAGCGGTGACAGGCAGAGCACTCACCATGTGCCAGACACTGTTCAAAACAGGTTGCTTGCAATTATCTACTTCACCCTCACAATCACCTACGAGGTACCCACTGTTGCAATGAGAAAACAGAGAACCTGGGCAGGTTGAACAAGCACACGGCTCACCGTCGGGCAGTGGGGGAGCCAGGATTTGCATGACAGTGCTGTGGAAATAAGTACTGTCCTCTTCCCGTTGATGCCACCGGCCTAGGTCCACTGGGATCACAGTGACCGCCACACACCTGTGTCGCCTGAGCTCTGCTGCCACCCCTTCCAGGAGGAGGTTGGTTTTGAGTGTCCCCAAAACACTTCATGCGCTCTAGGCATTTCGTCTGGTTCTGATGCCGTTCTGTGGTTCGCGCGTTGCCTTCCTCTCATGCTACTGGTGCCTGCAGTCACAGGACCCCTCTCTTTTATCCTCCCTGGTGCAGCTTCCCATCGTTGCACGAAATAGTCCAAAGGCATCTGCACAGGAAGGCTGGTTTGACCGCCAGGCTGCCCTGTGCTGCTCAGGTCCCACAGAGTTTCGAATGACGCCACTTCCAGTGTTTCTTGCTTTTAAATCATATCTTCTCTGCCCAGCCCCCACTAATCAGGCTTTAGGCTCAAGTCCACAGGGGGTGTACCTGTAGGGGTGACAGGTGACTTGATGAGATGAATAACATAAGCAGGACCACAGTCAGAATCCCTCTTCCCACCAATGCGACACCATGGTCCTTGGGCAGAAACTGTGCCCGGTCTCTGGAATCTGTTCTTTTCTGGGAGGTGTCGATTCTTGGATTCTCCTCCTTGCACCTTCACATATAGCTAATGGGTCTGAACTGGTGGAGAGCCCAGTTTCGGATCTCTAGGCGAGGCTCTGAGCTCAGATTGGAGAGGGCTGGCAAGCTGGGGGGTTTGAGTGTGATGGGCCAGGCCACGGCAGCTGTGGAAGGCTGCGGTCAGCCTGCATGGGAATGGAGAGAGGCTTTTACCCTTTGCACTGCACATTGTTCTCATTTCATGTGTGTGTGGTATATAAATAATGTGTCGTTTGCTATTTCAATATTCTTTAGGGAAATTAGTTAGGTACCATTTTGTTCAACTCTTACCATTATTCATTTCCAAATTTTCCATCACCCCGAGGGAAGCTCTTTGTCCCCAAAGCTGTGAGCCCTCCTTTCCCCGCTCTCCCGCCTGCTCCTGGTCGCTACTAATGAACTGCCAGCTTTACAAGCCAAACAAGCCCGCTGCTGTTGGAGCTGATGCTGACCACAGAGACCCTCAGGAACGAGTCTGACTGCCCAAGGTTGTCATTGTCACAGGGACAGACTGCCACATCTTTCTTCCTTGGAGCGGCTGGAGGTTCAAAAACAAGTGACCTTTTGGTTGGTAGCTTAGTGCTACACGAGTAGAAAGTCCCATTCTCCTTCTGCAGAGCCACTGGGCGGCCTCGAACTGTTGACTTTGTGGCTAGCAGCCCCGTAGTAACCCGCTAAGCTCCTGGAGGAGCCCCCTGGAGACAAAAGACCATAAAACAAAACAAACACTCAATTTACTGTCATCGAGTTGACGCACAC
The DNA here is from genome assembly GCF_050624435.1 of Tenrec ecaudatus. Classification (NCBI taxonomy): domain Eukaryota; kingdom Metazoa; phylum Chordata; class Mammalia; order Afrosoricida; family Tenrecidae; genus Tenrec; species Tenrec ecaudatus. Next base: position 129,070,803 of record NC_134535.1, on the reverse strand, counting down.
TCGCAGCGACCCTGTAAGACATCACAGAGACATTACAAGATCCAATCTGTATTTCAGGGAGACCATTGCACAGATGAGGGTGAGCATGATTCTATCCAGATTCTTTCAAACCAGGGCCCCGAGCAGGCCCCTCTTTCTCCCACTAAGACTCTGTGACTGCCTGTCAGGCAAAATGCGATGGTAAGTTCCTTCAGTTTACACGGGGGAAGTGGGTCTCACTGGAAAGCCATTTGTCCTTGCCCAAGCTCTCTGTGGTGAGGGACCGTGGCTGGGGTGTGCTCATAAACCTTAAACAGTGGGACGAGTGGGGGTGGGAGTCCTGATTGGAGTATGTCCGTTAGAATGCGTTGCTCCTGCCAATGTAATAAATGGTTCTAGCTAGCCAGTATGAGCTGTCCCTTGTGTATCTCTCAACGAGCAGCCCCCCAAAGGTAGAGAAAGCACACTGTCAGGCTACAGTTGACAGACTGGGCCACTGGACCATCGTGTGTGTGAGTGGGGGGCAGGGGGAGGTTGGGGGTAGAGATGGATTTCCTGGCTCTCAGCTCACCTGTTCCTGGAGGCTCTATTTAGGGAAGTGCTGTGCAGTGATTTAGTTCCCACGACTCTTCTAGCCACAGTCTGTAACTCCCACCCAATGACTGAGTGGGGTGGGGTGGCTGGATACATCTCCTCTTTTCTCGAGAGGTCTGGGTCAGAGAGGTTGGGAGAGGGGGGAGGTGCCGATGGAGTATATGGTTCAGTGTTAAGAGTTCACTGTGGTTGTGGAAACTTGGCACGCTAATGTGAGGATGGATTCAGTGTGCCATCAGGTTGCTACAAAACGAGCCATCTGAGAAGCAGGAAGAAGGCGCTCGCAGCCATTGAGGAAGAAGAGCCAGGAATGGAGTGCAGTTCATGGATCCCAAGATCCCCGCACATCGAACCTCCACGATTCAGAGACAGAAATCGGTGGCACCGTGGAAGGGGGCGGAGGCACAACACACAACTGGAGACAGCTGAAGCAAGGGCAGAATGTGAGTCAGAACTTCCCAACTGACGAGCAAGAAAAACTGACTGACTTCCCTGCAGGCGGGAAGCTTGCTTGTGGAATGGGGTGCCTCCAAGTACCTTATTGGGAAGCTAGGTTTGCTGACCCACAGAGCTAGAGCCAGGAGACTGGGGCATAGGGTGGAGGAGAGTGCTCTTTGGGCTTTTATCGTGCTAAGGGCTTTGTAACATTGTCTCCGTAGGACAGAGGCTGAGCTAAGGGGCTGAGAGCCAGAGACAAGCCCGCTTGTCAGCACAGTAGAGAAGTCCTGACTGGAAGAACTGTGTTCTGAACATTTCTGAATCTGATTTGTAACCTGTTCACTTTGTCATGAGTCTGGGCTATGAGTTCTGTGAGGCCATGGCCACGGCCACGACTTATTGAATTCAGCTGAGAACTTGAGAGGGCTGTGCTAGCGGTGGGTAGTGTGCCCTGGTAAGGAGGTTGGAGGGCCAAGGCATGTCTGACTCTTTCTTCATAGGACTTGGCTTTGGCCTGATTTAATTTGATTCTTCTTCCACCTTGTGAAGTCAGAGGAAGGTCAGATGCCATCCCCACTACATTCGTACTGCAGGAACTATTTGGTCTCTGCTTTAATCCCCTTTAGAAGAGATGTTTCATTCAGTGATAGCAAAAATTTCCCCTGGCCTCTAAGATTTATCTGTCAGTCACAGCCTCTTACCAGAACTAAAAAAAAAAAAAAGAGTGGTGAGTACAAATCCCCAGCAGTGACGGATGAAAACTGAGGGTTCACACCCAGTGACAATATTTCATTTTTCACTTTCCATACTGCCTTTATCGCTCCGGCATCCACCCCCCCATCTGACACTGATTGGGAGTCCAGGCATTGATAAGATGGGCAGCAGAAGGGTAGGCTCTGGCGAGCTGCATCCCGACAAGGGAAGACGGCCAGCTGAGGAGTTAGAGAAAAGAGGTCATAAGTAGGAGGAGGGAAGCAGCAGATTTCATCTAGTTACACAAGAGGGCAAAAGCAGGGATTCCACCTTTTTCTTGCTGGTAAAGCAAACCTGGGATGGACTGGAATTTGCAAATTGTGGGTGTCTAGAACAGTAACTGGGATGGCAAAAATGACCAGTCAACAGCTTGCTAGAAAAGTAATCTCCCTTTTAGAAAACAAGGGCAGTGGGCCTTCTTCATAATAACCAAAGCTCTTGACCGGCAGAGACAGAAATGGCGGCCACTCTGTGACTCACTTTGCCTGTGAGTTGCTCTCTACAGCCTTGGGGGAAATCCAGGTCTCCTAGACCAGGCTCCAGAAAGGGCCCAGGACACCTCTTCTGAGTTCCATTCTAGGATTCAACTCCACGTGTTTCCTGATCTAGTTAGTTGTGTAGTCGTTGATCAGTGGGCTTTGATCTAAATGATGGGCAGGCCAAACCCCCTAGCTGCTCCTCCGTAGAAAGACTTTCTACTCCCGTAAATAGTTACAGTCTCAGAAACCCACAGGGGTCTCTGTGAGTCAGCATTGATCCTATGGCAGTGACTTTGGTTTCCTGTTTGGCATTCTCACTCTCAGCACCCACATTTTGCAAATTCTGGCCCATCCCAGTTTTGCTGCATCAGTGATGACCGAAACATTTTGAACCAGCTCAAAGCCCTTCTAAACAGCAGGAATTTGGGGAACGAACAGGTAAGACGCTTAGGAGATGTATAGGTAGGAGGGAGGTGCTCAGGATGAGCCAGCAGAGAACATTCCTGTGTTAGTCCTGGTTGACTAGAGAAACAAACCCAGGGAGACTCATATATGTATAGGAAAGAGCTTTATATCAAAGTAATTATATATTAAGAAAACATCCCCCAATTGATGTATGTGTATGTATGGATTGTGATAAGAGTTGTATGAGCCCCTAATAAAATGTTTAAAAAAAAAAAAGAAAACATCCCAGTCCAGTCCAGATCAAGTCCATAAGTCCAGTATTAGCCCATATGTCTGATATCAGTCCATAAATTCCTCTTCAGACTCACACAGCACATGCACTGATGCCGAATGCAGGAAGATCACAGAGCAGTGGGTGGAAAGTCTTGTGGATGCAGTGGTGATGGAAGCATCTCAGCAGTTGACATGATGCCCTGCCAGCTCTCTGAGTGTAGCTCCTCATGACTTGTCAGCAGGAAGGTGTAGCAGAGAGAGGGTCCCACCTCCAGGGAGGAAGTGAGGAAGTCCCAGAATCCTCATGAGAAGGCCACGCCCACAAGAGGAGTTCACCAACCTGTGACCTGATTGACAGGCTAGGCTCTGCCCCTTCATTCTCAGTGATCAAGTTAATATGAAATTGTGTGACTACCACAATTCCACACAGAAAACTCGACAAGAAGGCAAGACTGTCACAGCCATTGGACTCTTACTGATTGATGTCTTGATGGAACAAGAGTTAATCCCAGGTCGTGAAGTTGGGCAGGAAAGGAGGAAGGAACACGGGCAGACAGACCCTCGTATGCGTCAGGCACGGTATGAGGTTATTTCACAAGTGATTTCTCAAATAGTCTTTGTAGTAACCGTGGGAGATAGGGGCCACTGTTTTGTCGTACTTTTGAGAAAACTGATATTTGTGGTCACAGGGCTTGTCAGAGGCAGACCTGGTAGTGCCAGACAGGTTGAGGAACATGAACAGACAATGGGCTGAAAGCAGGAATTGGGTCGGCTGGATGCCTCCTCCCGTGGAGAAGGGCTCTGGTCGCTGGGGCACAGAAGGGAGAAGGGCAACTGCTTTCTCTTCAGGCCCCCGGGAGAAAGGTGTCCACTCTGCTGTCCACATGTCCTCTCTGGAGGAAGTGCTCTGGGTGTTTACACAGGGCACATTTCTGGCACGCCGAGGAGGGCTAAACTGTAAACGCAGATCACCCCAAGCTCAGCAGATGCCACAGAGCGAGGCGCTCACTGACACGCTGACGGAGAACAGGGACTTCTTGTTTACCCGGCTCACCATCTGGACGAGCAGAGCAATGTCCAAGGGAATGACTGGAACAGAACTCTCTGAGGCTGCCTTCCTGGCTCCCTCCACACCTGCTCCAAGGCTTTGGGCTCCCTCCTGGTGCCCAGCTCCCCAGGTGCACCAGGTGGCAGAGGGCAAGCCTAGGGCAGGAGACAGGGGCAGCACTGGAGCTCTGCCATGAGGTCTGGGGGCACCGCAAAGGTCTGGAGAGGAACAGCGGAGCACCAACTCTTCCTGCAGCCAGGCCGAGGGGAAGGGGGGTTCCTGCAGACAGAAGGCTACAGAGCCCCCCTGCGGGAGGAGTTCCTAACGGGGAGAGTTGGAAAGCCACTTAAGGTGGGAAGCAGGTCATTCGGTTTTGGAAAAAGCCCCTTGGGGTTGACAGTTTGAGTGGCGGGGAGCAGAATTGCAGTTCGCCCAGAAAGGGGTTGATGAGAGAGATTCTCTTCCAGCTGGGGGAAACGGTCATTCGGGAGGCACCGTCCAATCCAGTGAACTGGGTAGAATTGGACCTCTTGGGTGCTATGAGAGGCTGTGGGTAGAAAGGTCCCCTTGCCCCTTGACCTGTCTGCTCATGGAGTGCAAGAGCGAAACTGGAAATCTAGAACAGTAGCATAAATCCTCGCATCGCTTTAATTGACACGGAGAGCCATAAGTGAATTGAGCCACTAATACCTGCTCCTTGTTGCTTTGGTTCCGGCCGATTGGAAAGGTTGTTTGCCTTGTGTGGGGGTCAGGGCAAAACTGCACCAACAACCAGCCCCTCAGGAGCCAAGTGATTGACAGCGTCCAGTTAAATTCTCACTCGCATCACAGTTCAATGTGAGTTGGTCAACGAAGAGAGCATGATGGCAGAGAGGCTCTGTCTCATGTGCTCGTTCAGAAATCCAGGTCCTGCCATCCCCTAAATCTCATGGTTCTCCATGGCTCTCTAAGTCCCCCTGCTTGTGGGCGGAAGAAGAGGGAGGAGAGAATGAACTGGGGGGCTTTCTTAAAAGACTTTTAGGGGTGAGTCTCAGCAGTGGCCTAACTTGCGTTTGACCTCATACCATTCATTGGTAGCCTCCGTGTCTATGGCCCCATCTCCCTGTAAGAGAGATTCAGGGCGCAGCGCCTGGGGAACTTTCAGCTGCGTCTCCTGTCCTCATGAGGAGTGGACTGTGCATTAGGGAAATGGTTTTAATAAGAAGGCCTCTATGATTTCCATACAGACAGAGATTGAAACAGGCTCCAGCCGATAACCCAGAGCTCCTTCAAGAGGTTGCTTTTAAACTCTGCTGAGCAGCCCCTGAGCCTTGAAGCTGGACTCTCAGCCCTGCATTGCGAGTCACCTGTTGTGGCGGGAACTCTGTCCTCACCATGGGGAAAGCTTGTGAATCTGGGATTGTATATGAATTGAGTCTTTGTGAAGGGACAATTCACCGTGTCTTTAGAATTCTTTTATAGGTTGCTCGTTAAAGTGACTTTGAGACCCAGCTCAAGCTTGTTGCCTCCTATGGTCTTTGAGTTGGATGGTATTCTGTATTGGCCATCCTAACCTCTGGGGCCCAGTCCTCTCACTTCCCCAGAACACCCAGGCCTGTCCAACATGAATATTCTAACATTTCTATCTAACGCTCCACAGAGAAGCTCCTGGTGTGAAGGGAAAATGACTCTAACCATTTCTTCCACTGGTGGGTTGAATAGTTTGCCCAGGCCAGCTGTCGTTTGTACCTATTGCCCAGGCAGAGTTATCAATGGTGCCTTCTTTTATTTCTCTTAGTATCCCAGTTTGGACATTAAGATATATGGTCACTCTTTTAATTAGTTTCTTCTCACTCACTCCATTGAGTTGGTTCCAACCCACAATGATACTATAGGACAGGGTAGAACTGCCCTTGTAGGTTTCTGAGACTGTCTATCTGTAAGGAAGTAGAAAGCCTTGTGTTTCTCCTAAAGAGTGGCTGGTGGTTTTGAACAGTGACCCTTGTGCTTAATAGGTCAACAGGTACCCCAATGCCTTACCAGGGCTCTGTCTTAGTTTCTTAGTGCTGCTGTAACAGATGTTTCACAAGGGCCGGGCTTCAATGGACAGAAATTTATCCTCCCACAATTTAGGAGGCTAGACGTCCACATTTATGTCATCAGCTCTAGGGCCTGTCATCTCGAACATCTGTGTGTCATTTCAGGCTGTTTCTCAGTCCTTGGAGATTTCATGTGGCCTGCATCTTCCCGTGTGTGGTTCTGTCAAGGTGCTGACTCTGTTCTTTCTATGTCTGAAAGGTGCATGCAATGCACACTACACTGACACGGTCTCATTAACATGGCAAAGAAAGTTCTTTCTCCAAATGAGACTACATCCATAGGCATAGCGGTTTCAGATTGATATATAGACATAGAAAGGGTACCCCCAAAACAATGCTCATTTGTTCTTTTGATGTGAGGGAGATAGGTCATTTGTAGTTCATTCCACTGGGTCAGACTTTTAATCCAGCTTTTTATTGAGAGACTCTGAAAAGATTACATAACAGTGTTACACACACACACACACACACCTGATTTGTGGAAGATGGGACACTGGTTTTGCCACCATGACAATGCACCTGATCTCAGTGAACCAGTTTTGGGCAAAAAACCCAGTATGCCTCTTTTTCTCTATGTACCTCACACATCTGACCTCACTCTGTGGGACTTCTTTCAGTTTCCGTGAATTCAGAGGGATGTGAAAGGATAATGATTTGAGGAGGTAAAAGAGGTGAAGGAAAAAAAATGATGGAGGTGCTGTCAGCCAAACAGATGAGTTAGAAAGAAGTTTCCAGGAATGGAATCGCAGATATGACAAATGTATTAAAGGTACTAGAGAGTGCTTTGAAGGTGATAAGTTTGCTTTGTAAGACAATTTAAATACATAGCTTTGAAAAACATCCAGATTTTGGGGTCTGTACAACTCAATTCATAATGCTCTCCTTAACGAAGACTCCACTCCTGGCTCCACCTGACTGATCTGATGAGTTTCTGCCCTGACATCTCTGGGATGACGCCAGAGTGGGGCCTACCTTACTAATCGGTACCTTTGTTCTCACTTTCGTTCGCTTCATTAATTCCAGGACTTCCAGGTTCTATAGGACTCTAGTACCCTTTCATTAAGGCCTTCGGATCATGGGCCTCGGTTTCAGATGCACACAGTAAGCAGACATCTGCCACTGGGTCGCTAACAGAAAAGTGGACAAACCCATCAGCCATTTCAGGGGGGGTGGTAGATTGCTCTGGCAAAGATTACCGAGCCCCCCACCCTGATGGAGACTTCCCCACTCACAGATCCTGTCGAGGGTTTCTGATGGCATGAATCTTTACAGGAGCAGGCAGCCAAAGCTTTCTCCCAGAGAGTGGCGATCAGGTTTGACCAGCATCCTCGTGGTTCCCAGTGCATTGCTCACCCAGTAGCTTAGGAAACTCTACCGGAAAGGGCTGCGCTGTCAGGTAGGGGTCCTGCTCGTCAGAATCACCTCAGAGGCAGCAACCACGGGGGAATAACACAGTGGTTAGTCTAGGTGGTACAAACAGTGTATTCGGCTGAGAAACAAAAAGTGGCAAGTTCAAGCCTAAGCAGAGACTCTTCCAAGAGAGGCCTGGAGAAACACCCCCCCCGCCAATCCTCCCTCCCCATTCAGCAGAAAGCTCCTGAAAACCCCGCGAAACATCATTCTACTTTAGTGCACCATGGTTTCCATGACCAAGGAATTGACTTGGTAACGATTGCTTTGGGTTTTTCTGTTTTCTATGATGATGCCACGACAAGATGATGCAACAATATGCAGGCATGATGTTCAGGAACATGAGGTGAGTGTTCCACATTCAGACAGAGCCAGACTCCAGTTCTAACCCAGGCACCTCAGGTCTAGGTGAAGTCCAAACTCGCTGCCATCGAGCGAGAACATTCCAACTCATAGCAACCCTATAGGAAACTCAGCCCCTGTGAGTTTCTCCTGACTAATTTGTTATGGGTAGAAACCCTCATCTTTCTCCGTCTGAGCAGCTGGCGGTTTTGAACTGCTGACCTTGCAGTTTGCAGCTCAGCATGTTATCACTACGTCACCAGGGGTTACCCCATTACGGAGGTTTAACCAGTCCACACTAGGTACACATTTACAGGAGGGCCCCAAACCAAACAATTGTAACAAAAAGGATCTGTGGCATCGTAAATCTATACATATCATTATAACTCTCTGGATCTTTTCGCTAAGTGATTCATCATTGTCACCCAAAAAGCTTGCTTTCAAGGAATAAATATGCCGAAGCCATCTACTCACATATGTTCCCAGCTCTGAAGTGGCCAGTCAGCTAAAGGGCCACAGAGCCCTTCACTGAAGGTGACAGATGCCATCTCTGCTGTTCAACTCTTAATCCGTTGCATGTCAACATCAAAGAGAGTTCTGGACGGGCGCCATGCCGAGGGACAGGACCAGCAGGAGCGCATCATCTGGTCGTGATGAATCAGTGTTGCCTCCAAACCCACATTCTAACCAAACTGAACCCTCCACATTCTAGGCACCTGTCTTGGCTATGATTTTATGTTTGATTTAAATAGATGACCCGTTGCCGTCTATTGGTCTTTGGATCTCTTAGACTCTGCCTTCAGCATTCCAGAGTGTCTGACATGCAAAGTTCTTTGTTCCCCCTGAAACAGACAAAAGGAGAAATAAAAGCAGAGAACCATCCTGTGGCCCACTGCTTCAAGGTTCCCCTGGTCCATCTGTCTGGCCTTTTGGGGGCACATGGGTCAAGATTTACTCTGTGGAAACAGGCTCTCTGGAATGGATACGCACCTTAGCTATCATCCCCCAAATTCACAAACCTGATATGGTGTCACCGATGGTATGCAAGGAGACGCTGGGAGGCTGCAAGACCTTCAAACGAATGCACTCAATGTAATGTGTCTTACCCACGGCCACGGGGTCCACTCCAATTCACAGCGCCCTAGACCAGGGTTCCGAGACAGAAAGAAATGTAACGAATCCTACTAGCATTGCTGTGCACGTCAAGGGGCTCACATTTTGTCAGCATGTGAGCTGCTTATAAAACGGTCAAGTCAAAATGATCTACCATCTACAAAAATGCAAAACATACATTTATTTTTATTTATTCATTACATTTATTCACTAATGCATTGAGAATTCTTTCTATGTACATTGTATGTTTATATACCTTGCATAACCACATGAATCCATATTGCACAACACAACACAATTAACTATGGACATTTTTTGTCATTACACGAGTTTACTCTGATGACCTGCACTGAATGGAATGAGCCAGGGATGCAAAGTCTGGACAGTAGCTGCTGACAGCCAGCCTCAAGCACACCTCCAAATGACCATCAGTCATGGTAGACCGGTACTTGGACTTAATGGTCTTTATGTGGGAAAAGGCTGACTCACGTAAATAAGCAGAGCAGAGTAATGCAGACAAGGAGGTAGTACATTTTCTCATGTTTGGGTACTTTCCCTCTGAGAGTAAGTTCCAGAACTGTAAATGCGCTCTGGACTTCAGCTGAATGCCAGCTTGTAGTATCAAAATCTCCCATTTCATATGAAAGTGGTACGTTTTTGTCTTCTTACTTGGTCCAGCTCCCCCACTCATTTTAATACCCTTTTTTACGCTTAAGAAAAAAAACAACAACCAAGGTCTAAAATTGTCGATACTTAGTTTGGGAGTGTTCCGCACTTAGAGCAGTTGTTTGCGCATGCGTTTGACACCTCAGATTACATCTGATCGACTGCGCTGTATATCAATTGAGTGATGGGATTGATGATAGGCTTGTGTCTATTTTTTGTAATGCCATGCGATCTACCCACACTACATTTGCGACTGACTAGTACATCGTGATCAACCTACCGAGCACCCCTGGTGTAAGCATTGAACCGTTAGCCTCAAGGTCATGAGTTCAAACCCACCAGTCACTGTTTCTTGGGAGGAAGATGAGGCTGTCTGCTCCTGTAAAGATTTAAACCTCAGAAACTCTATATAGGACTGCTGCGAGTCAGAACCAACTCAGTTGGTTTGGTTTTTCATTTTGGTAGAAAGAATTATAACACCTGTCACATTAAACCCCTCAGTCCTCAGATGATATTAAGACAGGTAGTCAGGGGACATTTTAGTCAGTAGCAAGAAAAATGCCATTGCAATGAAAGTTGGCACATGAACGTACTAGCCACCGCCCCCCATCCCCCCAAAAATAAATCAAAAGTGCTATTAGAATAAAGTTTGGCAAGATATCTCTTATTTTGCAGATAAATAAATGAAGCTCCAACGAGGTAAAATGACAGGCCAGGACCTGCCCTGTGGCGTCTGCCACACCCTTAGGAATATTTCCCAGGATCATTTCCTCCTAAGAGCCATAGCTAGAGACGAAAGTCCAGGTCACCCTTGATCCCTAACCAGCAGAGCATTTCCTCTGGAGTTAGGCCACTGTTGGTGCCTCCTGCAGAAGGGAGACAGTCGCCCATCCTCATCCCTCCACACAGGCAATTTCTGTTCTGGGGGACAGAGGTTTGATTTCCTTTGCGGCTCTGAAGCAGGAAGGTGGGATTTGCTTAAAGCCTCCGGACCCTCGACTTTTGCTGGCATGTTTTGGAAAAAGCAAAACGAATGCTTTTCTTTTTCCTGCGTGCTCTGTGGATGAAGAGCCGTGGGTGGGGGCAGGATGGCTGAGCTGTTTGACTGGTCGATCTCCGCAGGGCTTGGGAGGCAGGCTGGTTTTTGCCTGAGATTCTCTGTCTTCATCTCCATGACCATGGCCAGGGACAGAGACCCGGGTGCCAGCCTCTCAAACATCCTCTGGGAGAAGATATTCCGTCCTCCACCCAGGGGTTCACATTGCTTCTCTGGGCCCAAGACCTTCTCTTCCTGTTCTGAGAAGCATCATCCCCACCTACATGGAGCTATAAATACCGGAGGCAGAAGAACTGTGTGTGCTTCAGCTTTAAACCAGGATCTTTCTGGGGCTCATTTGGCCACCAAACACTGATGTATATGGCCCCCTCGCCTGGCCAGTGTCTCCACAGGCATGCTGTCTATCCCCTGTCTCCAGATGCAAACCAGGTGGCTGTAACTTGTTTCTGTAAGCACACCCTCTCTCCCCCCTTAAAGACTTCTAGTTTTCATCTGGCTATTGGGATGTCAGGAGGGTACACAAGCATTACAGCATCAAGATGATGGAAGTCTTGGTGGAGGACAGGAAAAGAACAGGATGATGTGATGGAAAGAATATGAAACCTTAGTGGCAGAACAAGCTTAAAAATAAACGGTAAAAAATATATACCAAGTAGGTAATTACTAAGAGAAAGCTGAGGTGGCTCTGTTAATATCAGTCAAAAGGGACCCAAAGGAAGACAATTGGGGGAACCATCATTTGCTAATTAATAAGAGAATATAGTTCATGAGAAATATATAATATATTTCCGAGCTGAATCATCCCTAACAATTCAAAGTACACTCTGCAACTATTACCAGAATCATGGGGAGAGATTGGTAACTCCATTCAAGTGGGAGATTCTAACATACCTTTCTAAAAATGAACAAGGAAGGCAGAAAAATGCACATAGAAGATTTGAACAGAGCAATGAGCAGTCTTTGTCATAGCGGAATAGTTGGTGAGTTGCTAACGGCAAGGCAGCTTAAAGCCACCAGCCCCGTCAAGGGAGAAAGATGAAGCGCTCTACTCCTGTGAAGACTTGCAGGCTTGCTTGGAAACAACACGGGAAGTTCTACTCTGTCTTCTGGGGCATCTATGAGTTGGACTCAACTTCATAGCAGCGATGTTTGAGTTTGCCCCGAAGTCCACACAGAGCTGGAACATTGCACCAACCCATCAGGGAATTCACGGATTTTTCCAACCACACCTGGGCAACTTGCCAAGGTGAGCGTAGTCGTTTTCTCCTCCCTACCCCACAGCACTGCCATTAAATCGCTTCTGATTCACAGAGGTCCTACATAGGGTTTCTGAAACTTGAAATTTTTGTTCATGGACAGACAGCCTCATCTTTCGCCCAAGGAGTGACTGGTGGGTTTGAACTGCCTTATCTTAAGTAATGCCACCTGTAGACTATTAGGTTTGGTGTAGTGGGAATTAGATTTCTTTCTGAGACATGTCTCAATAAGGACACAGAAATAAATGTTTTCAAAGGTCTTTTATCCCTGGAATCTCTGTGGATACTATCAATGATATCTATTTCAGAGGGAAAATGCTGTACTTAATGAAAAGTCTAGAACAGTTGTTCTCAACCTTCCTAATGCCGTGGCCCTTTAATACAGTTCCTCATGTGGTGGTGACCCCCCCCCCAACCATAACATTATTTTCATTGCTACTTCTTAACTATAAACTTGCTACTGTTATGAATCAGGAGACCCCTGTGAAGGGGTCGTTCAACCCCCAAAGGGGTTGCGACCCACAAGTTGAGAACCGCTGGTCTAGAAGGTATTCATGTGCAGTGGGGTAATGGAAAGTTTGAAAATTCCACTATAAAAGTAAGAGAAAAATTGAAGGAACAGGAAGAGCTGCCTTAAAGAAAATGGTTCTTAAAGAGAAAAACAAGCTAAATCCTCAGGCATTCTTGATAAAATGAAAGAGAATGAATGAAAGCAAAGTAGTTGAATTTTTTTTAAAAAAGAGAATTCCAATTATAGTTTAGATTTCAAAATTCCTATAAGATAGCTTGATCATCTTATGCTGATAAATTTGAATATGTAGACAAAATATAACTTAACAACAGTTAATGAATAAAGACATCGATAACCAAAAATAGACATAACACTGTTTCTTAGGAATGTATCAGTAGTTAGATCAATCTTACTTAGAAACATAGCCATAAGTAGCCTAGATAAGATATTTGTGAACTAATTCCATTAATGAATTAAAAATACATTTATCCAAGGGATTTTAGGATAGCTCAATGTTGAATGTAGCTGTCCACATTAACAGATCAGAGTCTAAAATCTATTATCTGACAGGTAAAAAGTAGTCTTTTAAATATTGAACACTTATTCTTGATGAAAGTAGTCTTAGCATACTATGAATTGAAGAGATTCTCTGAACTGGATGGAGTACTCTCCAAAATTCTTCATCAAAATCTTCAGTGATTCTATCTTACAAGCTTTATTTTGAAAGTCAGATGCTCACTCTCAGCACTTCCATTCAACATGGTACCGATATGGAAAAGATGTCAGGGTTGGAAAGGAAGAAAAAAATTGTAATTATTACAGATAAAATATTGGCAACATAGAAACTAAAATAATCTAGAAACTATTGAAAAAAGGGAAGTTCATTGAAGTTGCTAGATTTGTATGCAAAATCCAATAGCATTTCTTCAAAATTAACAAAAAAATGAATAAACTATGATTTATTCATTAAATGAATTACTGTAGAGAAATGTACCATGTCAACTATAACTGATCAATCAATAAATCTCAGTAGACACCACACCGAGTTTGGAAAAGTTGGCTACAAATTGATGTGTGCCATAGGACACCAGAAATGTAGGAAGGGTATGAGAGCCAATCAGGACTGACGAATAGAGGGATGGGAATGAGATGAGGACAGGGGCTGATGATCTAATGTTTTTGTTTTATAAAAATAGGACAATTTGAAATAAATATAGCAAAATGCTAACAGCTATTTAATATCAGTGTTCATTAATCTTATGCATTTAAAAAATAAATCATTTTATCGGGGGCTCTTACAGCTCTTATAACAATCCATACATCAATTGTATCAAGCACATTTGTCATTTTCAAAACATTTTCTTTCTGATTGAGCCCTTGATTAGCTATCCTTTTTTTCCTTCCCTCCCCTCCCACCCTCATGGGACCCTGATAAATGATAAATTATTATTATTTTCATATTTCACACCAACCACTGTCTCCCGTCACTCACATTTGTTATTTGTCCCTGGGATGGGGATTGGGGAGGCTATACATCGATCATTGTAGTCGTTTCCCTGTTTCCCCCACTTCTCCCCACACCTTGCCCCTACCCTCATGGTATCGCTACTCCCATTACTGTTCTTGAGGGGTTTATCTGTCTTGGATTCTGTGTGTCGAGAGTTCCTATTTGTACCAGTGTACATGTTTCGGTCTAAGTAGTATTTGTGAGTTCGAACTGGGGTCATGATAGTGGGGTGGCGGGGGTGGGGGTGGGGAGGAAGCATTAAAGAACTAGAGGAATGTTGTGTGTTCCATTGGTGTAATGCTGCACCCTGGCTGACTCGGTCCTTCCTTGTGACCCTTCTGTGAGGGAATGTCCAATTGTGGAAAGATGGGCTTTGGGTCTTGTGATAATTAAGGTTTATTGCACCAACCTGACCAATGAACACATGTGGGATTAACTGAAGGGCGGAGAGATAAATGGCTCGGCTAGCCTCACCTTAGTCTCTTGCTCTCTGATGGTCAGACCAGTTGCAGCTGCCTTAGCTTGTTCTCTGCCTCAGCTGGCAAGGCACACTTCCTGTGCGACATCCCTAAGGAGAAGCCACATAGACTTACTCTGATGCAGCCCTGGGTGCTGGAGAAGTCGTGTGGAGACCCCTGCCAGCGCTGAGATGCTTACACCGCCACTGGATCCAAAGACTTTCTACCCACTGACCTGCAATCCTCCTGCTTTCGGCACCATTGTGTGTATTTTGTGAGTTTGAGGAGGACTTTGTAGATCAGTGTTGGACACATGGGCTAAGTTGGACCTATGGGCTTCTGAACGAGATTGGAATGCTTTCTGAATGTATGCTTACCCTTTATATAAACCTCTCATAAATATATGAGTTTCTGTGGATTTGCTTCCTTAGTTTACACAGACTTACACAGGTGTCCTCTCCAACCCCACATCATTTGCATCAATATATTTGTTTGTTTTGGGTCTTCTGATGCCTGTTACCTGATCCTGTCAACACCTCATGGTCACACAGGCTGGTGTCATTCTTCCATGTTGGCTTGTTGCTTCTCTTATAGATGGCTGCTAGTTTAACTTCAAGCCTTTAAGATCCCAAATTTAAGATCCTTATTTACTGAATAAGGAGATAGTTGGGTAGCATCAGCTTTCTTCACCACATTTACTTATGCATCCATTTTGACTTCAGTGATAATATCAGGAAGGTGAGCATCACAGAACACCAGGTTATTAGAACAAAGTGTTATTGCATTGAGGGAGTACTTGAGTAGAGACCCAATGGCCATCTGCTACTTTAATACTTAGCATTTAAATACATGTACAGAGACCTATATCCCTGTTAATATATTTACACATGTGCATGCCTATATTTGTGCCTCTATAAATCTCCTTTGCCTCCTAGATCTTCCTCTATTTCTTTTTACTTCCCTCCTGTCCACTATCATCTTCGTCCTTCATTTGACTCAGTACTTTCTCTCGGCTCCATGTCACTTGATCACCCCCCCCCCAGGCATTCTGCTCTCCTCACCATTGATTTTGGATCCCTTAGCCTATCTTACATAGATAGACATGAGAAAAAAGAAAAAAGCTGAAAAAGTAAAAAGGAAAAAAAAAAGCCTATAAATAGTTCCAGGTCTCAGCCTATGCATTTGCTTACTATTGTTTTCCTTTATTTACTACATATGGAGATTCAGTCTTTGTTCATTTACCCTTTAAAGTCATTCATTGTTAGCCTCCAAGAAGGAAGGGCTCTCTGGGTTAAGGCTGATGGTGACAAGTGAGTGTTGGGGGTTCCCCTGGCCATTGAGCCCACCCATGTGGCTGGGCTTCGGCTGTTCACGTCTTGAGATACTTCTTGGGTGTTTACTGGCAATCGCAGGACCTGTGGATGATATCTCCTTGGCAAATTTCTGCCGCAGGTAGGAACAATATGAGCATCCGAATGCCTTCACTATGCCACCCCCCCAAACTCCTACTGGATGAGTGCTGCCCTTAAGGGGTGAAGTGATTATAGCTGCATTCTGTAGCTAACGGATAATGTGAAGCTGTTTGAGACCAAAATAGATACCGGGAAATAGAGTCCAAGGGGGATAATTAGGGAATTGAGGCCATTGAGGAAAAGGAAGGAGAAACTTTCACTAAGGGGATAGGAGGGGGAAAAGGCAAAGAAAGGACTTTGTGTTTAGCTTCATATTCCCAATTATGGATGGGAAAAGGAGAGTGTATGAGACCTAGGCTGACAGGTGGCGCGGCAAGACCAACTTGGCGGTGTGACTTTTAGATTCCCTTACTTGTATATCTCCCTAGAAATGTCCTTTGCATAATGAAATACAAGCTCAAGAAGATAAATGAGCGGCTGTCTTGTGGGCGCACAATATGAAGAAAATGCGAAGCGGCGCAATCCGAGGTGCTCTGATGAGGCAGCGCACGCTCTCCATTCTCCAGGTCCTTGATGGGTCTGTACATTCAGGGAAACGCTCTCCTTTTTTCTTCCAACTTGATTCATGTCTCCCATTATCTGCTTTGTGTGGGCATCATGTTCTAAATGATGAGTGTGTTTGCCGCAAGCCGAGACTCTTGTAAGGTGAAGGACTACCCGCCAGTCATCTGATCCAGCCACGGGGCCCCTGGCAGGGCCACGCACAGCACGGGTGGGCCATGGCAGCCCCATTTCCTTTGTCGAAGCAATATGATAAACGGAGCACCCATTCCAGGTCTGGAAAACCATTCCTTTCTGAGGCAGTCTTCCTCTGCCGAGCCTAGTTCCTTCTCATTACAGTCCTCCAGGTTCCAAAATGGAATGGAAATGCCATCAAGGGTTAGTCAGACTTCTCCATAACACCCAAGACTGAGGTCATGTGGAATAGTCCCCTTGAAGCTTCAGTTGTTCCACATAACCTGGCTGTGGGAACAGGAGAGGAGCCTCAGGAGTGTATCCATCACGTCGGGAGGGAGCACTGTGTGTGCACCTGAGTCTGGGCAAGACATTTTGTAACGGATGTTCAAAATGGTAGTGTGAAGAAAGGAGCAAGCACACTTACGGTGGTCACTGATGGAACCCATACAATGCTGGTTTTATGGGTTGCTGAGGAATTGAACTCATTTAGCCCAGAGAAAAGGAGGTTCAAGGGCTATGAAATGTATGGAGAAGATGTGTGGATGGGTGAGTGAGTGAGTGGGTGAGTGGGTGAGTGGGTGAGTGGGTGGGTGAGTGAGTGAGTGAGTGAAGGGCTGGCAGAATTGAGATGTGGACAAGGGCTAGAGGGTGAGAGAGTGCACACTTGATGCTCTGTGATGGGGGCGGTACTTGGAAAGGAGCTAATTACTATTCATTAATCACTAACACTAGGAGTTCTCATGGGTCCCCCTTAGGTCTCCTTACAGCAACCTGTGCAGTGGGTATTTTATAAATAAGTTCAAAACTAAACAACAAATAACAGGTGGAGTTGGGCTTGGAGCCACACCTGCTACTGTTGTTGTTAGGTGCCAGTTGAGTCCGTTACAAGTTGTAATAACTGAGAGGTTGGAGGTGGAGGTGTAGAAGGAGATGAGGCTTAGATGAGGCTTCGTCAGTAATGAGAAGTAGAGCGAGGCTTTATTAAGGTGAAGGGAAGCTACAGTCCATCCATGAGGCGGTGGGAGTTATATAGGGTTCAAGCTAAGGAAGTATATGTTAACAGAAGGGAGAATTTTATTGCTTTATTGTTTTCAGCTGCAGGACCTTGAGCCAGGATGCGGATTCCTGGGAGGTTATCTTGTCGCTTGCAGACCTGCTCTTTGAAAGTTGAAGACCTGCTGGAGAGGGGGCTATGCAGATCAATCTGGGAAGGTAAATTGCTTCCTGGGGTGCTGGGGCAGGAGTTGAGTAGTTCAATAGGTCATCCATTTTCCTGAGAGGCTGGAAATGGGGGCTGTGAAGTTGCATCTTCCAGAGGAGCCAGAGAGGAGGTGGGGGCTTCCTGGTCCGGTCTGGTCCGGCCCAAACGATAACCCTGTGCACAACAGTGTGGGATACCGCCCAAGCCCCACCGTCTTCTAATCATTGCTCTGCTGAAGGCATTTTTGTAGCCTAGGTATCAATCAAACTCTTTCTGGGCTTTCCTTTTTTCCACTCCGACTCTCTACTTTGTCAAGCATTGTGGGAAATGGAAAGATTTCTCCCAAGTCATCTCCCCAAATATGTTAGACTTAGGACACTGCTTGCAGCTGATTGTCAAGTTACTTCCCTGAAGGCAGTAGGCTGCCAGACCGCTGTCTAGTCCCACCACAGGTAGGCCTGCCCCCTGCTGCTCAGGATGATGGGCTACTTCTCCCTAAAAGCTTTTGACCAGTAGCTTGGTTCCTGTAGGTGGGGTTTACACCGTACTGATAATGGTTTCTATGGAGATCCAGAGAACAGGTCAAACCTGCTCAATCAGTGACATCCAAAGTTAGGCTGCCATCCTGAATCTAGGATCCGCCCTCCTTGTGACTGTAGACCCCCAATCCCTCCTCTTCCTATTGAGTGTATATCCCTAGGTTGTCCCCCTCTCATTGCTGTATAAGCTATGGTGCAACCCCTTCCTGTGATGTATATCTCCACCTGTAATTAGTGGGCTTGCATGCCCCCAAAGATATACAGGCCTGGGTTAGCAATAAAGAGCTCTCTCGGGCTCCCCCCTTTGTCTTTCATCATCTCCCCTCTCCTCTCCCTTCCTCTCTCCCCTGTTCCTTTTCCCCTTGTCCTCCTCCCACTCCCCCTTTCTCCACATGGACCACCAAGCGGGGCTGAGGTGCTCATGCTACCAAGAAATGTGTCTGACTCCATTATATCAACCTCTCGTCTATCTCTCATGCTATGACTTTAATATAATATTTATATATTTCAACCGTACAATTGCGCCTATCGAACCCGTGATTAGTGGTGGGGGGCTGGCCCCTTCCAACCACAAAGCATGATGACCCCCTCTAGGAAATGGCCTTTCATTTTGGAACTGGTCTCTCCTGTCGAATGATAACATGCCCAAAGGATGTGAGGTGACATTTCACCCTTCTCACTTCTGAGGAGAATTCTGACTAGGCTTCTGAGACAGCTTTGTGTATTCTCTTGCAAGTACATGGCCTGTCCAGTCCATTGGGGCAACGCCATCAGCCGAAGGCATCCATTTACCGTTGGTCTTCCTTGTTCATCAGTCTGCTCCCCATGCACGTGCACGTGGGCGATTGAAAACGTCATGGGTTGGGTCAGGCGCATTTATCCTGGAGACGACATGCTTCTTAACACTGTTTTTTTTGTTGTTGTTGTTTCTGTTTTTCCAGCTCAAATACCCACCGACTGGATATGAATAAGCAGACTGTGGTGTAACTCTTAAAGGGTATTCTTTCAATTCAACAGTGTAGAGAAATGAATGAACTACGGGTACATCTCACAACGTGGATGGAGCCTCAGCATGTGAAGGGAAATAAGCCGGACATGAAAGACTCGCCATGAGACGATTCCATTTGTATGAAGTTCTAGGAGAGGCAAAAAAGAGTGACAGAAAGCCACCCATGGATGCCTGAGGCTGGGAGCTGGAGGGGAGGCTGACTAAAATGGGACTTGGAGCTAGTTTGCGGCGAGATGGCCAAACGCACCAAGAAGCTTGGGAGTGTGGATAAATATGGAACCTACTTCTGTGTGCCCCCCTCAGGACAAGGGTGAAGAAAGTTGAAATCGGCCACCATGCCAGTGCAATCACTCCTGTGGAGAAACCAAGAGGACGGGATCTGGCACTCCGACTCCTGCCTGAAAATTGCAGCTGGTGGTGCCTGGCCCTCCGCCTGGCCCTCTGTAGCCACAGGTAAGCCTGCCATCTGAAGACTGAAGGGGAGGGAAGACCAGCAGAGGTTCCACCATCTGAAGCATCTGTGTCCTTTAATAGATGGGTCCAATTATGATGATAAAGGGATAAAGGGGATTTGAGGAAATTCTGGGTTGATGGGAATATTCTATATCACTACTGTGCTAGTAGTTAGATGGCTACCTATCCGTCACACTTTTATGTAAATCATGACTTATTTATGCTGAATTTTTAAAAGGTAGATTTAAGCTCAGTCCATCCGAATGATTACATTGAAATCAATCCAATTTCATGAGTTGTCCCGATTTGGGGAGGCTGCATCCCTGTACCAGTTCTTTCCGTACCTGAAGCAGGAAATGTTCAGTCACCTGGGATGCAGATAGAGAACACGATAGCTTCTCCGAGAGTATGCACAATGGGAAAAAATTCAAATTCTACCAAAGAGTACAGGACTTTTAAAAATGAATACAAGCTTTCAAAGTAGAGCTGGATGTTTACAGAGAAAATAATATTCAGAGAAAGGCAGAAGTAAAATAAATGATTAGAAACTGAAAAGGCCACAGTATCAGTGCTTCAGTTCAGTTATAAGAAATTTCCATTTTGATAATTTTTCATGCCTTAGTATAGGGATAAACTTACTTGTCCTTTCCCTGAAGAATGTAAGAAATGTTCCACTAATATTGATTAGAGATCATTAAACATTAGATGTATTTGTCATGAGAGTACTGGGTTTATATTTAATCACAAGAAAATACCAAAGTGTATAGTTTTTCTCTTATTACATTTTAAAATCATGTTGTTGTCATTTGGAGGAAGGTTTACAGACGTTTCTTGTTCCGTGCCATTGCCCGCTATCCCCATAGGATAACAGCATTTCTTATCCACCTTGCTTCCCCCACTTCTGCTCATCTTTCCCCAATCTCTCCCTGCCTTTTGTACTTTGACCCCAAGCAAGTGCTGTCCCCTTGATCTCAAACGGTTTATTGTTCTAAGGAAAGCATCCCTCTTGGTGTTATCGTTCACCTTGTAGACTTGTCTGGTTTTTGGCTGAAAGTTGAGCCACCAAAGTGAGTGCAGTTTCATGCTTGAAGGGCGAATAAGGGCCATTGTCTAGGGTGGTGGCATTCCATCTTTCTCAGTACAACCAGGCGGACTATTCTTGTGTGTGTGTGTGTGTGTGTGATTTTGAGTTTCGTTCCACAGTCATTTTCTATTCTCTTTCAGAGGGTGGCCAGTTGGCAGTGGTAGCGGGGCACGATGTAGATCTTCTGATCTAAGTGTGGTGGAGGCTGAAGATGGCATGGTCCATTAGTTCTTTGGACTAATTGTTTCCAGGGATCTTGGATCTCGCTTCCTCTTTCTTGGTCCAGATAGATGGAGATATCAACAGTTGTGCCTTAGTTGGCCAATCACCAGCTTTTAAGATTCCAGTTACTACATAGCCAAGTAGGACGTAGGGCATGTGAGTCCTGTGCCAATCACCTTGGTGTCCTCAAGGTTATGGCCCTGAGTTCCCAGTCCACAAACTGACCATCTCAAGGTGTTTGGTTAGAGTCCCTTTAGAGAAGTCTTTCGTAGTATATTTGCCTAATGCAATACAATGTAGGCGGTTTGCTTTCTTGATGGCTGCTTTCATGGGGATCGGCTGCGGAAACAAGTTAAATCCTTGCCACTTTCAATCTTTTCTCGTTAATCATGATGTTGCTTATTAGTCTAGTTTTCTTTTTTTTTTTTTAGTCTAGTTTTCTTGATGTGGAACTATAATCCGTATTGAAGACTCTGGCCTTCAGTCTTCCTCAGTAAGCGCTTCTAATCCTCTTCACCTTCAGCAAGCAGGGTTCTATCACCCACCTGTTGAAGGTCTCCCTGCAGTCCTGGGGTCATGTTCTCCATGGGGTCTGGATTGTCCTCAGCAGACAGGTTGAATAAATACAGTGGAAGAAGACAACCCTGATGAACATCTCTCCTGATTCTAAACTGGGCAATGGCTTTGTTAGGCAGATAGGCAGGCATGGGATGTCCGTTGACACATGCCCAAGAGAGCCAAGAACGAGAACAAAAGCCTTGGTTTTCCCGCCGGTGGGCATGGGTGAGCGCTAATCCTGGATCGGCCCACCTGGGCCAGGTGAATTCAATCCAGCCAATGGGGTCGATCTGGGGTCGTCCACCACGCCTCCCTCTGGAATCCTTGAAAAGGCAGGAGCGAGGGGGAGAAACTGGAGGAACTGGGGAGAGAACTTGAGAAAGAACTTGAGACAGGTCTTTTTTGGAGGAAAACTTGGGAGAGAGATCTTTGCGTGACGCTGAGCAGTCTCAGACAGTCTGCATGGTCGAAAGGAATCTTATGGGTGCCGCGTAAAACCTGAAGCTTCTTTTAACTCTCATTAAATTCACTTGGATCACAAGCCAGCCTTTGGCGTGATTCTTTCTCGTGCAGAGCCAAGGACCGAGGTGTAACTAGCCCGGAGAGAGAGACCTTACAGCTTCTTACACTGTTCCAATGAATGTTTCTCGGTCTATGTGCAGATTCCACATGAGCACCCTGAGGTGTCTGAGAATTCTCATTATTCTCAATGTTGCCATAGTTCATTATGATCCTCACCGTCTCATGCTTTGCATAGGCAGTAAAGCACGAGTAAGCATCTTCCTGTTCTCCTCTGCTTTTAGTCAAGATGCATCTGACATCAAGCAATGCTATCGCGTGCTCCGCATCACCTTCGGAATCCAGTTCAAGTCTAGCAGCCTGGAGTGTAATGCTCTTTCTAATGTGAAAGAGTTCCACAGAAAGATGGGTTTTGTGTGTTTTGCGGGTGTCTTAATGGTGATCATTCAAAATACAAGAATATACTTTTATGCTTCCAACTTTAGACTGCTGTTAAGACTAATTTCTATATTCACATATCATAATGATCAGATACCTACTAGAAATTGAATATTACAGAGAGATCGATAGTGGGGAGTGGATGCTAAATGTGTGTCCCTTGCTGTCCTTTTTCCATCTTTAAAAATCATTTTATTGGGGGCTCTTATAGCTCTTAGAACATTCCATACATCAATTGTATCAATCATATTTGTGCATATGTTGCCATCATCATTTCCAAAATGTTTTCTACTTGAGCCCTTGGTATAAGCTCCTCTGTTTTCCCCTCCCTCCCCCACCCTCTCACCCTTCTATCTTCCTGAATTCTTGATACATTGTTATTATTTCGCATCTTACACTGTCCATTGTTGTCTCCCTTCACCCACATTTTTCTTATTCATCCCCTGTGGGGGGAACCCAACCTTGTGATCAGCTCCCCCTTTATCCCCCTTCTCCCTCTCTCCTGACCATCCCCCTACCCTCATGATATCGCTACTCCCACTACTGTTCCTGAGGGGTTTATCTGTCCTGAATTCCATGTGTTCAGAGCTTATATCTGTACCAATGTGTGTTCTCCAGTCAAGCCAGATTTTTCAGGTAGAACTGGGTCATGGTTGTAGGGTGGGGAGGGGGCAGGGAGGAAGCATTCAGGAACTAGAGGGATGATGTGGGTTTCGTTGGTGCTATACTGCACCTTGGTTGAATCATCCCTTCCTTATAACCCTTATATGGGGAGATATCCAATTATCTACAGATGGGTTTTGGGTCTCCACTACAACCCCTCATCATTTGCCTTAATATAGTTGTTTTGGATCTTTTGATACCTGATCCCGTCAACACCTCATGATCACACGGGCTGGTGTGCTTCTTCCATGTGGGCTTTGTTGCTTTCCCGCTGGATGGATGCTTATTTAACTTCAAGCATTTAAGACCCCAACACTATATCTTTTGATAGCCAGGCTCCATCTGCAACTTCACCACATTTGCTTATGCATCCATTTTGTCTTCAGAGATCATGTTGGGAAGGTGAGTATCAAAGAGTGCCAGGTTATTGGAACAAAGTGTTCTTGTGTTAAGGGAGGACTTGAGTAGAGGTCCAAATTCCATCTGCTAACTTAATACTGAACACACACACACACACACACACACACACACACACACACTGGTCTCTATCCCTTTCAGTATAAATTAGTATATTTACATATATACATGTCTATATTTCCTTTACCTTCCTCCTATCCCACTCTCATGCTCACCCTCCACTCAGCTCTCAGTAATTCCTCTCAGATACATTACACTTGATTAAACCCCACCAGGCATTATAGGCCCTCCTTACTATCAATTTTAGATCTCTTATTGTTCCCTTATCCCTGAGTTCATTGGCTCCCCACCCCACCTCCCTGCCTCCTCCTCTCCTATGTCCCCCGGAACTGCTGGTACAATTGTTTTCTCCCCGGGATTGTTTGTCCTGCCTGGAATGTAGTTATGGACAATGGTGCCACTAAAGGGATATAGGATGTGTAGACTGCTATTGAAGCTATTGGGGTCGGGGTGAGGGGTGGGGTGGGAGGTGAGAGCAAAACGAAGGCCCACAAAGTAATTGTGCTGTGCTTCAGCAAGAATTGATCATTTTTATAAAAACGCATGTTTAGTTGGTTGTAACAACACAAACACTTTTGTAAGCCCAGTTCACATACATTAACCTGCCGGCAAGGCTGACGTGCTATGCTGCTGTACTCTGTGAGCCTTCCAGTGCGCTCCTGTCAGAGCTGTCATTGTTACCCGATTATAATGACCTTCAAGCACCTGACTGCATCTGTACCTGCTACAAACATGCACTGTTGTTTCTGTTGCTGGTGATGTATTTTATCAAGGTGTTTTTTTCCCGTTTAAAATATTTATTGAGTCTGCTCTGGAGTCAATGCTGACTCACAGCCCCCCTATAAGACAGGGTAGAACTGCTCCATAGGTTTTCCAAGCTTATACATCCTGATGGGAGCAGGCAAACCTCATGTTTCTCCCAATGATCATTTCAGGACAGGGCTTTACAGTTAATCCTATTGGACAGAGTGGAACCACCCCTGTGACTTTCTGAGACTGTAACCATTCACGGGAGGCCAACCCCACATCCTTCTCCCAAGGAGCAGCGGGGGGTTTCTAGCTGCTGACCTGTAACCATTTGGTGAAGCAAGTAATAAATAGAGGGAAATGCTGCTGTGACCAAGGGCCCCGGGTTTCAACTGAAGAGACTGAGGTCAGGTTGAGTTGAGAAACTCTGAGTTTATTCTGAAGCACGAGGCAGGAAAACAGTGGAGTTTGCTACCTCCAAAGTGCTTCAAAAATCGAGTGAAAAATCAAGCCAGTTACACACCTTAAGCGATGTGACAAAAACAGCCGACTTTGCAGTGCTCGCAGGAAACAATTGATATCTCCAGGGGTCATCAGACCATCCTTCCTGGAAGCTCCGTGCTCCATTTTTTATATAAGTGAGGGCTGGTTCTGAGGCCTCATTCTCCATTGCTTATCTTGATGGCCTTGCTTGCTGATTGCCGGAGTGAGAACAAGCCCTATCGATTACACTTAAAAGTAATTTTTCCTGCAAGGGAGGATGTGGTTACCTTTTGGATTTCCAACAACCAAATCTTAAATTCTATTTCTAGTACTTTGATTAAGAGCAGAATAATTCTTGCACTGCCTCTATCAAAAGACAGAGCAAAATTCAAAAAGCTTTCCTCTCAGTTGCTGAAAATGTTGTAATTCCATGTAGAAAGAGTTCACCGATGTTGTTATTCTTCATCTTGCCTAAGAAGTAGTGAATGTAAGCAATACACAGGTCTAGTTGTCACAAGGTAACATTGATGATAAATATTATGAGGAATGGGCTGGTTCAGGAGGAGGGCCTTGGGGAAGGGAGACGTGATGAGTCATGGCACTTCGGGGACAACAAGCCTAGTGAAGTCGCTGGTCGGGGCAGGTGAGATGAACATGGTGGATTGGCGTCATTTGCGTCAGGGCCTGAAGAGGCAAATTAAGGATTCTGGGCTTCACTCCAAAGAGAGTGAGTCTGAATCTGCTGCTTTGCAGCTGGGTTACTGTAATTCTCAGAAATGTCAACTTTGACCACGCACTTTCTGTGGGTTTTATCATGAGCTTTCTAGCTTTGATCAAGAAGCACACCTGTCTGTCTGCAAAATGGAAGTGCTAAATTCTGTCTCATAGAACTGCTGGGTTAAGGACTGAGCGAGAGACGGGGGTGGGGGGAGAGAAAAAGGCAAATGATGTTGCCTGACAGAGGACAGCTGATACTCAGTTCTTTCTACTTCACTCCCATTGTGTCTTCCCTCTTTTCTCCACTTCTGCTTGATCTTATTGCTCATTAGAAGTGAAGAACTTTATAAATAAAATTTATTACGGTTGGTTATTTTGCTTGCCGTGTCATATTTATCATGCAAGGAGGTTACCCCCCAAAAAACCCACCAGAATTCATTTTCAAAGCTATGTATTTAATTTTTCCCCAACAAAACAACCCCTTCACCTTCAAAGTACTCTCTATTACACTTATTGCATTTGTCATTCTTAGAAATACTTCTCAAGCTCATCTGTTTGGATGGCTGACACAGCACCCCCCTCGTTTTCTCTCTTCACCTCTTGTACACGGTCAAATCTTTTTCCTTTCCTGTCCCTCTGCATGCATGGAAACAAAAGGAAGTCCCATGGTGCAAGGTCAGGTGAGTCAGGTGCTTGGGGCAAAAGAGGCATGCTGTTTTTTGCTAAAAACTGAGATGGCTGTGGGAACAGGTGTATTGTCGTGGTGGCAAAACCAGCCATGGTGTGCCACAAATCAGGCCTTTTTGTCACACTGTTATGGAACTTTTTCAGAACCTCTAAATAGAAAGCTTGATTAACAGTCTGACCTGGGAGAACAGACTGCAAATGCACTACGAGTTGAACGAGGCTGTTATCAATGGACATTTTTGAAGCAAGAATATCACTCGTACACTTGAGTTTTTCCCATATCGCTGTCCTTGTAAGCTCTGTTCAACATCACAGCTTTTACTGTGGCATTTTTCCCTAGCAGGAACAAAATTTCACCCTTAAATTGGCCATGACAAAAAATGAGGTTAAAGTGAAACTTCTTTTACAAAAAATTCACTGTGACCACAGAGGACCTTCCCAGGCAACGTCACTGGGTGCCCTGAGTGAGTTGCTGGAGGCTCACCTACTAGTAAAAATACATTCTATGAAAGCTCCGTTTTGCCCAGTGCAATCAGACTTTTGGGGGAGAGGGGTACCCCCTCTTATAAAGAGTCTTTCTAGATTTTGTTTTACTTGCATATTTAATATAGCCTCTCTGAAGTGTCTCCCCAGACCATTGTTTGAAGTCCCTTCATTGTTCTTCAAGATTTTTTTAAAAAGCCAAGTGAATATACATTGTCCCATTTTTCTACTGAACTACCATTCTGTGACAGTGTTTTGCAACTTGCTTCCTTTCATCCAACTATCTGTGTCAGGCCTTGTTTGATTTTGTTTTCCTACACCCAACTTGTGTTTTCCTAAAACGGGGAGGAATATTCTGGTAGTGTTTGTTGTCTTCAGTCCCACGACTGGCCAATAAATCTTGTCGCCTTGAGGAGAAATCCACTCGGTACAGGTTTTCCTACCTGAGAGTGATGTAGGCATCAGAAATAACTTCACTTAGCATGGTGTCTTGCACCTGGGGAAAAAAAAACCCTAAGCCCTGTACATGCGTGTTCTCATTTACCTCCTCACCTGTGCTAAACAGGACATGCAGTGAACAGTGCTACTTTGAGGTTGAGGAACCCACCCAAGCTGAAGGACTCCAGGATGCAAATTCCCGCTGTTTGATTTAAAAGCACAGCCACCAGACCAGTGCTTCTCCAATGACTATGCACAGGAATTACCTGGGGATTTTTCTACAGTACAGATTCCTGTTCAGGAAGCCTGAGGTGAAGCTTGAGGCTGCATTTCCCACCAGGTCCCCAGGAATGCCTTGACTCCCTGGTCCATCACCATCCTTTGGCAACAAGACTCTGCACCATGGCGTGGTATTGCCTCTGATAAGTGATGTGAGTAGGAGTTTGTTACACTGCTTTTTGAAAACTGTACCTCTGGGGTCTCCTTCCCTCTTTGTTTCCCAGCATCAGCAATTCTCCAGCTGGTGAGGTGAGACCAGCAGCCCCTGGGGATGATGTGGAGCTTTGGAGGAGAACCGTCTCATTTGTACTCTCATAATTGGCAGGGACTGGAGGAAGAAGAGGAGAAGTGAAGGAGAGAAATGTGTGAATAAAAAAAAAAGGCAGAGGCTGTATTATTTCAACAGGGAACAAACCAGCTCTCTACTAGGGCCAACGATGCGTCACTTAAATAAGGTTTCTCCGGAGCGATTTGAGCCTCAATTATTCTGGCGGGAGATCTGAAAAAGAACATTGCGGGGAAAACCTGGAAAAGCAACAAGGCAGGGGGCGGGGCCAGAGGACTCTTTCCAGAACAAATCACTTACTGATTTGATCGGGAGAGAAGATGCTGTTCTGCCTCCCTGCCACGGACAAGATGCTGTATCAACTGGCAAAGGGGCTCTTAATGTGGATCAATGAGTCGCAAAATGTCTTCTCCCTGGTGTGTCATTCCATGCTACTTCACAGGTAATTAGAGCCGCGGGGTTATATTTTATTTCCTCTCTTAAAAGAGAATAAAAACATCCATGTATAACAAATGCTAAAATCCATGGCTTCCCTTTCAAAGCAATGATGTAGCGCTCTGCTGCTCTTTCTAATTGGTAGCTGCGTCAAAGGAAATGTAGCTGCTTTTCCTTGAGAACACCAGGCACTGGGTCCTGACAAGAGTGAGATTGACCCACTGCCCATCTTTATAGCTCTGGGGCTGTAGTGTCACCAACTTCCACCCACCCCCCCCCCCCTGCCTTGACCCTCCTTCACACAGAAAGAGGCTATAGCAACTTCTTGGCAGTACAGCTGGGGAGAGCTATCCAGGGAAACCCAGAGAAGCTTTCCTTTCTCTGTTTTCCAAGTGGCCAAGGGAGATGTATCAATCCAGCCAGGAAATACTGACTCCCTAGTACTCAGTGCACAGACTAAGCTATTTGTGTTGCAAGAGTTTGGGCAAAGAAATATGATTCTGGGGGTAGATAAGAAATGGTGTGTGAGTCTTATGAAATGTGTTGGAAGTCTTAACTAGAACCATTAGACATCAGAAAGAAATCAAGGGTGTACCAAAGGGCAAAGAAGTGAAATTCTCGCTATTCGCAGACCATATGATTGTACAGAGAATCCCAAGGCTGTCACAAAGGGTCCATTGGAAACAATTGAAGGATTTGACAAAGTAGCAGGGCACACGATGAACAAGCAGAAATCAACTTGATTCCTATATGTCAGCTAAGAGAGCTCTGAAAAAGATATTAAGAAAACAATATCACTTACAGTAGTCCCACAAAAGATGAAATACTTGGAAGAAATTTAACCAAAGAAACAAAAGATCTGCACACAGAAAACTACAGAACATGATCACAGAAAGCAAAAGAGACCTGCACAAATGGGAGAACATTCCTTGTTCCAGGATAGGAAGACTTAATATTGTGGAAATGTCCATACCGCTCAAGGCAATCTATAAATACAATGCAATTCCAATCCACATTCCAACTTCATATGGAGAGAGAAGACTTCCAGGATATGTAAAGAACGTCTTCAAGAGAAGACCAAAGTCAGAGGTCTTACACTACCCAGCCCCCAAACCTACTCCACACCCAGAGTATCCAAAACAGCCTGGTTGCGGTACAATGGTAGATACATAGGCCAATGGAACAGAATATAAAACCCACAAATAAAAGCATCCTCTTATAGGCAACTGATTTTGAACAAAAGATCATAATACGCTAAACGGGAAAGGGAAACCCGCTTCAACAACTGATGCTGGAAAAAAATCTCCATCTGCACAAAGATGAAACAAAAAAGATGGAATAGGGAGCTAGCTACAAGGGTCATCAATGAGAAAATTGGGACAGACTACCAAATATCATCAAGGAAGCACCCACAGTGGGAGAGAAAATAGATGGCTGAGATCTATTAAAAATAAAACACTGTACATCAAAAGCATAAAATGTTTTGAGAATGATGATGGTAACAAATGTACAAATGTGCTTGACACAATGGATCGATAGACGGATTGTGATAAGAGTTGTAGGAACCCCCAATAAAATGATTAAACAAACAACCAAGTGTAAAACAAGAGCCCATGAACTAGGAAAAAACTTTAGCAATGACACAATGGACATGGGACTAATTACTAAAATCTATAGACTTCTGAAACATCTCAATAAGAAATAAAAACAAACCATCCAATTAAAAGGTGGACAAAGGACCTGAATAGGTGATTTACAAAGGACAACAGTGAGATGGCTAACAAACACATGGTATGGTCACTAGCAATTTGGGAAATGCAAATCAAAACAAGGATGAGAAGTGACTGGGTGCTACCTAAAACAACTGGGGACAGAAATACCGCAGGGCCTAGCAATACCTTTTCCTGGCGTATACTGCAAAGAAATAAGAGACCGAACACTAACAGATGCATACTCTCTGATGTTCATTGTGGCACAGTTCACAGTAGCAAGGAGCTGGAAACAAGCCCAATGTTCATCAGAAGACTAGACCAGGAAACTCTGGTACATACACACAATGGTACGTACACACAATGGTACGTACGTACTATGCATTCCTAAAATCCAGTGATGAAACCATAAGACATCACATGACATAGATGGACCTAGAAACCATTATGCTGAGTGAAGCTAGTCAGTCAAAAAGGACAAATATCGCATGTGTCCACTACTGTAAGGATAAACAACAGGAAGGCAGGCTCCTGTTCTTGGGCCATATAATCATCTAACCTGGTCTCCCAAGCCAGAAGGGAGGGAGCCCACGAACTATAGATCGCCCTCTGGTTTTGAACACCCCAGAAACCACTTCAACAGAGGAGGCCTCGCCTCAGCTGGAGTCAGTTTCTCAAGATGGGGCAGAGAGGGACGACCATTCGGTTGCTGCTCCACAGTCACTTCAAATCAATAGACACTCCTGTCGAGGTGATAAACACACCTTACTGGACATTCAAGTCCAAATGGGGGGAGGGGGATGCATGTCTCAGAGAAATTGATTGCACTTCAGTTGGGGGGTAAACTGAGTGGAGAAAAAAGGTTTAACAATACTTTCATAGAATGCAAGGGGAGAATATGCCCGGTACTCTGAGCTAGTTTCTATCCAGCTCTTGGTGGGCCAGACCACCTCCTGGGACTTAAGGTCTGTCCTTTCAGGGAGCACAACAACCTCCCTGGGCCACACCAGAGGATCGATGTGGAAACCCCGTGAAAAACAAACCAGGCTTTACCGTAACAGCCCCTGTAGCAGATTTAAGGGGCTGACACACTCCCTTGGGCCTAATGTGAGAAGCAGATCACCAATATCCCGAGGTAATGGAAGGGATGGTCATGACTGGACTTGGCTCAAATTTCTTATCTTGAGGTGGCTCAGTGCTTGGTGGTCTGGGATGAGCTATATGCACTATTTGAATGGTCTCTGCTCTTTTATGACATGCATTTGTAAATGAGTGTTATTTTAGCAAACCTCATTGTTCATGGAAATAGTGCCCAATCACTGAAGGTTTTAATCTGTACCATCTATTGCAGTCTGAAAAGCTGGCCCACACAGGTATAATTTCCTTTTCTCAACGGTGTTTTACATTCTGCACTGTTGGCTAAATTAATGACACGATCAATGATTTATAATGTTTTTATCATTAAATGATAATGGTGTCTCTTAAGTGAATCATACAAGGATACTGTGGAGATATGAATTGGTTTGGAGCTTGCACTTCAAGTGTAGCCGTAATCTAAGAGCAGTTAGATCTTATTGCATAGCTCTACACAATCCTCACCCTCATGAAGAGATCACTGAAGATATGGGTGCTTTAGCGAAGTGTGGTGAAGAAATTAGATGGTGCCAGGTTATCAGAAAGAATAGCATCTGGGGTCTTAAAGGCCTGTCACCAAACAAGCAGCCATT
The DNA here is from genome assembly GCF_050624435.1 of Tenrec ecaudatus. Taxonomy (NCBI): domain Eukaryota; kingdom Metazoa; phylum Chordata; class Mammalia; order Afrosoricida; family Tenrecidae; genus Tenrec; species Tenrec ecaudatus. The sequence goes on along the minus strand of NC_134535.1, from coordinate 129,039,132 downwards.
TAAGTGAGGTGTCCCCTAAGTCCACATGGAAGAAGTACACCATCCTGTGTGATCCAAGGAGTATAAATACATCCAAATTTGAAGGCGGGAACAGTATCAGAGCTTAAATTCTGAACCCCACTTTCCAGAAGCCTGTGTTTGACAGTGGAAGCCCCAAATACAATAGCAGGGTCTTCGTTTGGATTAAGCCTTGGTTAAATCCCCAATAGTCACAAGACTAACATGCATTTGAATAGCCTTCCTATTAGCTAGAGAGCATTGTACAACTGGTGATGGTAGAGGTAGTTAGTTTAAAACCTAACACACCTTGGCATTTGAATGCTCTTATGACCCATTTTAAAGTTATTTCAGTTTTCAAAAAATTTTGCACTCTTTTTTCTCAACAGCTGATTAGCATATAATTCATGCTTCATACAATTCAATAGTTCAGTCACACCAGGAAGCGTTACATAATCCTCATGACAATCAGTTGTAGGACATTTTCTTCGTTCTTGTGCTCATTGTTATTAGCTCCCATTTCTCCTAACCTCCCCTGCCACCCCCCCCCCCCAAGGAACCATTCATTCAGTTACTGTCTATGGGTTTACCTATCCTGGAGTTTATATGCAGAAAAACATTAAAAATAAACTAACAACAATAACAAAGAAAAAAATAAAAACCTGAATTGAAAAGAAAGCAGAAAACTAGAACAAATTTTAATAGACCATGAGATCAAATGAGAGTGCTACATTTTAGCCTACCTGCCTGTAACAATCCACTTTCCAATGCATTCTGCATGTTATCAAGGACATTCATGTCTCTGGTCCATAGTAGGAGGGGATTCAGCAGAGGCATAATGCATGTGTATTTTCCCTTTACTTTTTAAAAAATTGAAATAGCTTTAAAATACCTCAAAAGGGAGATAAAATTTCTGCTTTCTTTCCTATTGAGATTTTACCTATTTTTTTCATTGGTTTTTTTGTGTGTTTTGTATGCCTTTATGCGTATGAAATTCAAGATGGGTGAATCTATAGGGACAACATCTGGATTCATAATTACCTAGTGGCATGTTAGGGGTGGTTGGGGGAAAATGGTGAGCTAAAGCAATGAGTCCTAAAAGGAAGAAACTTTTCTGAAATTGAGTATGGTGATGGTTGTATGACTCCTCACACTATGACAGAACTAATAACTTGTATGATATGTGAATATGCGCCTCTGGTAGTTACATAATCTGGTGTCAACTTGAGACTATTAAGAGGGAAGGGTGTCACTCGCTCTCTGCTGATTCCACCGGCTGCTGCTCCTTCAGCCTCCAGGAAGGAACTTGATACCATGCCCTACCCATACCCAGCACTCACCCCAGAGCAGAAGGAGCTGCTGTCGGACATTGCCCATCGCATTGTGCCACCGGGCAAGGGCATCCTGGCTGCAGATGAGTCTACCGGAAGTATTGCCAAGCGGCTGCAGTTCATTGAGACCGAGAACACCGAGGAGAATCGCTGCTTCTACCACCAGCTGCTGCTGACCGCTGATGACTGGGTGAACCCCTGCATTGGGGCGTCCTCCTCTTCCACGAGACTCTACCAGAAGGCGGACAACGGGTGCCCCTTCCCCAAAGTTATCAAATCCAAGGGCGGCATCAAGGTCGACAAGGGTGTGGTACCCCTGGCAGGAACGAATGGCGAGACCACCACCCAAGGGCTGGATGGGCTGTCTGAGTGCTGTGCCCAGTACAGGAAAGATGGCGCTGATTTTGCCAAGTGGTGCTATGTGCTGAAGATTGGCAAACATACCCCTTCAGCTCTCGCCATCATGGAAAATGCCAATTTGCTGTCCCGTTATGCCAGCATCTGCCAGCAGAATGGCATTGTGCCCATTGTGGAGCCGAGATCCTCCCCGACGGTGACCATGACCTGAAGTACTGCCAGTATGTCACTGAGAAGGTGGTGACTGCCGTCCAGAAGGCCCTGAGTGGCCACCTGGAAGGCACCTTGCTGAAGCCCAGTATGGTCACCCCCGGCCATGTTGTTATTTTGTTGTATACTGTTGCTTGATTTTGCTCTGTCTTGTTTTTGTGCATGTTATTATCTCCACACGTCTGTCTAAATAAGATAGGCTGGGCGAATTATCTGGAGGAAAACTGACAGTTCCTGGGGGACATGGGATAGGGGGAGGTGGGGGTAAGGAAGTGGTGTTAACAAACCCAGGGACAAGGGAAGAACAAGTGATCCAAATTGGTGGTGAGGTGGGGGTAGCAGGCCTGGTAGGGAATGATCAAGGGTACGGTAATGAAGAGCTATAGCTGTAACCTAGGTGGGGACGGAGCATGATAGTGGGACAGGAGGAAAGTTAAGAGAAATAGAGGAAAGAGCTAGGAGGCAAAGTGCATTTATAGAGGTCTAGACAAAGACATGTACCTATACAAATATATGTATGAGGATGGGGAACTAGATCTATATGCCTATATTTATAGGTTTAGTATTAAGGTGACGGAAGGACATTGGGCTTCTACTCAAGCACTCCCTCAATGCATGATACTTTCTTCTATTAAATTGGCATTCTATGATGCTCACCCTCCCGACACAACCGCTGAAGAAAAAGCGAGTGAACAAGCAAATATGGTAAAGAAAGCTGATTGTGCCCGGCTATCAAAAGATGTAGCATCTGGGGTCTTAAAGGCTTGAAGATAAACAAGTGGCCATCTAGCTCAGAAGCAACAAAAACCACATGGAAGAACACACCAGCCTGTGTGATCACGTGGTTCCGAAGGGATCAGTTATCAGGCATCAAAGAACAAAAAATCATATCATTGTGTGTACACCTTCATGATAGGATCGCTGAAGACAAACGGGTTCATAAGCAAATGTGGCTAAGAAAGCTGATTTTGCCCGGCTATCGAAAGAAATAGCATCAGGGGTCTTAAAGACTTGAAGGTAAACAAGTAGCCATCTAGCTTAGAAACAGCAAAGCCCACATGGAAGAAGCACACCAGCCTGTGCAATCATGAGCTGTCGAAGGGATCAGGTATAAGGCATCATCAGGGGAAAAAAAATCGTACCATAGTGAATGAAGGGGGAAGTGCAGAGTGGAGACCCAAAGCCCATTTGTTGGCCACAGGAGATACCCTTGCAGAGGGGTCTGGGGAGGACATGAGTCAGTCATGGTGTGATGTAGCCCTGATTAAAATACAGCTTTCCTCCCATTCCTAAATGCTTCCCCCCCCCCCAACTATCATGATCCAAATTCTACCTTGCAAATCTGGATAGAGCAGAGGATGTACACTGGTGCAGATAGGAGCTGGAGGCACAGGGAATACAGGGCGGATGATGCCTTCAGGACCAGGGGTGTGAGGGGCGATACCGGGAGGGTAGAGGGAGAGTGAGTTGTAAAGAGGGAACTGATTACAAGGATCTACATGTGACCTCCTCCCTGGGGGACGGACAACAGAAAAGTGGGTGAAGGGAGACGTCGGACAGGGCAAGATATGACAAAATAATAATCTATAAATTATCAAGGGCTCATGAGGGAGGGGGGAGTGTGGAGGGAGGGGAAAAAGAGGACCTGATGCAAAGGGCTTAAGTGGAGAATAAATGCTTTGAGAATGATGAGGGTAAAGAATGTACAGTATGTGCTTTACACAATTGATGTATGTATGGACTGTGATAAGAGTTGTATGAGTCCCTAATAAAATGTTAAAAAAAAGAAATAGTCTTTGACCTTGAGGCAGCATTGTTATGTGTACATGTGTCTATGCGTGTGTGTGTGTGTGTGTGTGTGTGTGTGAGAGAGAGAGAGAGAGAGTTTAATAGGGAATCACAATGTATTGTAAGAATTATCAACACAGAGATGTGAAAAATGAGTAACATAAGGGAGAGACACCAAATCCAGATTGAGACTACTGGTCAGAGAATGTTTCTTGGAAGAAGTGACCAATGAACCATTTTGAAGAACAAACACGAGTCAACCAGGTGAGAACATAAAAAGGGACAATCTATCCATCAAGTAGGCATGTGTGTCACCCGCCACATGTACAGGTAGAGATGAAACTCAACTCAAGAGTAAATGTGTATATTCAGGGAGCAAACACAGCAGTATAGCTTAACAGTATGTGTGTGTGTACATGTGTGTGTTGGAAGTTGGAAGCCGACATTGTCTAACTTAATTTACTCACTTAAAATTATATCCCACCCTTTGCCATTAAGTCAATTCCAACTCATCGAGACCCTGTATAAAGTTTCTAAGGGTATGAATCTTAAAAAAAACCCAACAATTTATTGAGGACTTGTACAACTCTTATCACAATCCATCCATCCATCCATCCATTGTGTCAAGCACATTTGTACATTTGTTGCCATCATCATTCTCAAAACATTTGCTTTCTACTTGAGCCCTTGGTATCAGCTCATTTTCCCCTCCCTCCCTGCTCCTCCCTAACTCATGAACCCTTGATAATTTATAAATTATTATTATTATTATTATTTTGTCATATCTTACACTGCCCTATGTCTCCCTGCACCCCCTTTTCTGTTGTCCATCCCCCAGGGTGGGGGTTATATGTAGATCCTTGTAATCAGTTCCCCCTTTCCAGCCCACCCTCCCTCCACCCTCTCGGTATTGTCACTCTTACCACTGGTCCTGAAGGGGTCATCTGTCCTAGATTCCCTGAGTTTACAGTTCCTATCTGTACCAGTGTACATCCTCTGGTCTAGCTGGATTTATAAGGTAGAATTGGCATCATAGTTGTGGGGGAGGAAGCATTTAGGAACTAGAGGAAAGTTGTATGTTTCATCAGTGCTACACTGCACCCTGACTGACTTGTCTCCTCCACGGGGTATGAATCTTTATGGGGGAAGATTGCTTAATTTTTTGAACTGTTGACCTTGTACTTGCAATTCCAACACTTACCTGACAGCACCACCAGGGCTCTTTTACGAATTAGATAATGAGAATTTATTTATTCATTAAACATTATTCATAAATGATTAATGGCTATTAAAATAGTAACAGAGGATGGATCATAATTATTTAATCATTCTATTGATAGAAATTCAGTTTGTTTGTCATTTTGCAATGATAAATAAAACCTTAATGAATATCTTTGTTAGTGTAAAAACATCTTAAAGATTTAAAGTGAATATTAACTTAATTACTTCCACAACAGCTCTGCTTTATGTGTGAGGATGTCCGTTTTATCACATTGCTCTTAAGAGCTATTGTTCGCTTAATTTTATTTTCTAATCAATAGACTAAAAATTATAACTCAGTGCTGGTTTAATGCTGCTCCAACATCTTACATTTGTTTAAAGACATACTTGATTAAGGAGCCCTGGTGGTGGTGTGGACCAACAGTAACCAAAAAGTTAATGGTTGGAACTTACCTGCTGCTCTGTGGGAGAAAGATGAGGCCGTTTGCTCTTGTCAAGAGTTCACACGTCTCAGGAACTCAAAGGGGTGGTTCTAATGTGTCCAATAGGGTTGTAATGATGGCAGTCAGTTTGGTTTTGGTTTATACTTGACAAGGAGCCACGGTGGCACAGTGGTTAAGAGCACTACTCCTGATCAGAAGGTCAGCAGTTTGAACCCACTGGCAGCTCCATCAGAGAACGCTGTGACAGTCTGCCTCTGTAAAGATTTACAGCCTTGGAAATTCTGAGTCGCTTCTAGCCTAGCTTATAGAGTCTCTGTGCAGTGAAATTTGACTCAAGGGCAATGGGTTTTATACTTGACTACATATTCTTTTTAAAAACGTGTATCATATTGTTAACAGAATTCAAGTGGACATCTTTCCAAATCATTGAAGCATAGCAACGCATTTATGAAAATACTGCCCCCCAGCAAACAGCACTTTTCAGATGTAAATCCTGCATTTTGAGGAAGGTGGGAAGCCTTCCAAGGTGAACTCCAGGCAGAAAGCACAACTCAGAAGTCTGTGACAGTTGTTTTCTGGGGACTCCCAAGGGGGGATCGTGTTAGATTTTCTTAAAGGACCAAGGATGATGGTGAGGTGTTCTTAGAAATAAGCTTGAAAAAAAATTGAAAGCTGCCCATGTGTGAAAAGAGCCAGGAAAGTTTTGTTGAGATTTTTTCCCCATCACACCACGTATCTACTCACTCTCAAAGGGTAGCCTGGGCAGTTCTCTAAGAGGCAAGACCTGGAGAGCAGCCTCCAAAGGGCTCCCATCTTGCAAATCCAGTGGCACAGTTGTGCACTACACACAGTGGGTGGCCACAGGTAACACTGACTTGATGGCTACAGAAAGCAATGTAACAGCACCCCAATACACAACCAGGCCAGCAACCGACCATTGCTCTGCACTGCTCCTGTTCTTTGAGGTCTTCTGTTGAGTATATCGACGGCTCCCTGCTATTCCTTTCCTGCCAGCCTGGGACCACAGAAAGCCTGTGCAGGTTAGCCTCTTAGGACAGATCAGGGACAGCAGCATTACAAGCTCAGGTGGGAGTCAGGACCTCAGATCTGTATTGCAGTGACTTGAACATCTGTTCAAGGCTCAGATTGTCTCTGGCAGCTGTAGGTGTTGTCAGTTGCCATGAATTGATTCCGACTCATAGCGCCCTATTTGTGACAGAATGAGACACTGGTCCTGAACCATTCTCACTGTTGTGGCCACCACTGTGTCAATCTGTCTCGTCAGGAACCTTCCTCTCTTTTACACCGTCCCTCTATTTTACCAAGCAGCTAACCTCTACGATCTGTATTTGCAAGGGACTCTGACATGCTCATGGGGCTTTCTGGTTCAATTGAGAGTTACAGTTTCAGAAATCCAGAAGGGCGGTTCAACCATGTCCTAGAGCAGTGGTTCACAACCAAGACCACGGCCCTTTCATACAGTTCCTCATGTTGTGGTGACGTCCCAACCAAAAAATGATTTTTGTTGCTACTGTTATGATTCATCAGGTAAATATCTGATATGCAGGATGTATTTTCATTGTTACAAACTGAACAGGATTAAAGCATAGTGATTAATCACAAAGCAATATGTAATTATATATTGTGAAATATTTATTTCTAATTACAAATCAGTGAAACTTTGTCTCGAAGCATGGTGTAGCATGGGTAGCGAAGCCTGGTGTAACATGGGTAACAGTCTTCATACCAGGTGTTCGTATGTGGCTATATCTGCATGTGGGTGGACCCCCCTGGAGATGGAGAGAGGAGCGGTGTCTCAGTTCCTAAGACCATTGGATGTATGTGTTTTCTGATGATCTTAGGCGACAGCTTATGAAAGGGTTGCGACCCACAAGTTAAGAACTTCTGTCCTAGAGGGTCCTTATGAGTCAAAGTGAACTCCATAGCAGTGCGATGAAGCTGTGGAGCTCTGTGAGTCCAACATGAGCAGGGAAGGTGGAGGGGTAAGAGATGAACTTGGCCCTTCAGCTTGATCTCCTTCTTCCAGCCCTTTGGCAAGTCCATGGACAGCAAGTGCAGCGGCTTCAGTGGATAAACACAGATGTGGGACATGGTCATCAGTCAGTTAAGACCAAGTGCCAAGATAAGTTACACACCATGTGCCAAGACAAACTCCGGGACTTGTGAGAAGACATAAAGAAAAGAGGCCCCTTAGCCTAAAGATGTGGACGTTAACACAATTCAATTGGGTTACATTTCCATGCCTACACCACCTATTAGGTTGGACCTGTTTTCTTACAGCCTTCAGGTTGACCTGGTCTTCAGCCCTCCCTTCATGTTGCTGCCGGAAGGACCCCTGCCACCCCAAATGTCTCCTCGTGTCTGAGCAAGCCTTTGTGCAGCAAACAGCTTCCATGATCCTGCAGGGACTCCCAGTAAGGTTTCAAGATGCAAGCCCACATTTCAGGCTTCGCTCGGATTGCCCTTCTGTGAACCCCGCACTTTCAAACTTAAGCCCACACGCAAAGGATTCTTGCATGCCACTCCACTGAGCCCAGTCGTTTGCTCCACTGTTTCTGCGAGAGTCAGCATCTTTGCACCTCTTCCCAGGTCCCCAGCCCTGCCATGTCTCAGCCTCACTCGTCTCTCATTGTCCAGCTCAAATGCCGCCCCCTCCCTCCACCACCACCACCCCAGGAGACCATCTTGGAGCGATCAGCTGGAATTGACAGCTTCCTCCTCTGAGCTTGCATGGCCTTGAGTGGGATCCACTTTCTGACTCTCTCCACTTACATGGATTGCGGAGTCCCCCAGGCCATAGTTTTGTGCCTAGTCATGATTTATGTTGAATGGAAAGACGGTCAATATGAAACCTCTCCACGCGTACTGTCCATTGAATTTTTTTAATGGGTGGTGCCAACGGTTTGCCCGTGACTGCACCCCTGTGTCCATTCTGACAGCTACTGACCCAGGAGTGGCAAAGGAGAACTGATTCATGAGGGTTTCTTTGCTGGGTGGCTTTGAATGGTCAAGGTTTAGGCTAGCGGTCAACCACACACCATTTGTACCAACCAGGCCCCTGCATTTAGCCTCAAGAGTGCATATGACATAACAGACAGCAAAGGCAATAGACCTAGTCAGGCGCTCTTCCTGTGCCTTTTCTCCTTTCGCTCACGCCAGCATCCGAGGACACCAGAACCCATACAACAGCTTATTTGTACCAGCTTTCCCATTCCTAATGGGGAGAATTCATGCATATGTTACCCTAGTGGCGATTCATCCCTGAGGAACAGGCTGGCCAGATGTCTAAGAGCATGCACTGCAGTCTGTGAAGTTCTTCCTTGGCGGTTGTTCCCCAGCTCTTGGAAGCAGCGTGCTCAGAGGGCTGAGAGTGGCAGAAGGGGAAATCCTTGCTCTGGAGGGGGGACATGGGCAGCCAACTAATTGCCACGGGCTTTATCGCTGCCACATCCAGGAGTCAGGTGCCTGGAAAAATATGCTGACAGGATCAGACTGAGGGAGCTGCGATGCCATCTGGGGTCAGATTCGTATCCAAATGCCAACTGCGGGGGCTGAGGCTGCATGGCGCTCCCTGGGCATGGAGTCTGAAATAACCCAGGAGGTGCTGGGAAAGCAGGGAAAACTGACGGAGATGGTTGTTTTTAGATACTAGTGAGTAGATTCTCAGCTCCCAGCAAGTCCATGTGACAGAGTAGAAGTGCCCCATAGAGTTTCCTGGGCTGTCATCTTGATGGAAGCAGATCACCGGGTCTTGTTCTGCGGAACCATTGGAGACGTCAAATCACCAGCCTTGCAGGGCACCGTTGAGTGCTTAACCATTGAGCCACCAAAGCTCCAGTGGGCAGGAGGGAGACTTGGAGAGCATGGTGAGCATACAGAGGCTTGAGTTTTCTGCACTGACCATTTGGGATGAGGTTTTGTTTGGGAAATTTGAAAATGTTTCTCAAAGTAGAATTTGATAGTACTAATTACTTGACCTCAAAAATAATAAATTTAAAGTTAAGCTTGCCTCATTCATACATCCACTCATTCCCATTGCCCTCAACTCTGAGCTCACTAGCTCATATTGAAATGAATTCTGGCATTATATTTCACAACCCTTAAAATTTCAGTAAGTTTCTCTCAAACAAGGACTCTTAAAATATAAGCATTGTTGACCAACCCAGGGACAAGGAACAACACGTGATCCAAAATTAGTGGCAAGGAGGGTGTGAGAGGCCTGGCAAGGGCAATATAACTGGGAGAAATTACTGCAATTAGCAAATGAAGGCTGACCATGATAGTGGAACAAGAGGAAAGTTAAAGGAATTAGAGGAAAGAACTAGGAGACAAAGGGTATTTATAGAGGTCTAAATATATGTATTTACATATGTAAATATATTTATGTAGGATGGTAGGGAGCTAGATCTACATGCATATATTTATAGGTTTTGTATTAAGGCAGCAGATGGACATTGGACCTCCACTCAAGTAATTACTCAATGTAAGAATACTTTGTTGTATTAAATTGGCAATCCATGATGCACACCTTCCCAACATGATCGCTGAAGACAAATGTGTGCATAAACAAATGTGGCGCAGAAAGCTGATAGTGCCTGGCTATCAAAAGATATAGCTTCTGAGGTCTTAAAGGCTTGCAGGTAAACAAGCAGCCATCTAGTTCAGAAGCACCAAAGCCCATATGGAAGAAGCATACCAGTCTGTGTGACCATGAGGTGTCGAAGGGATCAGGTATCAAGCATCAAAGAACAAAAAATCATATCATTATAAATGAGGGTGAGTGCAGATTGGAGACCCAAAGTCCATCTATAGGCAACAGGACACTCCCTTACTGAAGAGTCTCAGGGAGGAGACAAGCCAGTCAGATTGCAGGGTAGCAACGATGAAACATATAACTTTCCTCTACTTTTTAAATGCTTCCACCCCTCCCCCCACTATCATGATCCCAATTCTACCTTAAAAATCTGGCTAGACCAGAGGATGTACATTGGTACAGTTAGGAACTGGAGACACAGGGAACCCAGGACAGATAACCCCTTCAGGACCGGTGGTCAGAGTGGTGATACCTGGAGGGTGGAGGGAAGGTGGGGTAGAAAGGGGGAACCAATTACAAGGATCTACATATAACCTCCTCCCTGGGGGGTGGGGAATGGACAACAGAAAAGTGGGTAAAGGGAGGCGTCAGACAGTGTAAGATATGATAAAATAATAATTTATAAGTTATCAAGGGTTCATGAGGGAGGGGGAGCAGGAAGGGAGGGGGAAAATGAGCTGATATTAAGGGCTCAAGTAGAATGCAAATGTTTTGAGAATGATGAAGGCAACAGATGTACAAATATGCTTGACACATGGATGGATGTATGGATTGTGATAAGAATTGTACGAGCCCCCCATAAAATGATAAATAGCATTGTTGTTAGTTGTTGTTAAGTAACACTGAGTCAATTCTGAAATAGTCAAGCTATCTCATTGGGAGTCTTCCTTTTCTTCAATGACCTTTTACTTTACCAGGCAAGATGTCCTTTGCCTGGGACTAGTCCCTCTTGATAACACGTCCAACGTATGTGAGGTGAACTCTGGACATTCTCGCTTCCAGGAAACATTCTGACTGTTCTTCTTTCAAGAGGGATTTGTTTATTCATCTGATGCTCCATGTTATACTCAATAGTATTCACCAATAACATCATTAAGGGTACCAATTTTTTTGTCTTCCATATTCATTGGCAAACTTTCATATGCATAGGATGTGATTGAAAATGTCATGCCTTGCATCAAACACAGCTTAGTCTTCAACAGGACTTTTCCTGGCACTGTAAAGTTATCTCTTGCAGCAGATTTGCCCCAATGCAATACAACACAAATCACTAGAAGTTTTGATTGATGCTTGTGTTAGTCTGGGTAAACTAGAGAAACAAATTCATTGACACCATACATATGGATAAGAAAGACCTTTACATAATATAAAAGAGTAATTGTATCCTGAGAAAACAACCCCACCCAGATCAAATCCACAAGTCCAATATTAGCCCATATATCCAATACTAATTTAGAAATTCCTCTTTAGACTCACACAACACATGCAATGATGCCAAATGCAGGAAGATCATAGGCCAGTTGTTGGGAAGTCTTGTGGATCCAGTGGCAGCGGAAGCATCTGGACACTGGTGTGGGTCTCCACGCGGCTTCTCCAGCTCCAAGACTCTGGGTCCATCAATGTGTCTCCTGGTGGCTTCTCAACATGAATGTCTCGCAGGGACAGTGTGTCCCACCTCTAGGGAGGAAGACAGGAGTTCCCAGAATCCTCAGGAGAAATCCATGCCCACACAGAGGAATGATTAGCTATGACCTGATTAACAGGCTAGACTCCACCCCTTCGCTCAAGTTGACAGGAGATTATGTAACTGCCACCATGCTTCTATGGACACTATGTTAGTTCGGGTAGACTAGAGAAACAAATTCATAGATACACATAAGTGTATAAGAGAGAGTTTTATGTAAAGGGTAATGGTACATTAAGAAAGCATCCCAACCCAGTCTAGTCCAAACCTAGAAGTCTGATATTAGCCCATATGTCTGATACCAGTCTATAAAGTCCTCTTCAGACTCATGAAACACAGGCAATGATGCCGAGTGCAGGAGGAACACAGGTCAGTGGGTAGAAAGTCTTTGGATCCAGTGGCATTGTAAGCATCTCAGTGCTGGCAGGGGTCTCCACGTGACTTCTCCAATTCCAAGGGCATGGGGCCTATCAGTGTAATGCTATGTGTCTTGCCAGTAGAGTTCCCAGAATTCTCAGGAGAAGGCTGTGCCCACATAGAGGCTTCATTGGTTATATCTTGATTGACAGGCCAGACTCTATCCCTTCACTTTTAATCCTCTCAAATTGATACCAGATTATGTAACTACCACAGGTGTTGATTATGGATCTAAATAAAATGACATCACGATGACTTCAATCTTTGCCCAATTTAATCAGGTGTTGGCCATTGGTTCAGTTGGGAGGATAACTTACTTTCTTGTGTTGAAGTGTAATCCATACTGAAGGTGTAGTCTTTGATCTTCAGCAATAAGTGCTTTAATTCCTCTGGGAGTTCAATGAGGAAGCTGCATCATCTGCATGCCACAGGTTATTAATTAGTCTTCCTCCAGTCCTGACACTGCACTCTTTTCATAGAGTCCAGCTTCTCAGATTATTTCTTTATCCCACACGTTGGAAAAGTATGCTGGAATGATTTAATCCAATGCACACCTTTCCTGATTTTAAACCATGCAACGCCCCCTTGTTCTGTTAGAACGACTGCTCCCGTGTCTATGTTTAGGTTCCAGATGAGCGTAATCAAGTGCTCTAGAATATTCCTATCCTTCTCAGTGTTACCCACAATCTGCTATGATCCATACTGTCTAGGTTTTTTTTTCACAGTCAATAAAACATAAGTAAACATCTTTCTTGTATTCTCTGTTTTAAGTTAAGACCCATTTGATATCAGCCGTGACCCCCGTATCCCACATCCTCTTCTGAATGTGGCTCAAACGTATGGCGGTGCCTTGTTGATGTGCTGCTGCAACCATTCTTGACTTCTCTTCAGCAAAATCTTACTTATGTGCCATCTGGTGAAATAAGCTCTGAATTCCATTGGCTCAGCTTTCTTTGGAACGGGCAAGACTATGGACAATAGATACCGCTAGATGCATTTATCTTTCATTTGAAAATCCACTAGAGATGACAATAGTAACATAGGCCAGTGAACAGCTAGTGACATATGAAAAAGGCATGCAAATTGCCAAGATTTTATTCCACTCAGATTGATCATCAACAGCCGTAGAAGCAGCAGTCAAGAATTCAGACAACAGAAGTCACGGGGAAAGTACTGCCAAGACCCCAATAAAATCTTTAAAAGCAAAGAGTCCACTCTGATGAGTAAGGTGGGCCAGAGTTGTTAAAACACCTCATACACATGTCCAGGCAGCTGGCTAATTAAACATGAAGCAAGAAGAGTTGATTCGCTCAAGCTGTAGTGTTGGGGAAGAATATTGACTATGTCATCGACAACCAAGAGGACAAAGGAATCCCTCTCAGGATAAATACAACCCCAGCAGAAGCAGGCATAGTGAGACTTTGGCTTGTTTTCTTTGGACACATCATCAGGAAAGTCTGATCAATGGGAAAGGCAATCATGGCTGGTGGACAGTCAGTGGAATAATAGAAATCCTTCGATGGGCTGGGCTGACACAAAAGATAACCAAAACAATGGACTCCAACATAGCATTCATTAATGGGAGAGAGTGCAGGACTAAGCAACATTTTATTGTGTGATACGACACTCTAAGCTAGTGCCAACTTGACAGCAGCCCGCACCAGCGGTGGCAGAGATCAGAGACTAGAACCTAAAGCCATCATTTGCTGACAACGTCATTCCTGTGACTTAATAAATGAACCTTACCCTACTACGACTCTCTCATGGCACACTGACTAAATGTTTGTAAAGTGGTTGTCCAACTTTATTAAATGTGCTTGCAAAGCTAGACTATTGACTTAAACGACCACAGCAGATTACAGCAAGGTCAATGGAAGAATTTCCTGGAGGTGAAGGCTGTTAGGTCAGGAAACAGTAATAGGTGACAGAATTTCCATCCCAGATGGCATTTCCATTTCCCCTTGATTATAGATATTTTTTTAAAAATCTGTTTTCACCTGTAGGAAGAATGGGAATGGGCAAGATGCTTCTGGAGATTCCACCCAACCTAATGATTCCAGTGATAAAATTCTTTGGAAATCAATAGCCGGTGCTCAATTTGGGTCAAAAGGAATCCATACTAAGAGGCTATGCCTTTATTTATTTATTTTAAATTACGCTGGGTGCTGGGGAAAACCCCTGACACGGTCATTAGCTCAAATTTCATTGTCACCGAACCTGCAGCTCTAAAATGGAATTTTAAAGAGTCTTAAAATAAGTGCTTACTTTTTTTATTTTAAAAAGTGCTTATTTGAGCAAGTAGCCAGCATCAGCCTAGATTCTCAGGTTCTCTGAGCTCCCTGAGTCTCTGAGTTTACTACTATCATAACATTATTGTCTCCTTTGCATATTTTTGCTGGCATTTCCGCTTGGCCACCTCTTTTTAACCCATCCTTGGGCTGCACTTGCTTGGGGGAAGGGTGTGGGCTTTGATCACTGGATTTTTCATTTTTTTGCAAGAAGTCTCTGATTGGTCAAGGTGTTTGCGGTGTTCTAGAAGGTATCTTTTCTCTGCAGCTGCAAAGCCTGTCCTACCAGCCCGTTAGAATCCCGCTGTTTCAATTCTACTTCGGTATTCCTTGTCCGTGAGCAATTTTACATGACCCAGTAAAACCTGCATTTCTCCCAAGAGCAAAGGAGAGGAGAGAGCGAAGGTAAAAGCAGTGCGGCGGTTGGTCAGAGGTCAGTGAGTGCCCTGTTCTGGCTTCTGCTTTCCCTGGAAAGTGAGAACACAGGGTTGTCTGCTGAGAAGGGAGGTGGATATGAGGTCATGTTAGCAAGGATGAACATTTAGAGGTGAGCATGGAGGAACTGGACAAGAAGGAAGGAAGGAGAGATTGGATAGGATAAATAACGAGAAGCCCCAAATGTACGTGTTGTAAGTCAAGGTGGCCAGTCCTAACTTCCTGGTAGTGCCTGGTGTCTGAGACACGTCTGAGGTCCAGGATCTGAGAGGACCTTGCCAAAAGCCTGCAGGGAGTGTTAGAAGAGGATTGTTAAGGCGAACTGTTGACATTGGTCAGAGGAAGGGTGTTGGTGAGGGCCCTGTTTGGAACTGGGCCTTGCGGAGTAAATGAAGCAGTGAGTTGGGGAAGTGGATGGACATGGTACAGAGGGCAAAAGAAGGATGAAGGCTTAAGAGCTCAGGATGAAGAAACACATGTGATTCTGTGTGGTCAGTGTTTCATTTTGTCATCTGAGTACATAGGGGGCCTATGAACTGTACCTGACTAGATGGCACTGAACACCCAAAACAACAACCTACTGGCCTTTCCTCCATCTTTTTGTCCTGGGCTTCATCTTCTTTTTCTCCCCCTTCTTTCTTTTCTCTCTTTCCATCAAGACCGATTAACCATGCCGCTGTTATGAGCCCTTGCTCAAGATCGAAGCTCTTCTAATATAACTCCTACGCTTTTGTCTTTGCGTCTAACTTGGAAGATCTCTTCTTTACATAGCAATTTAGAAAGCAATAACCTTTCTGAAGAATCAGATAAAAATTAATTTTGTCTAGTCTATGGGCAATAGTGGGGAAAAAAAGGATGCCATGAGAAATTCTAATTCCATGGTAACCTAGATTATTTGAACCAACCCCTTTGTTGAATACAAATGAAAATGAATGTGCTATATTTTAAAAGTACCTCTGAAATCTCGAGTATCTGACAAGGGAGTACTAATTTCCAAGAAAACTCTAACGGAAGGGAGCGCCGGAGACATAAGAAGCTCACACATTACTTCGATAGCATTCTTGATTCCAGGAAACCTAGGATTCAGTATTATCAGACACAAAGCTATAGAGAAAATAAGTCAAGGAATTGGTCTCTCCCCTGGTGGGAAGTCTATTAGAAAATCATTGCTTCACTAGGTTGGGGCTCCAAGAAATAAGTATTAGAGTAAGAGGAATCAGAAGTAAGTTTAGCCTGCCATTTCTAGCCCCGGGAAGGGTTACTTTGGTGCTGAAGGAGGCAGCGGGTAAAAGGAAAGAAAATCAAACATTCCCAAGAGGTTATAGCCACAAAATGATGCTGGCAGGGATCGTAGCTGGAGTTGGTAAGGTGCGGGTGGTCCAGGGAACCTGAAATAGTAATGTTGGTTTCAAGTGCCCGTAGCGCCTGAGAAAAACAACAAAGCTACTTTTTAGATAAGGAACACTTTGATTCAGAACATCCCCCCCCAAGTCCCCACAAATACTTTTTGCAAGGATAATGAAGAGTGTACAGTAAAGTATCATCAAGGAAAGAGTGCGAGAGATACAGATAGATGATAGATAAATAGATAGGCAGAAAGCATGCAATATGAGTGAGAACTAATAGCAGAAACAATAAATAGTAGGAAGTGACCCATAAAGACTTAGGCAACAGAAACTATCAGGCAGAGATTATAAACACAAATAAGCAAAAAACAATAGTGCCTTCTTCTTGTGTTAAAAAGTAAAAGCTTGAAATTCTCTGTAGGAAATCAAAACCAAAAAAGAGTAACAGATTCTGAAAAGAGATAAAAAATTTATATAATTGAAAAGCACAATAACTGAAAATAAAATTCAATGGGCACAGTTAACAACAGCTTAGGTTCAGATAGCAAATAATTTACATTTTGGATACTTTCTCTTAATTTATTTCCTGGGCTACATATTCTTTTATAACTCAGTAGGGATTATTTGAAAATTTCATTGAAAAAGCGTAAATTCCTAGAAAATATATTGCTTTGTGAAACTCAATCAGGAAGAAATGAACACGCTTACCATATGGTGATAATTAAGTTGATAGGACAATAGCTCCGCACAAAGAAAACATCAGGCTGAGTTCGTTTGACTAATGACTTCCACTGAAATAAGTGATGTGGGGACTGTAAAGGACTACAAAACTGTCATCCTTCTCAGATGTCATCCTTCTCAGATGCCGTATTTTCAACCTGGAAAGCAGAAATGAAACTACACATAAATGATTTGAATAAGTCAGAGTTTTTAGCAAGATTGCTTAATACAGAGCAACATGACAAACTGATGACGTTTCTGCATCCTAGCAATTATTAAAATTATGTATTTAATAGTTATATCATCTGAAGGAGCAGCAATATAAACAGTTACAAATAAACCTAATAAAGCTTTCTTAGACCATTCTCATGAAACATTTTAAAACATCGCAAGACAACAGTGATGACATAAATAAGTGGAGACATTTTCTTGCTTCTGAATGAGATGGTCACCATAATATTAGTTTTCCAAACTTGATCTTTAGATGCAAAGCAAATAATGGCCCCACAATTTTTTGTAGAGCTTTTTGTTGTATTTCAGTAGGAACTGACCAAACGTGCCCCATGCCATTTGATTTTGACTGCTGCTTCCATGATGATTACTTGCAGGTCAAAGGATGAAATCCTCAGCCACTTCAATCTGTTCTCCGCTTGTCACGATGGAACCTGTTGGTCCAGCTGTGTGGATGTGCCCTGTCTTGACACACAGTTGCCATCCAACTGAAGGCCACAGTCCTTGATACCCGAAAGCAAGATTGTGTGATTTGCCTTCCCCCAAACCGGATGCCTCATTTTTCTTCATGTGGTCTGGCTTCTCAGATTATCTGCCAGACAGACATGTTTTGAAAGAATAGAACCCTGACACACAATCTCTCTCTCTATATATAGACATATATATATGACTTCTTATGGGAAGACCTTCCAGAAAGATCCAACTTAACAGAGACTTTGGAAGTACGAGGTAGGGAGGGTGGCAATCTATGCAGAGATTTCCTTAGAAGATGAGGGATGAGATGTTCCTAAGGCCAGGCACCTGGTTGGCTTTAGAGAAGAGAGGCAGAGGAAAGGCAGGGCCCCGGTGAAGCTGGGTGTGGTTGTTGGCTAGATGTGAGGAAGGGATGGGACTGACTCTATTCTGGAATCTATTTTTCTCTGTAAAGTAGAATGCAGGGCCATCTGCTGAGGAAGGGATTGGATATGAAGTTGTATCAGAAAGGATAACAATTTGGAAGCAAGAAGAGTTTACTGGGCAAGAACAAAGGAGGGAAAGGCCAAGAAAGACAGATAACAAAGTTAAGGTGTCCATTCTCAACGTCCTGGTAGTGGCTGGTCCCTGAGACACTTCAGAGATCCAGGATCTGAGGCAACCATGGCCAGAACCTGCAGGGAGGGTACGAAGGCCATTTCTAAGGGGAACTGTTGGCCTGGGCCAGAGGGAGGGTGCTGGAGAGGGTCCTGTTGGACCTAGGCCTTGAGGAGTGAATGAAGCAGCGAGTTGGGGAGTGGATGGACACAGCTCCGAGGGCGAGAAAAGGCTGGAGGCTTAAACACTCCGAATGAACAAATGCACATGACCCAGGACCGGTAGTGATTCATCCTGTTGTTGAGGAGGGTCCCAATGAGTCAGAACCAACTCACCAGCACTGGTCAGTCACGACAACGTTTACATACTAAAACATAGGAGCGGTGTGATTTATCCGTTGCCAAGAGAAAAGATTCCTTCCTTTGAACAGCAGGGAAGCCGCTCCTAACCGTGCTGAGGAGCTGCCTAGATTGTGGAGCAATATCTGGAAACCACTGCGCATCCAGTTATTTGCAAAATTGTACCCGATACAGAGGCTCCTTTGCAGTGGCGCTGGCGATGGAATTCGTTTGTCCAAGCAAAAGTATGTAGTTCTGTTGTGCTGCAGGCCATAAAATATTTACGTTGTTATTCTACATATCCACGGTGCTTCCTATCTGCAGCTTTTCCCTCTGCTGCTCTTTAAAGAAGGGATTTGGACTCCTGACAATGTTATCCAAGCCAACTGCCAAGGGAAAGAGGCACCGGATCACTGCAGCTCACAAAGCCCACAGGGCATCAAATTGCCCATCCTCTCGTCTTCAGCCCAAAGTGGACGGAATGGAGGCATGCCCTCTAAGCCCGAACAATCCAGGAGGAAAAAAGGACCAGCTATGCTTGGTTATCACACATCCCTACCGAACCAGAATGTTCAGCATGGCCCCCTTTCCACCCGCTGTCCTTGCTGTGTGGTTCTCAGCGTGGGGAATGTCAAGGGAAAACCTCAGACTCAGTGACAATGGGCGAATGATGAGCTCCTATAAATGTATGAAAGTGAAGGAGAAGCAGTGGAAAACAGTGTGGTATAAAAAGATCATGGTTGAACTGGGGTGAGGGGCCTGGGTTTGCACCCTGGTAAGTTAGATGAATCAAGTCTACCGCAATTCTTCATCCTCAGCATCGTTATCATTATCAGGACCACCCGTTATGTCTGCCCTTGGACCCTGATGGTCTCTCTGAGGCTTAAATAATTGTGGATAAGGAAGAACTTTCACAAGTATTAAGTATGTATGTGTCTAGTTATTTTAGGGCCACTGGTGACCCAAAAGTGAATATTTCTAAAGAATGGAAATTTCTTTTCGCACAGTTTTGGTGGCTGGAAATCCAATCTGGGGCTCAGCCAGGTTGAGACTGTTCTTCTGGGTAATCCCAGGAGTCCTGGGTTTATAGGCGATCCTCACTTGATGTCTGTCTTCCGTGTGTGTGCGCGCGCACACACATGTGTGTCAATCCTGCCCTTTTTATAATTTAGAGGTGATTAGATTTAGAACCCAAGCTACTGCAGAGTGCTCTAATTAACATAACCAAGAGAACCCTCTTGGCAAACAGGATGATAGGTTTAGGGGTTAGAATTCCCATGTTATTTCAAGGGGACATAATTCCATGGATGCAATATGGTGCAAAGATAAGAATGACAATGCCTTACCAGCTGTTGGGTGGCACGTGCCATTGTCACCAACCCATCTTCCTTTACTACACCACTGGCAATTGGCTTGCTTGTTTCCCTTCTGAGGCTAACCTCAGGGGGTAGACTATTAGCAGCACTTGGTGGTTCAAGAGCACATCACATCACTGGACTGCTGCATTTTCACAGTTCTCTTTTGGGGCTTTCCTTGCACTTCCTGCCCATCAGCATCTCCACTTGACCGTGGTTCCACCAGCTTGGCCTCTTCGGTGTCTTCTGGAAGCTCTCGTGCATTTCCATGTCCGTGTCAGCACCTCACCTCCCCTGTCTCATGAACTACACCCTTAGCTTGCACTCTGCCGAGCCTCCGAAGATCACTTCTGCGTCGTGGTCCCTGACCACACTACTGCTCTGCTCTTGTTCCCCGGCCCCTGCGAAAGGCCTACCCAAGACACACGAGATTGCTCTGCCCACACCTCTGCCTTTGAAGCCCATTATTCGCATTCATGAGGAGTCCTGGGACAAGAGTGAAGTGATTGGTTGCTAACAGAAAGGTTGGCAGTTCAAATCCACTCTAGAACTCCAACAGAGAAAGGCCCAAGCACGTGCTTCTGCAAACGTAACAGCCTAGAAAATCCTATGAGGATATTCCATTCTGTCACATAGGATCTCCTGATCGAAATCCAACTCATGGTGCGCCTAACAGCAGCAACATTTTACAGTTGTAACCTGTATCTCTGCAATAAATAGGGTAATATATTTATTGAGCATATGGACAATGCTTTAAAAATATCTGTCTATCCATCCATTCATTCATCCACCCGCCTACTTACCTATTCATCTACCTACACCTACCTGCCTACCTACGTGCCTTTCCACAAGGCTGCGCCTTAAAAATGTTCAGTACTGCAAAGAATTAATTGATATGGAGAATAAAAGGAAGATGCGCAAGACATTCAGAAGGATTGCTTGTGAAATGGGAAGAGAAGGAAGGAGCAACTTTGGTCAGGAAGCTCTCTGCACTCAACGTTTCATGAATACCATCCCTAGTTACGCTGTGCGGGTAAGCCCGGCACAGAGCTGAGTCTTTGTAGATTTCGTGGCTGGACTGTGTGTCAGGTAATGAGTGACAGGAGTAGGCCAGTAGGTACCCTGACTCCAATTAGTAATACGTCAGAACACCGGTATGTCCTTCTGAACGACGAGGATTTAAAAATGATGAATGCCATACTATTGTATACCATATACTGTCATCTAGACTAGATTCTAAACTCGGACCTCACCAGAATGCATGGAGAATCAGAATCAGGGGAAGCACAAAGCTGGTTCCTCTGCCTGGAAGTCAAACAAAGCTCTGCTACCCACATGCTTCACAAGTTTTGCTGCCACCCGGGCAACAACCCTCTTCCCCCTGGCCCCCTTTCTGCCTTAGCACTCTCTACTTCTCTCCTGGGTTTATTAATTTGCTGCTCTGGCCATACAAAACTCACAGGCCATACTCACAGTTTGGTGATTTATTAGGAGATAGGCTACAATTCAGTGTCAGGATCAAACGGAAAACAACAGAACATGATTCAGGAGACAGGATCAGCTTGTCAGTCAAGACATCTTCCCACCGGGCAGCTCTCAGCTGAGTTGGCCAAGGGCTCTTCTCCTGGTTGTGCCTGAAGGCCGCCTCCTTCCTTGGCCTGGGGTTTGCTTGACCAGGTGTCATTGTTCTTGAGCTCTGCTCTCCCCCCCCCCCCCTCCGCTGGCAAGCCCAATGTGCTGATCTTGCATTGGTCATCTTGTTCCCACAGCTTCTCTGTCTCTGTCTCTGGGCTCGGCTCGGTTTCCTGCCATTTCTCACCATCGTGTAGCCTATTCAGAGTGGCAGCTCTGTCTCAGCACCTAGGAGGTTCTCAGGGCAGCTCCAAAGAATGAACTCTGCCCCAGACTTTCCTCCGTGGTAGTGAGGTCCCAGCCATCTCAGTGGGATTGGCCCTTTCATAAGTTTAGCAAGATGGCAAAACCTTACAGCTCATCAATCATATTGGGTGGCTTTATACACCACTCTGCACAGCACATGGGTCATTTCCTACAAAGTATGTAAAACAGGCCCATCACAAAGCAGACTGTGATCTAAACAATCATTTTTGGGGGTAGAATTGTAAACTCAAAGTCCGAAGGGCCATAAATAAGAGAAATTCATGGCACTGCAGCTATCTGTGTGTGTCTATAGATACACATATGCATAGCTACATACAAACACACACGGCAAATCTGCTGAGAGCTGTTACAGTTATCACAACTATGGTCATTTTTCTCTGTCGATGACCCACCATCAACAGTTACAGGTAGGTGAGCACAAACCCTTGGAAGCCCAAAGCTGTCACAAGGCTTACATATTTGTCCCATCCCACTGACACCTTGGTTTAGGCTGATCTGTGGTGCCCAGCAAAGACCTGATTAAGAGTGCCATCCTGGGGTGGCGGCAGTAAGGAACCCAAGTGCTTCGGGGGCTGTATTTAGTGGACCGTGTTTCAACAAATGTCCTTCCTCATCCTGAGGACACCTACCTAGAGGGTGACCAGGCATGTATGGATGCATATCATGCGTGTCTTTATTTACATACTTACACTATCACTTGTTCCAGGAAGGATTTAAGACACTTTAAAAAAATACATGCCAGTCAAACGTATACAATCAATTGTAGAGGGAAAGGAAGGCCACACACACACACACACACACACACACACACACACACACTCAGAAATGCATACAGTGGGGTCCTATTTAGTTGCCGGAGGAAGGCTGTAAATGAGGCAGCCTGAAGAATTAACGCCAATCCAATTAATTTTTGAAAAATCACAATCCTGTAAGATGAAGACAATTCCATTGTCTAGGAAAGCCCTAGCTGTCCCTAGTCCTGCGACTCGGGGGAGACCCTCACAAAAGACATGACATCACCCACCAAGTGCTGGTGACAGTTTCCTCATCAATTTTCAGGGTGTTTTCTCTGCATGGTCTCATGGGAAGCTAAAAGCATCAAAGCAAGTCTGAGGGGGATCAAAGCCACATTGCCCTCATGCAGCGCTCATTAAGGCCCTAGTTGGGCCCCAGGGTAAGAGCTCTCAAGCGTTGTATGGCAGAGCTTTCTGGGAGGGTGGAAACGGACTCTTGTGAGATTGGCTAATACAGAAGGCAGTGGTCCCACGTGGCCTATGAGGCACATAAAACATGGACAGCGAGTGGATGGAGGACCTGAAATTTGACTTTTATTGTACCTCAATTAATTTACAATGTAAACAGCCACTAGTGACTATCCCGTTGGACAATAGTAAGAGAAATGGCTGCAGTGTGTGAACGCACAGTGCTAAGGAAATACTGAGAGGCCGGGGCAAATTTTACCTCTGAAAATCCTGTTAACTCTGCTGACAGAGAGGGAAAAGTGGGCAATGGGGCCTTGCCTAGCTCCGCCCCCGCAGGCAGAAGCACTCTTCTTACAGAGCGTTTTGAGATCCAAGCACTCCTGGTACATGCAGTTCACTCAGAGAGTGTAATGCATCTTCTAGTGCACTAAATCTATCTTGTTGCTTTAGACAGTGGCGGTATTCAGCTGGTTCCCACCGACTAGTTGAGCAGAACCAATACCTTTTTTTTTTTTTTTTTAGTTTAGCAATGGTGGTTAAAATGGCACTTGTTGTCACCGTTCTGCCCAGTCGTCCAATGTGGAAATCACACATTTACATCCCTTACTCTTTTTCACATTCCTCCACACAATGGTATATTCTATGTTCCCAGAGGAATGTTCATGCTGTCCATAAATGTAAAAAATTAAAGAGAACCATGCTTGTAATGTTTATGTATTCGTTTCATAAAACTCGCTGGACTTCAGATCAAATACTATGTTCTAATTCACCCGTGCTTGTTGCTTCAATAAACAAACATAGACTGCAGAGAGCGACAGGGCCAAACAACCAGAGAGTGGCATTCCTGTCAGCGCTGGGTTACGCTCCAAGGTCCCACAAGTAGGAGGATTGATGTATGCAACTCCTGAAAGTGTTCAAAGAGTTAAAAGTATTGTCAGAAGAATTGCCAAGAGTCCCGCAGAAGCAGAAAGAGGTTTTTCAAGGATGAGCATGATATGTTCAGGGAAGAGAAGTCGCCTGATTTGAATATAGCAAACACAATGCCTGCAGTTATTGACCTATCTCTAAACAAATGGATTCTACCCCTACAGTGCGAAGTTCAGTTAAGGTTAAATCACACAGCTAGTGGTGCTCCAATCAAAATGAAGAATATGGCAATGGAGGACACCAATCAAGAAGCTAATGGAATTATCGGCAGCAACAGTTTCATTGTTTTATGTCAGGTATTGTTGAATATTTTTTCCAGTAACATATTTTCCTGTACCCCACTATCATGATCCCAATTCTACCTTACAAATCCAGCTAGACCAGAGGATGGACACTGGTACAGATAGGAACTGGAAGCACACGGAATCCAGGACAGTTGAATCTATCAGGACCAGTGGTGAGAGTGGCGATACCTGGAGGGTAGAGGAAGGGTAGGGTAGAAAGGGGGAACCAATTACAAGGATCTAAATACAACCCCTTCCCTGGGGACGGACAACAGAAAAGTGGGTGAAGGGAGACGTCAGACAGTGTAAGACATGACAAAACAATAATACTTTATAAATTATCAAGGGTTCATTAGGGAGTGGAAAATGAAAAGCTGATACCAAGGGCTCAGGTAGAAAGCAAATGTTTTGAGAATGGTGATGGCCACACAGGTACAAATGTGCTTGACACAATGGATGGATGGATTGTGATAGGACTTGTACGAGCCCCCAATAAAATGATTAAAAAAAATCTAGTTTTATGTGCCTCTTTTATTGTTCTTATGTAAATATTAACTGAAGGAAATGAACTATCTTGAAGTATATCTTTTTACACTTATAACGGTCTGGGGCTTATAGACATGACAAACTCAAACCAAACACACTCCCATGGAGTCGATTGTGACTCACAAGAATCTTATAAGACAAGGTAGAAGCACCGCTGTGGGGCTCAGGGACTATAACTCTTTACGGGAGTAGAAAGACTCATCTTTCTCCCAAGGAGCAGCTGGCGGTTTGGAAGTGCTGAGTAAGAGGTCACCTGGGCTCCTTTATAAACATATCCATCATTTTAATAACGAAAAACAAAACTGAACGAAGACCACCAGCCTTCTTTTCTATCCAACACAATGTTGCTGAAATAGCTTGGAGAAAAATCACACAAGCATGCCAATGGGAACGTTTTTGACTTCTTGGTTGATGATTTTAGCTGAGCCCTTTCTCCTTTCTTTGCGATGTCCCTATTTATCTTTTCCACCCTTTCTTTACCCCCATCCTCACTTCTGGTGACAAGGGGGCCTTGACTCAATCACTATCAAACCTGGTTCGGAAAGTAAGTCTGCGGATCAGTTTCCTAGCATTCAGCCCTCTCATCCCTTCTAACCGTGCTCAGAGATCAAGGAGTCCTGGTGGCACCGTGGTTACAAATTGGGTTGCTGACTGCAAGGGCAGCCGTTCAAAACCACTGGCCATTCTGCAGCAAGCTTTCTACTCCTTTTAGTCTCAGAAACCCACAGGGGCAGTTGTGTCCTGTCCTATGGGACCGCTAGAAGTCACTATCATCTCAGTGGCAGGGCATTTGGCTTTAGAGTTTGGGTTAAGGAGTCCCAGCGGTACAAAGGGTGACATGCTCTTCTGTTAACCAAAAGGTTGGCAGTTTGAACCCACCTAGCAGCTCTGCTGAAGAAACAGCTGGTGATGGGGGCCTGCATCGGGTCTAGCTGGGGAAACCCTGGAGGGCAGTTCTGCTGCCACACATCAGAATCCACTCTAGAGCACCGGACAGCAGCAATTTGGGTCACGTTGGCCCTTCCAGAGAAGGGCCTTGGTTTCTTTAGTCCAATCAGCATGTCCCATCTTCCTGGATCCACTGACGGGTTCAAGGATAACCAGATACATCAGGTCCATCAGGGTCAATAAGACTGAATCCCCAAACTTTGTGGAGGCATCGGAGAAATGGACTCGTGTCCTAGTAGATGTGAGGCCTGTCCTCTCAGATGTTATTAGACGCCGTCTTGGAAATGCAAACAGAGATCCTGGTCATAACCCTTGAGGGCTGAGTGAAGTCCTCCCTAAAGCCAGACACAGCCTCAAATGCTCAGATTTTCTTTCGTTCTTTTTCCAACGGCAATGACCCCTTCTCCTCCCTTGTCAGGTCATTTTGGCACTGCGGTTCTATTTATAGAATGAGAAAGAGACCTCACTGACACAAGTCCCACCTCTATATCATTTCACCCAAGCCGAGTCATAGCATTTCATCAGTTTGTTTAGAATCCTTAATGAGAAAATCTTCCCTGAGATTCAGTGAAGAAGCTCCATTTAAATCAAGTAATGAGAAAAGTGATGGGATTTCATAACAAGAAATTCTATGCTACAGAGGCTTCATGGCTGGTTGATTCAGCTGCTCAAATGACGCCCCCAGGATCCAGTTTTTCCTCTCTCTGTGACATCTTCCCTGTTGGCTGAATCATGTAGGCTGCTAACAGGATGGATATAACAATGACTCATCATTACAGACATTACATCCAGAAGATGAAGAGGGAACCTTCCCCAACGACCTCTACCACACATCTCCGTGGCTCTCCTGAGCTACCATTGGGTCGCCGGCCAACCTTGGGGAGAGAGAGGCCCTGGAGGAGTAGCCCCTCCGCAGTACAGATGTGTCTGAGGGAGTGCCAGCTCAGGGGCATCACAAAAAGGTTCACTACAATGACAGACAGGGTGCTTCCTGGCCTGCACTCTACCAGCTCTCCAGGCCCTGTCTGCACCAGTCCCCTCTTTGTACCCCACTTTCCAGTTCTACTATCCCTGGGGCTGTGCCTCTGAGCAAGCTGTGTACTCGCCTCACCTCAAGGACTTCGACCTGAGCTTTGGCCTTTGCTCTCGAAAGTGCACCTGCTACTCTTCTTTCCGGAGTCACCTCACGGTTACCCTGCTCCTTCCCCTGATAAAGCTGCCCTCAACCTGACGCCTAGGTTCGAGGCCACTTCTCTAGCCTCCTGAGACACCTTTACCCGTCTCATTCAAGAATTTGTCATATTGCATTGTAAGGACCAATTTACTTCTGTGTCACCTGCACTAGAATTACTCCCCACCCCCACCCCAATGGGCAAGGATTCTGTCTTGCTTGCTGACATACATGCATTGATGGATGCATGAATTTGCTGGTAGCTCTCTGCTGCTGGCAAGGTGGAATGGACTCGTGTGACTTTGGGGTTTACAGCACAAAACATTCCCCGGACCTCTGCCTTCTCCAGCACCTTTGGTCCCTTCAAAGCTATTGTCTTTCAGCCCAACTCCTAGACAGTTTTTCTCTTTTTTGGCTTAGGCAAGTAGGTCCTCAATAATTATATTTCAATGAATGACTAAATGCCATATTTTTCTTTTCCAAGTCTGAATCTGTCCAAATAGTTCTGGTAATGTAGGGGACTTCATACGATACCAGATACCAAATATCCTTTCAAGGATATTTCAGAGCTGTTTTTTTAAAGAACCCATCAACAGTTATATTGTTGGAAAGAAGTAGCTTCTAAAGTTCTGTCAGTTCAGTGTACACCAGTACTGTCTTTATGATGATGTGAGTTTTGGCCAGCAATTATATTAAGATATAACTTTCACTGTCTTCATATGAGTTCCAACTCACGGCGACCCTAGAGGGCAGGGAAGGATTGCTCCCGTGGGTTTCCAAGACTGTAACTCTTTATCGGAGGAGAAAGCCTGTCCTTTCTCCCTCAGAGCTGCTGGTGGTTGAGAACTACTGACCTTCAGGTTAGCAGCCCAACTTGAAACCACTATGCTACCAGGGCTCCTCATTAAGATATAGTTGACATTAATTAAATATACCCATGATAAGTGTACAATCCTATGAACTTTGACTAATTTATACACCACCATCATGAACATTTAGCACATTTCCAACACCCCACCAATTCCCTGATGCCCCTTTGCAGGCAATCCACTTATCCCAGACACCAGGGAAACCACTGATCTGTGTTTGCTGGGGTTAAGAGTGCGTATAAATGGGATTTACTCAGCGTACCCTCTCTTGTGAAGTGTCTCTTCACATCTTTTGCTGGTTCTTATTGTTTCTCTCCCTGTTTCAACTCTTTTTGTATGTGTCTGACTATGAGTCCTCCATCAGAGATATGCAGTGTGTCTTGCATTTGCTTCCTGGTCTTTGGAGGGGCAGTAGATTTCCATTTTCATGCAAGGCAATGCCTCCCTTTCTCTCTCCCAGTGGGGGCGGCTGTCGTCTGTGTTCTCAGAAATCTTGGCTGACCCTAAAGTTGTGAAGATTTTCTTGTTGTTTGCATGTGTGTCTTATTTAGAAGTTAGGCAGTTTTATATTTTCGTGTAGGTCCGTGATCCACTTTGAGTAATTTGTGTGTGTCTGTGTGTGAGGTATGAAAAAAAGTGTGAACATTTATGGATACCCATTTGTTTCACCTAAGTTTGTTGAGAAGACCAACCTTTTTTTGCCCTACTGAACGATCGTGGCACCTCTGGGGAAAGTCAATTAATCATATACGTCTGAGTCGTTTTCTACACAGCCCTCTGTATCCTTGTGTCCCTCCTAACACTAAGACCACCCTGTCTGGATTGATAGAGCTTTAGGGTCACTAAGAGTTGAGATCAACTCTAGAGCAATGGTTTTAAGCAAGGTCTTAAAATGACTTGGTGGGTTTCTTCTACCAACTTCCTTCTCTTTAACATTTGTCTTAGCTATTCTAGATTCTTTGAATTTTAATACAAATGTTACAACGAACTTGTCAGTTTCTATGAATAAGTCTGCTGGCATTTTTATGGAGGTTGTGCTGGATCTTTTCAGTTGGGAGAGAATTAGCTTCACAACAATAGTGAGGCCTACAATCCATGAGCGTGCTGTATCATTCCATTAATCTTAAATTTATCTCACAAAGTTTTATAGTTTTCGGTGTACAGGTCTAAGGACCCCTGTTGGTAGAGTGGGTTAAGCATTAGGCTGGAGGTAACCACAAGGTTGATGGTTCAAACCCACCCGTTGCTCTGCGAGAGAAAGATGAGGCTGTTGGTTTCTGTAACAGTGACAATTTTGGAAACCCAAGGGAGCAGTTCTGCTGTTCTGTAGGGTCACTATGAGATGGTGTGGACTAGACGGCAGTGAGTTGCCCTTATGTGCAGATCATAAATGCAACATTTTTTTACTTTAATTTCTAGATTTTTAAAATGATATTGTAAATGGTAGAAATAATGCCAATTTGTGTACATTCATCCTGCAACCTTGCTAAATTCACTTCATATTTCCAGTAGCTTTGTTGGTAGCTTCCTTAGGATTTTCCACATATAAAACCATGCTGCCTATGAATAAGAACATATTTCTTTCTTATTTTCCAACCTGTATATCTTTTATTTCTTTGTTCTTGCTTTATTGCATTAACTACAACCTCCAATACACTGTTCAGTCAAGTGATGGGAGTATACCTTGTCTTATTCTTGATGAGATGGGAAGGTGACCAACCCTTTGACCATTAGGTAGGATGCTTGCTATAGGTCTGTTTGTAGATATCTTTTTATCAGATTGAGGCAATTCCTTCTATTCGTAGTGTACTGAGGTTTCTTTGGAGTGTGTGTGTGTGTGTGTGTGTGTGTTTGTGTGTCTTTTTGTTTGTTTTTAAAAGTCATAAATGAATATTGACTTCTGCTTAAACAGCTCTTCTGCCTCTGTTGAGATGATCTATTATGATTCTCATAATAGGCCAAATTATGTTGACTGATATTTGGATCTTAAACCAACCCAGTCTCAGAGCAATTCATCTTACCCAAGTACAGGTTAGCATTCAGCAAAAGACTCAGTGGGGATCCCATGCAGATTTCTCTGCAGAGCTCCATGCTCTTCAGTGCCCTGCTTCCTAAATTCTGCCCACCACAGCCTCACCCGAATCCAGTCTCTGTCTACTAAACTCAGTGCGATCCTCAGGCTATCCTTGGGCACCGTGGCCTGAAAGTACCTGCAGGCAAAAAGCCAGGGAGCCCCAAGCACTCCCCTCATTGCTTTCCCCTTTCAAAGACAGCGCTGGTCTGCCTATGGTCCAGTGTGGCTCCATCTACTTGATCCAGTGCTCTCGTCACAGACAGTGATGGAAAACTCCAGTCCTGATGATTTCGATAGACTTGAAAGCTGACTTTGGTTGTAAGGAATTCTGATAGTGTGGCTACATTTCTCTCTCTCTCTCTGCTTTTACTATCTGGGGACTGGCTTTGTCTTTGGTGAACAATTGTTAACTGTCTAATGTAGCCTCTATCTTGGCCTTTGGGGGTCTTGTTCCTTCTCTCTTTGGATGCCGGTGTCTTATTGGGCAAGACTCTGTGCTAGACACTGCGTCATACTCGCCGTGTATGCTATTGTCACAGTAATCCAGTCTAAGTAGCACATTTTACAAATAAAAAGATGAAGGGGTGAATGAGATAGAATGACAAATCCTAGGTCAGAATGGTTGAGCTAGAATTCATCTCTGATTTTAACTCTTAAATTGTAATCTCCCTTTGAGATTGTCATCAGAAAAAACCCCACTGTGCACTTAGAGTAGTCTTCAGACATCAGATTATATGTTGTGTATAAAGGAGCCGTGGTGGCATAGTGGTTTATGTGTGGGGCTGCTAATCACCAAATCAGCAGTTCAAATTCACCAGCCTATCTAAGGGAAAAAGAGGAGACTTTTTGCTTCCATAAAGATTTACAGATAGCCTCAGAAACCGACTGTGTCCCATGGGGTCATGATGTCAGAATCACCTTGATGACAGTGAGCGACACAGAAAAATGTGTTTAAAATTTCAGAAGGGTCAAGCTCCTTGGAGATCATCTACAAATGAGTCTAATCACCAATGCCAGCACGAGGGCCTCTGACTAATGCCACCAAAGATAGCACTCTTGGTCACGTGTAACCCTCGGTGGATTCTGGGCTTTCCTTCCTGCCTCCTGGTGGTTCTGTCTGACAAGCATGGCTCCTGCCTTGTAAGGCTGCCATTCCTCTCCTGGCTCACTGCCCTCCATGCATCTAAAGTGAGTCTAGTTGAGCATGCGCCATCTGAGAAGACCACTTATTGTGAGACATCGCTGGCCTTATCACTACATAGCACCTAATAAGTAATCCCAAGAAGGAGGCTATATTTAGAGCTAATTATTATTTTCATAAAAGATCATCATGAATAATTCCATCTTGGCTCACTTCCAAGTTTATTGCAAACACTCAGGGCCTAAATGCTAAACATGGTCCTTCACTACATGTGTCACCAAAGCGAGCCCCTGGGGCTACCAGACAATCGTGCTACATTCCTTAATTCATTCATGCTCCTATTTGCCGAGATGCCAGTTCCACATCGTCTCCTCCAATGTCTAAAACTCCTTCCCCATCTTTACTTGCACAAGATGACTTTTCTCCCCTTTTCATTGAGAAAACAAATTCTGTTGTGCATCGGGTCGCTATGGGTTGGGGTTGACTCGAGGGCACCTGACAATAACAACAACAACAACAACAAGCACTGGGGGTATCCTAAGGCACATCTTTGAATGTTTCCTCTTCTCTTTCTGCTTTCGTGTCCAAATGCTCTAATCCAGTCCACTGGCTATGTCCACCATCTACCCCAGTGGATCTCAACAGAGGGTGATAGTTTATTCCCCAAGCAGACACATTTTTGTATATCACAACCTGGAATAGGTGTATTGGTATATAGCAATGTGATTGCTGTGATTATTAGGGGCCGTCCAGTTAGTTACGACTCAGAATGACCCCTTTCACAGCAGAAGGACACACTGCCCTGTCCTGCGTCATCCTCACGATTGTTCTTATGTTTGAGTCCATTGTGCAGCCACTACTGTGTCCGTTCACTTTGTTGAGGGCCATCCTCTTTTTCACTGCCCCCCTACTTTACCAAGCATGAACTTCTTCTCCTGGGACGGGCCTCTCTTGAAACATATCCAGAGTGCTTGAGATGAAGTCTTCCCATCCCTGCCTGTAAGGAGCATTCTGGCTGTACATCTTCCCAGGCAGGCTTGTTTGTTCTTTTGTCCATCCATGGTGCTTTCAGTAACTTTCACCAGCACCATAATTCAAGGACATTGATGTTTCTCGTGGGTAGAGACCCAGACAGTTCTCCACAGCAAATGATTATCCAGCTTAAATGTCACGCGAGAAACTCCGATCGGTCTGGACTTCCTCTCTGAATTCTAGACTCATGTCCAACTTCTTGCTCAACAATCTTCATTTGGGTATTTAATAAATATATATTTTTATGTCGACAGTCCAGTCATTTATTTGAAATTCGAGTCATTTCAAATTCCACAGAGAAAACTGAAGAACAGCAATATTTTTGTTTGAATTCTGTACACTCTGTGATCTAAACCACCACAATATCTATCCAACATACACAAACCTCAGGGAAGGGTGAGTAAATACTCATAGATTGGAATCACGGTGCTCTTTGCTTTTGAATGGAATGATCCCACAGAAGAAACACAGAACACAGCTTGCAACGAAAGGGCCCCTGTTACACACAAAGTGAGCGAAACACACTAGCATTTCTATATACGTAATGGGGACACCTGCGTGTGTTAGAGGGCCTTTTATACTCATTTTAAAATCAGGCAAGTTGTTGGTATGCATTTTTTCAAATAATTTGGAGAGCAATGCACTCCACTGTGGATAGACTGATTAGTGTTGGCCACGTTGGCATTGAGAGAGACTCAACTGCAGTTAGACAATACATATTGTAAGCTGTTTACATACACTAAATTTATGAGATTCATAATTAGAGTTTCTGTTTTTCTTTAAACACTACAGAGTGCAAATCAGATTCTTCACAACAGATTGAGTAATAAGCAATTCTTCAAAGAATGAGAGGGAAAGATAAAGGCCCAAGTGAATAAGAACATTGAAACCATTCCCCTTTGAAAATAAATTATAAGTTGACGTGGATGTGAAATAAGGTTTTACCATAGGTGATCCAAACTTACAGTTAGAAACAAAAAGTAGTCCTTCATGAAATTAAGGTTCCGAGAATGTTGCCTTTGGGTTGTTGTTTAATGAATATCTTAAACCTAGTATGACCTAAAGTAAAGCTTGATCCCCTCTGCTCTATCCTAAGTCAAGCGGCATAGGGCACCTGAGGCAGGATTTGGGCCAGTGCTTTAATGGAAGGCATGATCTCAGCCAGTCAGACTAAGGTGTATGGGAACTGAAAGGGACGGAGCCCAAACACAAGTGATAAGTTGTGATCCAGCTGGTCACGATTCCATGAGCCCCAAGGAGATAAAGTCCAACACAAGGCCACGTAGTTGCTTATCCATGAGAAGGAAAAAGAGAAAGAGAAATTATCTACATACTCCATCCTATCTTCTATTGACCCATGCTCTTGCTTCCTCCCACAAGGAGGAATGTCATCGTACTTTTGAGTTGCTCACCAGGACCTATGGTGTTGGGAAAGCCAGATTCCATTCATGACGTCACAGTACTTCAGGAGGCAGATCTACCCTGCCCATACGGTGTTGGCTATTTCAGCAGCAGCTGAGGCAGGCCCAATGACCAGGAACAGAATGGCGAGGCAGAGAGTATTTGAGGGTGAAGGTGGGAGTAACAAAAAGATACAAGGTTCCAGAGCTCACAGTCTAGTGTGAACAAGTAACTGTCCAACCCATACTTCCATGGCATCACCACTGCCTAAAAAAAAAAGGACTTTCTTCTCACTTAGGCTGGAACACTGGTGATGTAGTCATTACTTGGGCTGCTAACCATAAGGTCAGCAGTTCGAAATTACTAGCAACTCTACTGGAAGAAAAGGCTTTCTCCAATGGAGAGAGACAAGGTTTTTTCCTTCTGGAAAGAGTGAACAGTCTTGGAAACCCCCAGGGACAATTCTACCCCGTCCGTCTGTTAGGGTTATTGTGAATCGGAACAAACTGTTATCACGTCCCAACCCCTTTTTACAGCTCCTCTCCCATCTCCTCAGTCAACGCATCTTTGCCTGTGTTACTTAATACCCTCCAACTTTGCTTCTTGCTTTCAGCAACCAGAGTAATCTATTAAAACTGCAAATTGTATTATATTGCTAGATGGATCCAAATCCTCTGATGTCTTTCCAGGCACCACATGACCTGTCCTTGCCTCCCTTTAAGATCACACCTTCTTCCTCCTGCTTCTTTGTCCACTTCCTTCTGGCCGCATAGGTCCCCTTTTGTTCCTACGCTTGCCCTTGCCTTAGATCTTTGTATTTGTTCTTACTGCTGTCCCCCAATATTCCCATTTCTTGCTCTGTTTTTTGCTTCCAGCTCTTAAGTGCAAGTGTTATGTCTGCAGAGAGATCTTTTCTAGTCATGTAAACCCATACTTAATACAAGAGCTTACCTTTTCTTGTGGCAGAGTGGAGTTACATGTTGGGCCCAAACCACCAACTGCTCTACAGGAGAAAGATGAGGCTTTCTACACCCAAAAGATTCCAGGGTCACTATGTTTTCTAGTGGTCTCGATGGCAACGAGGTTAGTATGATAATATTTATCTTACTTGTTTATAGGTTACCTGTGTCACTAGAATGTGTGTTCCCTGAGGGGTGGGCCCTGTGTGCCTGATTCATTTCACTCTTTCCAAGGTTAGAACACAGGATCCGTGGTGGCAGAATGGTTATGTGTTAGAATTCAATCCACAGGGTCGACTGTTCAAAACCACCAGCAGCTGCTAGGAAACCCATAGGGGAGTACTATGAGTCAGCATTTGACTTACTGGCAGCAAGTTTGGGGTGTTTTTTGGGGGGACTGGGGGGGTGGAAGACTAGAACAATGGCTGACACCTGACTGAGGATGAACAAATATTCAGAGAATGAATAATTATCCACTGTCACTCATAGAAATGAGCCCTGGTGGCATAGTGGGCTGTGCTCAGGGCTACTAACCACAAGGCCATCAGCTCAGAATCACTAGGCACTCCATGGGAGAGAGATGATGCTCTCTGCTCTGGTCAGTATTTAGTCTCAGTGACCCACAGGGGCAGTTCAACCCTGTCTGTAGGGCCACGAGTCAGAATCAACTTGATGGCAGCAAGTTTGATTTGAGGTTGGCTCCTCATGAATCACCTTCAGAACGCCAAGTTCCTTTTGCATCCACATGCTGAGTCCATCTGCTCTTTGTGCTCCCATGTCCAAGTGTTCTTAGCTACCCTCTCTACCCCTGTAGAAGTAAACCCCTGTTTCCCACGAAGCTATGGAAAACAGATCTTGCCTCTGGGGGGAAGTTGGAGGATGGTGGTGGTGGAGAGGAGTATTTGGAAGTCCAGTTCTATTCCAAAGACATGTGTCAAGAATGTTGAAGGCCTCCTCATCCTGGTGCACCCCGTCATGAAATTCTGAATTTGAGAACACTGATCCCAGTCTGTGAATCTCCCTTAGGAAGACAGTCTCTAAATACTGCAATGAAGACAGGTGTACCTTAGACAGGGGCCTAAGGTGTCCTTAGAGGCAGGAAGGGGGCAGAAGAAAGTCCACGAGCAGTGGAGGGACAGAGGAATCCCAGTCTTGCTCATATTCCATCAGAAAATGATCTAACTGCAGCTGCAGCAACAAAACCAGCAACAACACGCGGAAACTAGGGCCTTCATTGTATTTTAGCACAGAGCTGCCTTGTTTTCTTTCCGTGTCTGCAGTCAAGCCTTCCTGGAGAAGGGTAGGGGACTGCGGAATTACTGGAACCCAGGGGGAAGAGCAGCGTTAGATACAGGAAAGAAAAGTCTGGGGGAACTCATTGCTCATAAAGGAAAAGCCAGGGCACGGATCCGGAGGAGGGGACAGAACAAGTACTTCATTTTTCTGAAAGGGATGCTGGGGGTATGAATCTGGAGGAGGGATTTAACTAGTTCTGCACCGGGATTGTTGCACCCCTTGGTCAACCCCGCCGAGGCTCCGGGTTTGCCCTAGCCACACTAGAGTGGCGAGGCTGCCGTCGTTGGCTTTGATTAAAGAGGTGGGCGGCAGGCGAGGTGAACGTGGGTGGTGTGAAGAGGTGGTCCCGCGACCAAGGAAAGAGCCAATCACCGGCGGCGCTGCGTTCTCTCCGCCTCCTTGGAGACTCCGCACTCGTCGGGAGCTGCTGGCTGCCTCCTCTCTTGCTGCAGGCGCCTAGGCGCAGCGCCTCTGGGGGCGCTTGCCGGGAGCCACACTCGA
The DNA here is from genome assembly GCF_050624435.1 of Tenrec ecaudatus. Taxonomy (NCBI): domain Eukaryota; kingdom Metazoa; phylum Chordata; class Mammalia; order Afrosoricida; family Tenrecidae; genus Tenrec; species Tenrec ecaudatus. The sequence continues at coordinate 129,003,035 of NC_134535.1, read as the reverse complement.
GTGAAACGCACACGCCCTGGCTCCTGCTCCCTGGAGACCCGGTGGGGACCCTTATCCCAAAGAAGCAGCAAGCATTGACCGTGGTCAGGCGGTAGCACGGCGCCGGAGAAGGGAGACTGGAGGAGGGTCGTGGGGTGGTGGGCAGGTGACTTGTTCACCTGAATTAGTACCAAGCTGGTAGATCCCACCCCCCAACCCCTATGCCCGCGGACCTTCAGCCCCTTACAAGTCATATTCTATAAAGATGGCAAAACTCCCTTCGTAAGGTCAAGCGGGGGGACAGACTCAGCACCACCGCCTCCGGGCAACAAACCCAGGTCCGAGAACCCGCATAGAATAGACCCAGCTCCATTGCTGCGCTCCCCCCAAACTCCGCAACCTGCGGTAGGGTCGGCTTGCAGAGAGCCCCCTGCGGGCGGGCGGGGCGGGGCGAGAGGGTTGCCGCGGTGAAGTGGATCACCGTGGGACTGCAGCAACGCAAACCCTTCCAAGGAGTTCTGCCAGGAACACCGCCGCCTGCATTACGTCGGACCTGACCGTTTGCAATGTGAAATCCCCGGGGAAGGTCGTGGTCGGGGACCGGAGCGGAGCGGAGCGTGAGCAGGGAGAGTAGAGCTGGGGGTCGGCTTTTTATCTGGTAGGAGAAGGGGGAAAGCGGTGATGGCTGGGGTGGGAACCGAATGATCACTGCCCCCCCCCACTTCTGCAAATCACCCCCTCATATTTTCCATCTACCTCCTCGCTCCTGCCCTCCCCCGCCCTCCCCAACCCACGCCCCGGCGGGCCAATCGCTGCTCCGCATCCGAGGCGCTTTCTCAGGTTTCTGCTGATCTTGCAGCGCCCAGAAATGGAGCTCGCGGACCCGCCGCCGCACGCACCCGGCTCCACTCCGAGCTCCTGAAGCCTCCCAAAGGCTCCGCGAGGTCCGAGCTGACAGTGGAAGGGACCCAGAGCCATGTAGAACCAGGCTCTCTCCGGACCCGCCGCCGGCCGCCTCCTGCGGGATCGAATCCCGCCCGGGCTGCTGTAGCCTTAGGAGGGGGCGAGAGGGCCGTTTCTCGTCTTTTGCTCCCAAGCTGCTGGAGAGGGGGGCATTTCGCTTTTCCGCTCCGCACCCTCCGGATCTGCCTGCACCCGGAGAGAGGACGGCGTCTCCAGGTTGCTGGCGACCGGTGCGAATGGGGGTAGGGAATGGACGCGTCCGTGCTGCGCTAGCGGTTCCCTAAGGCGGCGACCGTCCCACTGAGAGGAGCCTCGCCGGGCCGGCGGACGAGGCGGCGAGGTGGCCCCGGTGCCTCTCGGATGCCGCTGCGGCAGCGGCCGCCGCTCCCGCCCCGGTACTGCAAAGGCGCCCTGCCGCATTCCGCCTTGGGCTCCCGGCCGACTCCGCACCGCCTCTGCACCAAGCCGGGCGGCCAGGTAGGGCTGCTCAGACTCGGGCTGCGGAAGGAAGCGGGCTTTGGGACGACCGGGTGGGGATCACTGGGGTGAAGGGATGCGGCCGGGGACCTGGCGCTCCCCAGCGTCTCTAGGCGCTCTCCCCATCTCTATAGTTTAAGGCAGTTGTAAACAGATCGGCTGTTGGGCATTGGGGAGAGTGGGATGGAAGAGCCCCAAACTTGGATTTCCGGGTGTTTGCGTGTGCGTGCGTGTGCGTGTGTGTGTGTGTGTGTGCGCGCGTGCGTGTGCGCTTGCTTGCTTGTGTGTCTGAGCGCATGTAATAACCCTAGCAAAAGCCTACTGCTTTCTTAAAGATCTAGCTGTCTGTGCTCTTTGGTGTCTGTAGGTCCTTCCCCTCTGAATGCTTCTGATTTTCTGCCCCCCCCTCCCCATATCACTTTCTATTTCTCTGCAGCGTCCATCGACCGCCCTGGTGGGAGCTTAGAAGGCGGCAGGCGAAGAGGGGTAGGAGGGGGGAGAGCCAAGGAGAAGCAGAGGGGGTGGCAGACTTGGGGATCTGCTGAGCTGGCACGGCACCCAGTCCGAGGAGGGCTCCCGGAGGGGTGGGGAGGCCAGTGTGACCCTGAAGCAATGGCCCGTTAGAAGGGCACTGTGTTAAGACGCCCCTGTGCAGGGGTGGGGGAAAAAAACCAAACGACACCCCCCCCCGAAAAAAAACGCTCCGCAAAAAGCTTCACTGGGCTTTTTCCGCAGTCGAGGGGGATTCCAAATTGAGTAACAAGCGGGGTGGAGAGGAAAGTCACTGGAAACGAAGTCTCTGGATCTTTTGACCTCAGTGCTTAGAAGCCCCTCCCCTTGAGCGTGGGGGAGACGCGCACACTGGTGGGGGGGGCGCTAGGGTCCCCCCCACCCCTCTCCCCTCCGTCTTTCCCACCCCGGCTCCTCTCCTGGTCTCTCACCCCTCCACCCGGCTTCCACCATGACGGTGATGTCAGGGGACAACGCGGACGAGGCTTCGGCTGCGCCAGGCCACCCCCAGGAAGGCAGCTACCCTCGGCCAGCAGACCACGAGGACCATGAGTGCTGCGAACGCGTGGTCATCAACATCTCCGGGCTGCGCTTCGAGACGCAGCTCAAGACCCTGGCGCAGTTCCCCAACACGCTGCTGGGGAACCCTAAGAAACGCATGCGCTACTTCGACCCGCTCAGGAACGAGTACTTCTTTGACCGCAACCGGCCCAGCTTCGACGCCATCCTCTACTATTACCAGTCCGGGGGCCGGCTGCGGAGGCCGGTCAACGTGCCGCTGGACATGTTCTCGGAGGAGATCAAGTTTTACGAACTGGGCGAGGAGGCCATGGAGAAGTTTCGGGAAGACGAGGGCTTCATCAAGGAGGAGGAGCGGCCCCTGCCCGAGAAGGAGTACCAGCGCCAGGTGTGGCTGCTCTTTGAGTACCCGGAGAGCTCGGGGCCGGCTCGGGTCATCGCCATCGTCTCCGTCATGGTCATCCTCATCTCCATCGTCATCTTTTGCCTGGAGACCCTCCCGGAGCTGAAGGACGACAAGGACTTCATGGGCACCCTCCACCGCATCGACAACACCACGGTCATCTACACCTCCAACATCTTCACGGACCCCTTCTTCATCGTGGAGACCCTGTGCATCATCTGGTTCTCCTTCGAGCTCGTGGTGCGCTTCTTCGCCTGCCCGAGCAAGACGGACTTCTTCAAGAACATCATGAATTTCATCGACATCGTGGCCATCATCCCCTACTTCATCACTCTGGGCACCGAGATTGCCGAGCAGGAGGGCAACCAGAAGGGCGAGCAGGCCACATCGCTGGCCATCCTCAGGGTCATCCGATTGGTAAGGGTTTTTAGAATCTTCAAGCTGTCCCGCCACTCCAAGGGCCTCCAGATCCTGGGCCAGACCCTCAAAGCTAGTATGCGAGAGCTGGGGCTGCTCATCTTCTTCCTCTTCATCGGCGTCATCCTGTTCTCTAGTGCAGTGTACTTTGCCGAGGCGGAAGAAGCTGAGTCGCACTTTTCTAGTATCCCCGATGCTTTCTGGTGGGCGGTGGTGTCCATGACCACTGTAGGATACGGTGACATGTACCCTGTGACAATTGGAGGCAAGATCGTGGGCTCCTTGTGTGCCATCGCTGGTGTGCTGACAATTGCCCTGCCCGTACCTGTCATTGTGTCCAATTTCAACTATTTCTACCACCGAGAAACCGAGGGGGAAGAGCAGGCGCAGCTGCTCCACGTTAGCTCCCCAAACTTAGCCTCTGACAGTGACCTCAGCCGCCGCAGCTCCTCTACCATCAGCAAGTCTGAGTACATGGAGATCGAAGAGGATATGAATAATAGTATTACCCCCTATAGGCAGCCCAATATCAGAACTGGCAATTGCACCACAGCTAACCAAAACTGCGTTAATAAGAGCAAGCTCCTGACCGATGTTTAACACACACAAGCAAGCAAGTAATAAAAAAAAAAAAAAGTCCCACCTAGCTGCTTGAAAGACTTAAAAGGAAAACCCGTAGTGACTGAGCCACGTCACTCTTTGTAGATACATTACTAACGCCGTCTTTGAATGCTCTAACTCTCAATGCATTGTTGCATTGCGAACTTTTGGCGAGGCGAACCAGAAGCTTTCTAGATCCATGAAACAAAAACAAAAAACTATTTTCATTTTACCAATTAAAATGGGAAAAGAAAGGGTATTTTCTCAAACTGGTTGAAAGTAATCAGTCCGCGAACGAGTCTAGGTAAACTAAGATTCATCTGCTTCCCCATTCAGAAACGTTTTTTAATCCCTTAGCATCGTTAACGTACTCTTATTATAATTTTAGCCTAAAAACAGCCAGATGATCATTTAGAAATAGAAAACTAAAAATTTGCATGGAACTTCAATAGAAAATCTTTTCAAGCTGCACAGTGCTATTAAAACAGTGCATCAGATGTATTATATGTAATGTGATCTGTCAGTCAACATGGGTAAGGGACAAAAAAAGTGTTTTTAAAATTTTGATCAACTGAACTGCATACTACAAGATGAAACAATTACTTAAGACTTGTTCACAAAGCACCTTATAAATCCAAAACTGGTCCTCATTCAAAGGGATTTTCCCTGTGCCCCACCTCCGAATCCAAACTATTCTGAGAAAAAGAAAACGGAATTAAAACAATGGATTCTTCTGCAGTGCTGCTAAGTTTTTCTCAACTGCAGATGTGCAAACACAGGTCTCTTCTCGTAGTCCTGCCCCCTAGCTCCGAGCCTCCAGAACTGGGTGTCAACCCTTTGCCCCCTCCTTGTAAGAGAGCACAGCAGAGTTCAATGTAAGCATGTTTGAATCTGACGCTATTTACTTTATAACCGCATGCTGAGGACGTTAACTCAGACAATAGGAGATAAGCTTACCTTGGAATCGACTCTTGTACAAATAGATCCTTTTTCATTTGCATTCACCAAAAGTGCACTCCCTCATTTATGAACTATTTTATTAGTAAACACAGTACTGTATCTAAGTGCATATGTTAGTCAGATGGGAATAATAGCTTTCTGGAGCTCAAAGCATGTTCTCGTATTCAGCATTACGGCCTATTTGACTAAGATGTACCTTGACTTCATTAATGCATGATTTCAGTTCAAACGAATGAAAAGAAAAAATAAATTAATTTACATGTTTGTGGGAAGAAGGACCCAAAAGAAATAGTGGGAGGGTGGGGGTGGGGGTGGGGGTGGGGGGGGACTCAGTCCATTTTCCTGCCTTGGCTCAGGGCAATGTTAGGTTTCTGTGCAGGTGTCGGCAGAGAGAGGACCAATATGCCCATCCCTTAAAGGAAAACCATGCGGAATAATAAATAAGTCACCAAGGTATAGATAGCAACACCTAAGAACAAGTATTCTTTCTAGCTGAAGATAAACACAAGCCAAGCAAGCAAACTAAAAACAACAACAACAAATAAAAAGGTGCAATATTGCATGCTTTTTTCGGTGCATTCTTAGGATGTAAATGAAAATGTTTATCTATTGTACGCATCCAAAGCCAAGCTGATTTCTTTTTTGCAGTCCCAATCGGAAGTCTGTTGAGACTTCTTGCCCCCTGCCCCTACTCCCTTGAGGCTCCCTGAAGAAACTCAACCAATTGATTTAATAGTTGCTTAGTGCCTTCATCCTGTACCCACAGTGAACTGCAGAAAGTGCCTCTGTGAACACAGCTGCAAAGATAAGTGACAAAGTGGGGCAAGGGGTGGGGCACAGATATTTTGCTTTTTCACCCTCGCTCTCTCACTTCCCCACTGTGAGAAGACCACTCCATCCTAAACCCCCGGAGAGGAGAGGGAGAGACCAGGAGGGTGCTGCGTCTCTGGGTCGCCCCAGTGAACTTGGCTCTTTTGGCAGCCAGGCGCTGAAACAGGAGCTGGAGGCCCGTTTTCCAACTGGACATGAACCGGGAACTTTTTTTCTCCTCGTTGCTACCAGGCACCAAGATACACGCACTGGGACTTTGCTTCCCATCGAGGACCGCTCTGGACATGCATGGTGTCCTCGGACCCTGTATCATGCTCCGTGCACATCTCTTGAATCCTCTTCTGTGGATAAGAGCCCTTTGCCCACTCTCGACTCCCAAAAGAACAATCTCGGATGGTCTGATCTTGTCAGACATCGTAGCGGACAAGGGGACACTAGATTCATAATGACATGTCCAAGGCTTGCTCTTCCCGGTCCACCGCCTGCAGATAACTTCCTGGGATGTTTCTACCATCTTTCCACCTGGCAGCCATCTCACCAACTCCCAGATGAGCATCTCTCCAACTCTGCAGCCCTGTGGCCACCCTCCCCTCCCCACCTCCACCACAGCCCAGAATATCGTGGGGACTCGGTACCCAGTGGGAAGAGAGCTGGGTGGGTGACACAGACCTCTGGAGCCTAAAAGCTGTCCACCAAGGAAGAAGCAGATAACAGCCTTTTCAAGGACACCAAGGTGGAGAACCGTCATGCTGCACTTGGCTGGACACCTGGTATCCCTGTCCTGTTTCTCCTGGACATCTGCCCAGCTTCTTCCATTCCTTTGGCCCGTCCTATCCTAGACCTCGCTGGCAGGCAAGAGACTACAGTCGCACCCCGGCTGGCTGACTCCATGAAAAGAAAGAACAAGGATAGTTTTCATTTTTCCTGGGTGGCTTCCCTGACTCTCTAAGATGAACATAAGTCACAACTCATGGAAGGAGAGGGGTCAAGGCCTGCACGGCATCTGCCCACAGGGCATCGTCCCCCATTTCCCGACCCCTGTGTGGTATCTCCTCCCACTGGAACCTAAGCTCACCTGCCGCTTCCTCTCCTACCTGCTTTTCAAAATCCCCAGGTGGGAAAAATTGCCAATCGCGCCCCTAAATCTCCCAGGATGCCTCAATCTTTTATGTTAGACTCTGGGGTCTAGGGCACAGAGAACTTGAAACGCTGCGCTCTGTCAACAGCAATAATCCACTTGGTACTGCGGGGCGGATGGGTCAGAGGCTGAGACAAGGGAACCAAGACTGAGACTGGCTTTGGTGACTCGGTGCCTCTCACAGAGCAGCCCCGGGACTGGCTGGTTCTTCTGCATGTGTTCCAGGACCAAGTGCTGCATGCAGCGGGCCTGTCAGCCTGGGGTGAGCATGCGTTCTTGTTCTCCACGTGGGGTGTTCCGGGGGACACGGATGCTGCTTCTCCAGCTGTAGCTCATCGCGATGAAGGCAGTAAGAATGGAGTACGGGGCTTACCTGTGTAGCATAGGCGTGTGCAGTTTGACAAAATTCTTCAACCTTGCACTGTCATGTGCTGAAATGTCTTTGTAGACCTGAAGGTGCACTTCAACAAAACTGCCTATGAAGGAATGATGATCTTTTGGGTCACTGACTTAGATGAATTTTATTGGGCTTTTTAAATCTTTGCATTCCCTTCCTAGGCATGGAGTCTCAATGGCTCATGCCCTGAATCCTTGTTTTCTCCGGGAGGAGGAGACTTGCCATGCTGATAGCCATAGCTCCGCTCTCCCAGTGCACTGAGGCCCTAGTTCAATAGGGTGGCAGTGGGAGAGTCGGGTCACACCAAGGCTGTTAACCACCTAAGACTCTCGGAAGTAGTTAACTCACCTAAAGTGATCTGAATTAGAGAGACCAAAGAATTCATTTCCTCTGTCCTCAGATGCAGGGAAGACAGATTATCGCCAGGGAAGGTTTGTTTGTTTCTATGTTCCTTCCTCCCCATCTGTGCGCCAGGACCCCCTATCCCCCACCCCTCGCCACCTCCCCAGGCCTCCCCCATCTCCTGGAGACCCGAGTGCTGCTTATCAGTGAAACCGGTGGGTCATCAGAGGGCGTTAATGGCTTAGTCTAGGAAAATAGCAAATTCTCCTACACGTATGCCCACAGGACAGTCGTTTCTGCAAAATACAACTGTGCAGAGGGTTTGGATCCCAGATGGTGGGCCGGAGGTACAGGTGGAATCACCACCTTGGCTCTCTGGAAAAGGAAAAGCAGAGCACATCGTGGGAGTGCTAAGTGAGGGGTAGATTGCAGGCTGTTGTCAGGTTAGGTTTTCGTCAAGTGGAAGTTGAGCCCATAAAGGGCCTCTGTCCCATTGCACATACAGATTTTTCAAATTAGTTCACATCTGAAGGACTAGGTAGAAATCATTTCCTGGCCCTTCATTGAATAGAGGAGACCTCAACAACATGTGTTTTGCTTTTGGGCTGGTTTTTTTTTAAATTAAAACTTTAATTCCTTGTTTGGTAGATTAGCTAACACTGAGAGGATAAAGCGACTAGTCACCCCCTTTCTGCCAGGAATGACTTATTCCTGGGGGTGATGGGAATTGGTGGGCAGTAACCATCCACAGCTAAATAAATAAATAAATAAAAGCAGCCCAGGCCGAGTGGAAACTGCCAACATCCATTTTATCATTTAGCTTTCTCTCTCTGTCTCTATCTCTTCCCCCCCCCCCCCCACAAAGTGAGAATGGAATCTGTTGATGTTTCTGTTCCCAAACACACTCCAGGTTTGAAACCAGACCCAATCCAAATCAACTCAGGAGGTGGCCTCTCATCCACCGTGTGGCGTTGTCACACTTGCGCGTAATTATCTCATAGGATTTCAGGGTATATGCGAACATGTCCAGTCCGACTCAGGTAAACTTTAGAAGAATGTACATTGCTTATCATTTTTGTAAAGAAGCAGACAGGAGCTTGACTTGTTAACCAAAACTGTTCCATTGCCTTGGGCCACTGTGCGAACTCATTCAGGGTATAGCTGTAAGGTTCAGAAGCCTTGGGATCCAATGCTAGTCTCTTTGCTGAGGCACCATGACCCTGGGCTCTCTTAGGAAAGCCCTTGTGATATAAGGGGCGAGGCCCTGCTGACCTCAGGACTATTAGCTTTAAGGAGATGACCCCCCAGTCATAGTGGCTTTCCTGTCAGGGCGAAGGACAGGGACGTTTTTAGGACACGAGAGACTTCAAAGAAAATAGAAAAGATACATACCCAACTCCCAGGAAAGGAAAGAACACCCAACCCCACAGGAAGTACCTGGCAAAAGATTCCGGGTTCCAAGTTGTCTCCTCTCCTTCTGGTTGGGCCGTGCACTGCTGCGGGAGCGTGCGTGTAGCGGCTGTCAGTAGACAACACGGGCTCTACATGACACACCTCTCCTGTGAACAGTGGGACCCAGGTGAAAACACATTGGAGTCGTGTTCATTCCAAGTGCACCCTCAGGACAACAAACCATGGAAGCTGAAGAAGCGCCGTGTTCTGTCTTGCCTCTGCCAGTTGCTTGCACTTCGAGTTAAGGGGTGTCTCATTTTCACTAACTGTGCGTTTCCCCGCCCTAACCGTCGAAGATGTCAGGTAGAGGGTCTTGAATGGGACGAACTGAGAACGCAACCGAGGCGCATAGTGTTCATCTATGCAATTTTACTTGCTTCTGTCACTTTATGATCTGTTCCTATTTGGCATCAATTAAAGATAATTTTTAAGGATCTTACTGAGGTATAGTCTGACTGGTTATTTGTCTCTTGTCTAAATGATCTCTTGGGCTCCCCTTCGTACCCCACGCCCTTCTTGTCTTTCCCCAGGCTGGAGGGTCCCTTTAAATGACACAGTGACTCCCAAGATTGTGTAAAAGGCGCACAGCAACCCTCTCCCCCCCCGAAACTCCTGGTCCATTTCTGCTGTCCAAGGAAACGCCCCGAGGTTAAGTTTGGACAGTAAATGCACACTTTGGTGGCAGGTAGGAACCCCGTTAGAGGCTGTTGGAATGTGGCTGTGGAAGGGAAGGAGTGGGACACTCTCCTTAGGGAGAGGAAGCCCCCCTGGGGTAAAGTAATCGAGGCTCAAGGGAGAAAAGCATTAGTTAGGTTTGCTTAAATTGTTTGTGGTTGTCAATGGACTATATATATATATTTTAAATTCACCGTCCAAGAAGCTTTTCAGGAAGTGTGTGTGTGTGTGTGTGTGTGTGTGTGTGTGTGTGTTTATGGGTGTATAAACTCGTTGTGGCCCTTCATCAAACGGCTTGGCTTGATAGTTACAATATGATGTTAGAGGTGGATTTGATGGTAGAAACACAAAGTTGTTCCCAGCTGTCTTTTGTATAGATCTCTCCCACATAATTCAGTGTGTGGTTAAGGTTTTCTTCCTGTTTGTTTTCTTTCCCCGCCAAATGTTTCTATATATACACACACATATATGTATACACACATATAATGCATAACTCCTTACTGCATGTCCTATTAGTTCTCCTGAATATCCAGATGTTCTTTTTCTTCCTTGTGAACATCACATTGTACACAAGCTCTGAAGGCAGAGCACAACGTGTCTCCTGGGGGCATGTCAGGCGTCTAGTTTGTGTCAACTACATTGAATGGCTGATGTGTCACCGTCGAATCCCATGCCTCAGGGTTGGGGCTCTAGCTGTCCGGTTGAAGATGAATTTTGCTTCTGCTATAAAAGTTGCTTCTGAAAGTCGATCCCGAGGCTGGGCAGGCTGCCCATGATGTTTCTGTTAAGGCTGGGCAACAGGCCAGGCTGAGCTCTGACAGAGAGGGTCTGAAACAGCAGGAACAAGTGCACCACCGCCGTGGGTACAGGAGCCAGAACCAGGACAGTCGCTCCCCAACATGCGTGTCTGTGCTTCTCAAAGCTCAGCCTTCGAGGGGTGTTCTGGAAGCGCAGGTAGACGGGGCCAGGTAGCTTTCAGGGACAAGGGTGCAAAAGGAAGCTGGGCACCCTTACATGCCAAGCTCGATAGCAGTGAAGCCAGTTTCGTGAGAGGTCAACCAGAGGCGGCAGGGACATAGAGTCGATGTCACCCGGTCACCGCTGCCCTGCTGTGGCTTGCTCCCTGCTGTGAGCGGAGACTTGAGGAGCCTAACTGAGCATGGCTGTGGATGGAAGGGCAGTTCCGAGGCTGGGTAGAATGCGCACCGCCGCGATGTAAAATGCAGGTCAGGCCTCCCAGCTGGAAGGGCAGCCCTTTGACCCACTTAAAAACTAACCAACCTAAACCCACTGACATCCAGTCAATTCTGACCCCGGGTGACCCTCTAGCACAAAGGAGAGCTGCTCTTTGGGGTTTCTGGGTCTGTGAATCTTTCGTGTCAACTTTGTCCAGTGGACAGGCCGACGGGCTCGAACTTCTGGCCTTGCGTTTCCCAACTCCAGCGAAATCCATTACACCGCCAAGGCTCCCTAGCTCAAAAACAAGTCATCCAACACTACCTCATGGCCTCATTGCACCTCACAACAACCCAAACCAGCAATTGTCAAGTCACGTTGGAGACATCCCCATTGTAAAGCGCACCATGATTGGACATACAAGAGAAGGAACATTGGCCGTTGCACCTGTTCATTCCAATCGCAGAGATGTTAAACAATGTGTGTACTTGGGGCGGGGATCGGGCTTACCGTGGACAAACTACAGTGCTTTTCATGTGGGCATCTCTAACTTTCCTGCTGTGACTTCCAGTTGCCCTGGGGTCCACTCTGGCTGAGGGCAGCCCCATGGGCTTAGAGCAGATTGTGCGCCACATGTGTGTCCAATGATTTGGAGGTAGATTGCCAGCCCTTTCTTTGGGGTACATCTGGGTGGGCTCGAACCTCCCGTCGTTCAGTTAACAGTCCACTGAATTATCTTTTCTTGGCACCACTCGGGATGCCTGCCAGTCTGCTGAAGACTCCCCGCCATCCATTCTGGTATCCAGTCTGTTCTGACTCAGAGCGGCCCCGCAGGACAGGGTCACACCGCCGCTGTGCGTTTCTGAGACTGAAAATCTTGATGGGAATAGAGAGCCTTGTCTTTCTCACTCTGCAAAAGAGTTTCAAACTGCTGACCTTGAAGCTGGCAGTCCAATGTATAACCTGCTATGCCCCTCAGGGCTCCAAGAGTTCGGGGGAGTGGGCTGAGGCCCGCTGGGCTTGCAGAGGGCATTCGAGGTGTCTGGAGGGGCTGCACCTCGGGACTGCCAGGTTTGGGATGGCAGCCCAGCCCACAACCCACTAGGGCCCCAAGACTCCCTAGGTTTGTTAACAGATGTCCATTGTAAACGCATGCAATTTGGCAGTGTCCTTAAGAGCCAGACTCTGGCTGTCATTCTTACAGCTGTCTTTTGACACCGCACTGCATTTTCTTGGTCTTGCCCTTGCCGCAGATTTTGTGCTTGGCACTGAGGATGCACCAGGCAACGTGCTCCCTGTGTATGGTGTTTAATGCCCAGAGGTCAGTTACCCAGCGAGGGCGGTAGATTCAGTGTGGAACAAGGCTTGTTCTTGCTCCCCTTGCGGCTCTGCCCTGCAAGAGCACACTCTTGGCCATCAGACACTCAGACCGTTGGCCGCCCCATGCTTTCCCCCAGCTAAAACACAGCCCGACAGCTCTCATTCCCCTGTAAGGTGCTAATTAATAGCAACACTTTCGGCTTGTATAGCTCTCTTTGCAGTTTTCAAATCACTTCCTCATTAATGATATTGCTAGACTCCGTTTGATGAATCAGACGGGGCCGGTCCTGGCAGTCAGTCTCAGAGGTGAAGGGACCAACCGAGGTCTCAGGAAGAGGAACCAGAGGTGATGGATCCGTAGCCCGGTGCCCCGTAGTGGCTCGGTGAGTGTTTACTGAGTAAACAGAGCCAGACGTTAAAGAAAGACTAAGAGACTTTGCCTATGTCTTTATAGCTGCTTCGGACCTTGAAATCCTTCAATGTGGGAAAGCAAGGGCTTGCCAGGTTGTGTGCATTAAATGAGATGATGCATGCTGGCTCCATTCTAAAGTGTTTTATAAATGGGAGCTATTGCTAACCATGGTATAAATTATGATGATGAAGGGGAGGAGTCAGGGATCATAGGCACTGGGCGAGTCCTTGAATGAGGTAAGCCAGAGCACCGACTCACGGACACTGAGTTCATTCTGACTCCCGGCAACCCTGGAAGACAGCGTAGAATGGGTCCTGTGGGTTTTCAAGACTGTCAGTCCTTATGGGAGTAGGAAGCCTCTCTTTCTCCCGCAGAGCCATTTGTGGATTCGAACTGCTGACCCTGTGGTTAGCAGCCGAATGCGTAACCCGCTGGGCTCCTTTAAAGGACGTCTCTAGGGAGAGCAGAAGCCTGTCAAAGGATGAACTAACTGTCTCACGGTGGAATGGGAAGACTGGGGACAGAGATGATTTCCAGCAGAAATCATTGATACACGATGCTTCACGCCAGGAAGCAGCAGTCCCCTGTGATTGTCCCATGAGTTCCAGTCTTTCCTGACTCTTCCTTAATAATATTCTGCGTCTATCGGCCTGAATTATGGAGGTTAAACTCTGATGTGAAATAATCTGAGGAGCCAGGAGCTACTTCGTATCATTCCCATGTTTCTGGTGGCTTCCTCTCCCATCTGCAAAACATTGTGCGGCTGCGATCGTTTCCCTCCCACCTGGGATTAGGGAGGTGTTGTTTGCCACATTTTCTCAGGTGCTTGTCTGAGACTCGTTTTAGAAATATATTTTTAAAAACAGCAAAAAAGGTATTACTAACTTTCCTGGCTAAAAATATGATCCCCCACACAAACATGCAATGCTAAGCATTGCCTTTTCTGGAAGAGCACACCTGGACAGAGATGGCGAGGGACTTGGACAGGCTCCAGCCCTTCCTTCTTCATGTGGACGTCAGGAAGACTGCGGTGTGCTTTCCTGAAGGAGGTCTCACGGTGGTTTAGTAAGGCGTTGACGATCTGGAAAGAACTTTGGCTCCTTGAACGTTTTATCTGAAGATTAGCATGCAGGGGCTAGGCTGGGGTCTCTGACTTAATAATCATTAAAATAGCAAAGGCTTCATAAGCAGTGTGTTCCTGTTGGTTGTAAGAGATAGCACGTTCTCAAGGTTGTGTTACGTATGGGGGGTTACATGCACTTTCAGGAAGATTTCCAAAGAAAAGAAAATACGCTGGAATTTGACTTCCCAGAATTGAAACCAGAGGATGATGAATGAGTAGAGACTTAGACTTAAGCTAATTATGGTTTTGCACTCAGGGCCAAATTAAACTTTTATTAAAAATTGTCATTCCTCACTATATCCAGAACACTTGGAAATCCAAGACGTATCTTAATGGCTTCTTGTTCACTCTTATTGCAGGCCAGCTTTCTACCTCAATCTTTGGGGCTTGGTGATGGTGCTTAAATGAAAAGATAGCTCTATTTTTTGCCATTCCATATAAGACCATTCTTTTATTGCATCGGAGAGGAAGTCTTTTTTTTTTTTAATGTGAATTTCAAAGAGAAGCTTTCTGACTCTGAAGATCTATGTCATAGTACACCCCCCTCTCATTAACAGACAAAATACTTTTTTAGAACTTAGAGATAGGCACAGCTGTACCCACGTTGGCCAGAAGGGACTTCCAGCAATGGGGGTACAGCTTTATTTTGGGAAAGATCTCAGGCTCAAGAACATACTAGCATAAATGGAATTGACCCCTTTTTAGGTCCCAAGAGGATGAAGATCACGATTGTCGGTATTTTAAAATAAATGCCTAGCTTTAATGAATAAAGGCAATTCTTATAAGCATCCTTTAAGCACCGTGTTGATAATTCGGAAAGCAAAGTAAGTTAACAACATGCATGGTAATAAGTCTGTCCGTTAAGTTGGAAGAATAATTTTTTTCTACCAGAAGATTTCCAAGCAGTGCACTGGAGCAGGCTATTGACAGCTAGCATCATGCATTACAGGTATAAGCCAGGGTGACGAGAGGTGGTCCCAGCAGCAGTCGCATATTTTGACTTTACACACTCATGGGTTTGCACAGAGTATGGTCAGTTAAATGAAGATGGTGGTGCTCTACCGGCCTGAAGGCAGAACCTTTGGCCAGGACAAGGTTCCCTTCTCTAAAGGGTTGAAGAGGGATGACCAGAATATGGAACAACAATGTGGGGAATTTTGAGATCCTGTTCCCAACATTATTCACTTGTTCAGCACTCCACAATGCATCAGGTCACGTATTGATTATTATGGTGACTAATATCATGAAGAATCCGTTAATGCTGTTTAATGTTAAGTGATGGGCTGTTCATGCTGTTTTTGTAGAAAGCCACATAACTCATTTTATTGGTCAATTAGTGCTCACAACAGCAAAATTGTGATGGAATGACTGCTGGGCTCTGTATGAAATGGGACCCCTAGTGCTCATAGATTGTGTAGTTCTAATTGATCCAAGAGGAAGATGAGGTCACCGACTGGTTTTGAGAGAGGATCATGGGAAGTCTCAGAATTCTAACATTCAAACCTAACGAACAGTAACCCTCCACACAGACCTGCAGGGCACATTACTAAAGACGATTTTTAAAAGATGGTGTCGTGTAAAGGCGGTCAGGGTGAGGATAACTCTGCTGGACTTCCATGCCGTTTCCACCATTCATGTACAGTAGCCAGCTACTGTATGAATGAAAAGTCTGAACCTGTTTTAGGAACTTTCCCCTCGGCCTGCCGGGCTCAAACTTATGTCGCCTGTGTTGTAGTGAGTTTGCGTCCCAATTCAGAGCAGCCACGAGTGTGAGAGACAGACACTGTTGATCTCTCCTTTCGTAGGGGATTTTGTTGCATTTTCCTTTGACGGGGGTTGTGATGGTAAGCACAGCAGGTCATTGATAACTTCTCTCTCAAGACCTGGAGTGCGGGCATTTTCAGATTATTCTGTTTAATACTACAAGGTTGTCTCATCTTTCACATCTACTTGCCTTAGGGGCTGGGCATGGAAAGTCAGTTAATTTGACTAGAATACGCTGGTTCTAATTTTCAGAGCCTCTGGGTTTGATTGGGTAGAGTGCCATCTTTTCCGTCAATGGTGGTAGATAGTCTAAGCTTGCGTGAGAATATTCACAACTGTTTGACTGACTCTTTGCTGAATGCACCTTCTAAGAGTGAAAGCAGACCAGGGGCCTGGGCATCTCTGTAAGTCAACCTGAGGCCAGAGAGGTAGGACCTTATCAAAGTAAACACTGATGAAGGAGTCCATAGATTTGGAAATCATGTCATAGGTATATACTGAATCTTTCACTGATGGTATTAACAACGGAAGTAAAACAAAAACAAAAACCAAGAAAGCTTGTTGCATGTGACTTGATTCCAGTCCACGGTGACCTCATGCGTTGTAGAGTAGCACTTGCCCATAGCATTTTCCTGGCTGTGATTGTGATGGAGGCTGAGTGGCACCCCTTTCTTCTGCGTTGCTCTAGGGGGGTTTTGAACAGCCTACCTTTTATGAGTAGACAAGTGCAAACCCCTCCTGTCACCCAGGCCACGAATCATCTATTTTGGGCTCTGATACTGACATCACTAAGAAAAGTCTACTCCCGAAGCCAGCTCCTGCATAGGTGCACACACACGCACACACGCACGCACACATGCACGCGCGCACCCATACCTGTACTCTCAACTCATCTACTGTCCTTGAACCTGCAAGTATCACCTGTGCTGTAGGGCAGGTGGGTGGAGGAGTACTTTCAAGGGATACTAAAGATTTGTCATCCCTTCCTTTAAACATGTAACACATCATAATTAATTATTTTCACTATGACACAATGGCCCATTTTTCCATGAAAGAAACGACTAGTCAAGTAAAAGAACCAGCAAACCAGCCAGCAGAAGTTTGGGGTCCGGGTTCTTTCCCTCTGGGTTGGGTCTCACCCCAGGGAGTGTGTGGTGAACGTTGCCTCTGTTTCTTCCCTGTCTGACTTTCTGCTCCATCTGCTCCTTGGTCACTTCAACTGCACAGTCATGGACAGCGGGCTAGCGATGGACAATGTGCGCGTGGGTCTCAAGGTGAGACCTGCTGCTCCGGTAAAGATGTTCAGCCTCGAAAACCATAGAGAGCTTCATGGCAAATGGGAACAGAGCTGATGGCGGTGGGTTTGGTTGTTTTTGTGGTAAGGTGTGGTCATCTCTCGGCATTGGTCTTCTTCTCCCTGGGCCGCTTCTCCATGTGTTGATAAATCCAAACCGTGTGTACCTTCTGTGGTATCGTCCATTGAGGAAGCAGCATTCCTCATTGGACGAATGGGTTGAAAGCTTTCCATTTTGTTACCTGGGATTTGCAGAATTTGGGTTGGTGGGAACTCTGGTGGTATAGTGGGTTTTGCGTTGGGCTGCTAACGACAGATCAGCAGTTCGGAACCACTGGCCATTCCTTGGGAGAAAGAGGAGGCTTTCCATTCCCACAGAGTTGCAGTTTCAGAAACTCATAGAACTCACAGTTCTGCCTTGTTCCCATCAGGTCACTAAGAATCGGAGTTGATTCGATGGCAGTGAGCTTGCAGTGTGGGCCTATTGCCTGTCTCATTATTACCTCAGGAGCTTCTTGACTGGGGTATAAATATAGGTGATAATAAGAATATCTGTGTCTAAGTAATGCTGTTTGGCTGAATTTCTAATTAAAAACTATTTTGATATTTTGTGAAGGTGCTTTACTTGCACAAAGCATAGAAAAGCGCTACAAATGTTGCTGAATAGATAACTTGTCCTAATTCAGTGAACATTTCAGCGATACAATAGTCCAACATAGACACATTGTTTCGCTGTTTCAATGAATGCCACAATAATCTTGGCCCTTCCAGCTTGATTTAAAGCAGCGGTTCTCAACCTGTGGGTCACGACCCCATTGGAGGGTCGAATGATTCATTACAGTAGCAAAATGACAGTGATGAAGTAGCAACGAAAATAATTTGGTGGTTGGGGGCGTCACCACCACATGAGGAACTGTATGAAAGGGTCGCAGCATGAGGAAGGTCGCGAACCCCTGATTTAAACTCTAAATTTGCAGGCCACAGGAAAGACACGCATGCCTTTGTTTCATGTAAAACGAGACAGCATTTTGCGATGTCTGCATGCAAGGGCGCGTGCTCCTTGTTATAGCCTTTGTGATGTAGGAAGCATTGGGGTGCACGGGGAATATTCTTGCCAAGCGGGTAAGAATGTCCCTGCAAGGGCAGGTCAAGGCAGGATTGGACGCAGAGCGAAGTTGGGCGGCGATGCAGTCACCACGAAGAGCTCTGCTGTCCCTGAAGGGAGCCCCGGAGCTGGGGGTGCCCTTCAGAGTTGCCCCAAGTTGGGGCAAGAACTAGCCCTTGAGACTCTGTCCTTGACTCATCTTTGGAGGGGACTTGACTGTGGTCCAGGTGCCTCTCCATGGTGGTGGGGATTGTTAGTTGCACTGACTCGTGCTTCTGTCCTGGCCAATGGAACAACACCCCGTGCTTCCCCCATCATGGGTTGTGATCAGCCACAGGATTTTCCCTGACTGAATTCCTAGGAAACATCACCACATCTTTCTTGTCCACTTCCGGCTAAAATCTCTGCCGAGACCCTCTCTGCATCCCAGCCCCCACGAACAGGCAAGCCTCTGCTGAGATGGGTGTCAGCCGGGCATGGGACACACTGGGACTGAAACTAGGTCTCCTGCATGGAAGGTGGGGATTCAACCACTGCCCAGAGGCATGTCATCGCTCAGGACAGACAGGGAAGGACACTGTCAGTACCCGGAGGAAAAAGTCCTTCAATCTAGAAGAAGGCCTACATGCGCCATCCCAGCATCCCCTGCTGTGGGAGTAATAGGCTTGTATGGGGCTGGAGAGAAGGCAGCCAGAGGGAGAACAATGAACGGTGACGCAGGAGGAACATCCGTTTCTAATAATCAAGGCTTGGCCGTAGTGTATAGATTGGCTTGTTAAATGGACAGAGTGCTCCGAGCCTCTGGAGATGCACATTCCTAATGCATACTAGATGGCGTCCTTCAGATAAGCCTGGCCGCTACAGTATGGATCGAGTTCAATTATTAATCACAAGTGATGGGCGATGCTGGCTAATGCGGCCTAATGGCCCAGGCTGGGGAATGCTGCTTCTTTGTAATGTGTGTGCAGAGCACAGGATGGGCTGGTATCTACATGGCCTGCACCTCACGTCGTCTGGACACCTCTGTGGTGCAATGCTTTGAGGTCCCAGGAAAATGCACCCAGCCACTCCTGTGGACTTAATGCATCTTGATGACATTAGTGTGACCTCTTAATATGTCACAGGGATGATAAAGAAGGGCCTGGAAGGGAGGTGGTGGGAAGGGGTCTCTTAAAAGCAAACTCTCAGCCCTTGTGGCGCTGTTGCCGTGTGCCTAAGTGGTTCTGTGGCCAATTGACAAGGTCTCAGCATGGAGTTCCCACACCTGCCTCCTCATTTAGAAAGTCAGCTTGGCATTTGGTCCAGAAATGACAGGAGTATTTAGGTTTTTCATCTGAAAACAGATCTCGGGGGGACTAATGGTTTGGACGGCTTTGCACTTGGATCCGAAAAGAAGGCTGCTTGATTAATGGTGATTCCTAACGCCCCGTGTCTAACCTGCTGGCAGGAACCTTATTATTTTGCTTGAAAGTCTGATGCGTACTAGCAGCAGATGTATCCCCGGTGGGTTTGAGACGTTGCATGGCGGTTCCAGCAACACCGGCATTCGCTGGTGTGAACTGCAGCTGCGTGGGAAATCTAGTTTGTGTTTTAAACCCAAGACCCTAATGTTTTGCTACTTGAAGCTTAAAATAAAAACGCGACCCTTTAGAGCTTTACAGTCCCTGGATCCCTAAGGTTTACCAGCTCACCTTTGAAGGAGGGAGGCTGGATTAGCCGTAGTTCAGTCTCATCCGTTTCAGAGGTGTCGAAGCCCCTATGCGACTTCATACTGTGGAGACCACTGGGCGGGCGCCATCATCAGGAGCCCAAGGCAGGAAAGAAAGTTGGCCACCTCAAAAGCCTATGTCTTTTCAGCACTTCTGTGTCATACTTCAGTGAGAGTCGCTAGCCACTCGTCAGGGTGCAGGGGGATAACTGTGACTTCATTTCAGATTCAGGCTTTTCGGGAACAGTGCCCTGCTGGGACAGCCCGTTCCATTGCTTCCCAGCACCCTAGCTGTTATCCGATTGCTCCTAAAAGGATGAGCCGGGCTTCTAAAATGGATTACCTCCTTCCCTCCGCGATGGCTCCCAATCCCCCAAAGGTCTCCAATCAGTTGACACCGCTACCATCTCAGGGTCTTCCAGGAGTTAGTTCTCTGGGGTAAACGGAATGGAGAGAATGAATTGTAGCCTCAGATTTTGCAAATAAAGTATGTGCTTTTCTGAAGATGCTACTGGTTCACACTCAGAAAGATACTGAGTGTGCGGCGTTACCTGTCCTCTTGCTGAATCTCCTTGCAGCTAATAGCATACAAGTATGTATGTGTATGAGCTTTAGATGGACGATCCACAATCATTTATCTTCATGCGAAGTGTACAGACCGTGTGGGAGCAAATCAACATCCGTGTGATCTTTTCTGTGCTTCCAATTGAAGAGCATGGTAATTGTTGGACAATCAATTCACTTGTCATTATACTAACATATCATAAATTAAACCCACAGACATTGGATTGATCCCAACTCATAGCGTCCTCCTACAGAGGACTTCTGATGCTATAAATCTTTACCAGAGAAGAGAGCCTCATCTTTCTCTCTCAGAGAGGCTGTTGGGTTTGAACCCTCAACCTTGAAGTTAGCTGTCCACTCTTTACCCAACAGCACCACAACAGAGCAATGAGATTATCTAATAGCTCAAGCTCAAGCTGGTTGGAGAATGTCAGGAATGCTGATTATCCATCAGAAAGGGGTTCACACAGTCTCATACTGATAGGTAGGCAAATGATTTGATGCAAGCTTAGAAAGGGGGGGAAACCTTAGAAACCTGATGCACCGGTTCTGCTCCATTTGATGTGGGATGCTCCGTGTCAGAAACGGCTCAACAGCAGTGGGTTTGGTTATTTTGTGTGTGTGTGTGTGTGTGTGTGTGTGTGAAGATCAAATGTCAAAAATCTTTTAAAAACATAGCCATTATGTTATTAGTTCATGCATTTAGGCATGAAGTCAATAAAATCAGACTTTGGTTGAAGGCTTAAAATCTGATTGGCTCTTAATGAAATGGCTTAGAGGGTTGTTGGTTTTTGTTGTGATAAAAGTAGAATGTCCATCCACGCTGCTGTATGTTTGGTGTTGCTCTCTTCTGCTTTTAAACAAACGATCCTTACCTGTTGTGGAGAAGGAACCCTGGAGGCATTGCGGGTTAGGCATTGGGCTTCCGATCACAAGGTAAGTAGTTCAAAGCCCCCAGTGGAGAAAGACGAGGCTGTCTCCTCCCGTGAGCCTTATAGTCACAGAAACTCTGTTGACATTGGTGTGGCTGTTTAGAAGAGGAAGTTCAAGCTCAATGACATGGCAAAGAGGAGCGCTAAATATCAGCCTAGCAACAGTTTCCACTTTCATCTCCTGCCGCTTCATTCCACGCACCTTATAGCCCGGTCTCACAGAACATCTCACTATTTCTAGAGCTGTAGCCACAATGGACACGGTCCCGTCTCTTCATACCTTTGCCGGCATTACCCCCCTGTGCTCAATATCACCAGGCCCTGCCCCTTTTATCAGTCTGTTCACAAAGACACAACTCTGACATCACCACCACCACCCCAATACTACTTGGAAAAATGAATTTAAACTCATCTTTGTTTGTGCACGTTGCCCTCTTTACAGTGAATTCCTTGGGGACAGAAATCATGTTTGGGACATACTATGTGCCCAGTAAGTGTTAAATGGATAAGGGAAGTGATAACAGGAGACCATATCGAACACCGTGGAGACAACTGGGGGTGGGGGGTGGGGGTGGGTGGGTGGGGGAGGGAACTGCAAGCAGGGAAGATTTTTTTAAGTGCTTTTAATATATTATTTATACCATAGCTTTCGTCCAGGAGCTTAATGTTCTACAGTCTTTAGCCTTATTTTATCCTTCCAGATTCACCATTTGTCTTTTGAAAATCGGGTAAATTGTTCCCTACCTGTTCTTCCTGTGGGCAGAACACAGACTTGGGACCTTCGCAGGGCCTGCGAGTCTTCCTGGGCCTCAATACACCGGGCTAATGATGGCATAAGGGAGCAGCTACCTACCCTCCTGGAAGCACCCCTCAGCGAGGGGAAGGAGACAGAAAGTCCTTTCTGGAAAAGATAGGCAAGCAAGCCCAGAAAAGGAAGAGAACTTCCAAAACTTGACACGAAATGAATGGCAGACCTAAGACTAGAAACCAGAAGGCCCCCAGGGTTGAAGTCCTCTCCGAGCAGTCGGCCCCGGACTATTCATAGTACAGTGGAGGGTTGCTTATTGTCTGACCGTCCTCACTCAGGGCCCAGGGACCGTGGGGTACTTTCCATTTAGTCTGCATCTCGTGGTCGACAGCAGATGAATGCCTCTCTCTGTGTTTCCAGACCAGCACAGCCCAAGGGGGCGGGGAAGCATCCCATTAAGGGAACACGAGTGATTTTTCCAAACAGGTTCTGTTCTCCAAATGAATGACTCCAGGCGAAAGCCATGCCATAGCAGATCCATTTTCTATACGTGCGTAGGTATGCACACGTCTGTCTTGCAATACGATGTCCAACATTAGAATACATGACAAAAAGCAAAGGAAGCCAACCCCAGTTCAAATATATAAATTAGACATGTATGGATTCATCTCGGACCATCTCCCGAGTGAATTGTGTGCCTTTTGCCCCCCCCCACTCCCCCCTGGCCCCACACGCTTACACACACTTGAATCTTGTCTTTGCTCCTTTGAGGCGTGTGCACCTCCGCTGTCCCCATCTTGCGCACTTTGTCCTTTGTGGTGTTTGTGACACTCCCCATGTAGCCTGCTCCTGCCCTTGATGAATGTGCCGGTCGTGTTTTCCCCTCCTACCTCATCATTAATAAAGCTGCTAAGTGAAACGGGGCCCATCACCCATGCACGGAACACCCACTGAACACCTCCCACCCACTTGCAGCATAACCATTTATCATTCCCCTTTGTTTACAATCCTTTCAACTGCTTCTGATCCACGTGGCAGTGCCTATGTCCCAGCCAGGGAGGAGCCTGCACTTCCAGCGATCTTGGAATCAGCCGGAGAGGCCTAAGCTCAGGGGCAGGGTCATTTTGCAAGAAGCCAGGCATGTGGTGAGGGAAGGAAGCACACCAGGCTTGAGGGCTGCCGGTGATTTCTTTTTTGTGATTGTTTCCAGGGCAGGAATAGTCAGCACGCAGAGAGCTGACACGGGAACCAGATGCCAAGACAGTGGCCACAGGATAGCCAGTTAATCTGCCAAAGAGATGCCCACAGCTTCTGTCAACCCCAGATCGTATGCGGAGGCGCACACATTCACTCCTTGTCTAGTGGCTTCAAAATAGACCCGCAGTCACCTTGGCTCTCGAAAGTTGGGGAAGAAAAAGAGAGTTCTCTCGGTCCATTCTTGGAAATGCATTGCATTTGACTCTGGTAGTGTAGACCAGGGGTCGGCAAGCTTTTGAGCTGAAAGAGCCAATCCTGTCCCTCAAAACAATTTTAAAATTATGCAAGAGCCACAAAGCTATTTTTGAAGACATGAAAACACCGTTCTCTGAGTCATACAGAGCCTTTCCAATTTTTCACTTTGACTCTGGAGCCACAGGTGGGCCCTGAAAGAGCTGCATATGGCTCTTGAGAGGCAGTCTGCTGGCCCTGGTCCCCATCAATCGTTCCCAGAGTGGACATCCACCAGTCCTGGGGGATGCTGGAATGATCCAGCGGGGCTATAAAAACAGATCCTACTTTTGTCCTGGATTATCAGCTACACCAGAAACTCACCGCTATTGAGTTGATTCTTGATCCTAGGCACCCCACAGGACCAAGTGGAACTGCCTCTCTGGGTTTCCAAAACTGTAATTCTTTACAGAGCAGTCGACCGCATCTTTCTTTTTGGAGCAGGCTGAGCGTAACCCACCGTGGCATGAGCTATGGTAGCAGAGTTCTTCATTGTCAGAGGAGTGCTGAGTAAATTCTTTTTTACTTTTTTCTGAAAAAATGGACAGTAGGCCGAACAAATCTAGAGACTCTGGAATAGAAAACACAAAATCAGTATGAAGTATTTTCTGTTTGCAAGGAAATCTGTCTAGTGTGACAGACAGTCACACCATGGACAGCATGGTGATGTGTGCACAGGTGGAGCAGGGTGGGTGAGCAGGGCCAAGCCAAGGGAGACCAGCTTGGAGGGTCAGTGTGCATCTGGAAGACAGGAACATGAGAACTCAGTCTACAAGCACTGTTACATTGTACATGCACGGGTTCTGGCTGCCCATGCTCTGCCCCACTTAAGGGACAGTCCCCCAAGCTGCACATTCTAGTTCAGGCCTATCATAAAAGACAGAAGCGCGTCCTCTTTGTTCCTTCTTTATAACGCTCTTTTTGGTGGAAGCAAACTCCAGACTAGTTTCAACCAACTAGTTTTTTCCACTCTCAAAAGTCTCAGACCACCATCTTTACCTCTTTTCTGTGCTTAACCCTTTCACTACACTATTTGTTTATATCTTTCACCCTGACAACATTGTAAGGTCCTCATTGGGAAAAGCCCTGTTGTAGTTCCATCACAAAACTAACAGGCCTTACCAGGTTGCTAGTGGCCTTGTGCTGCAGAAATGCATGGATGCTTCTGGGTGGATGGGTGGATGGGTGGGTGGATGGATGGATGGATGGATGGATGGATGGATGGGTAGATGGGTAGATGGGTGGATGGGTGGGTGGATGGGTGGATGGATGAGTGGGTGGATGGGTGGATGAGTGGATGGGTGGGTGGATGGATGGGTGATGTATGAATGGATGGATGGGTGGGTGGGTAGATGATGAATGAGGTGGTGTCCTAATGTGGTCTGAACTGAAAATCAAGATAGTCCTTTTGCCTCCCACTTTCCCACTTTGACATGCTTTCGGTAAACTCAAATAAAGCAGTATAGCTTTAATGAGCACTCAACAGTAGCACATAAAGAAAAAAAAGCGCATTGTGTCTTTCTCAGTTTGCAAGGACTCTGGTCATCTGACCTCTGCACACAGCCTTTTCCTCCTCTTCATCACTGGGGCTGCTCTCTCCCGCACCTGAGACATGGGCACCAGAGGGATTGCTGGAGGGAGGAGGGGACTGCTCCTCGACTGTCTGCCTCTGGGCTTGCATGCTATTTAGACCACCGATCTAAAACTTGATAGGAGAAGAAATTCTAATTGTACACATCACTTTGAATCCCTCTTGGAACCACAGCTTCCTCTTTGCCTATCTGTCACTTACATCCTATAATAAACCAAAACCAGTTGCCGTAGCTGACTCTGATTCCTGGTGACTCCAGAATGTAATAACCCTGTTGCCATTGGGTTCATTTCAACTCACAGTGACCCCATGTGGCGCTGAGGAGAAATACTCAATAAAGTATTCCGTCTTTATGGAAGCAGATCACCAGGTCTTGCTTCCACAGCACTGCTGCATGGGTTAGAACCGACAACCTTTAGGGTAGTGGTTGGGGGCAGACAGTTGGCACCACCCAGGGACCTATGTGTACAAGAGCTTGTTTCTGTCATATTTTGCTGATGGTTGACAATTTACTAAGTATATAAATATGAATGCATTCTATTCTTTCTTTTAACTCATTTTATTGAGGGCTCTTACAGCTCTTATTACAATCCATCCATCTGTCCGTTGTATTAAGCACCTTTGTACATATGTGGCCATCATCATTTTCAAAATGTTTTCTTTCTACTTGAGCCCTTGGTATTGGCTCATTTCCCCCCTCGCCCCCTCCCTCCTGAACCCTTGGCAATTTGTGTTATTATTTTTTTCATGTCGTCCACCTACCACTGTCTCCCCTCACTCACTTTTCTGCTGTCCCTCCGCCTGGAAGGGGGTTCTATATTGATCATTATGATCAGTTCCCCCTTTCTTCCCCTTGCCCTCCTGGTATTGCTACTCTCATTATTGTTCCTGAGGGGTTTATCTGTCCTGGATTCCCTGTGTTTCCAGCTCTTTTCTGTACCCATGCACATGCTCGGGTCTAGCTGGATTTGTAATGCATAATTGGGGTCAGTCATGATATTTGGGGACAGGGGGTGGGGAAAGCATTAAAAAACTAGAGGAAAGTCATGTTTCATCGGTGCTATACTGCACCCTGACTGGCTTGTCTCTTCCTTGTGACCCTTCTGTAAGGGATGTCCAGTTGTCTACAGATGGGATTCTATTTTTTTGTTTATGAACAACAACAACAAAAACCTAAGGAAAAGTACCTGCCGACATATGACATAGTGGCCTGAGCAGGCTCATCCGTAGAACAAGGTGGGTGGAACTCACCTAGATGTGAGTGCTGCTGGCTTGGCCACAATAGATGGGACAATCCTGGGAATATTACCTCTTCTCTGTGGACCTCAGTTTCCCGTTCATTTCTATCTTTCTCTGGGAAACTCTCCATCTCTATGGAGGCCAATTGGGGGTTGGGAGCGGGACCAAGTAAGCTACTGCATTGGTCAGGTTGCCCGCGGACTTCTTCAGCATAGTTCGACAGCGTCGCAGTGTGATTGGCTTTGCGGTATCCATGGCCAACTCTTTGTTGGTGATTATTTACAACCCTCAGTTCTAAGACCCTGCCCCTTCCTGTGTCTTCCCTCTCATGGGGTGAGGAATGTAGGAAGATGAAATGCAATGGTTCGGTCTTGTGATATTGGGTAGGGGGGAGTCTGAAAGTGTTTTTTTCACTGAATGTTTTCGTTTCTTTGTAGATTGGATTTTGAAGGTTTCCTAGTCCTTTTTCTGTGCATTGAAGAAGTGGAGCTTACCCGTTTCTTTTAAGGGTAAAAATATAGATATTTCATGATGCTTAGTAGAAGGTTTATCCGTGGTGCCTACAGCGGTGGGCTGATGACGACGCAGCCCCAGCGGACTCAGCTGAGCCTGCTGAGTCACAATCATTCACTGTTGATTATTCACACTTGGTCTTCTTCCAGAAAACAATATGGAGGGCACACTCCACAATAAAATCCCCACTCAAAAAGCCCCACTCTATACGCATAGGACAAATAAAAACTTCCTTGCATAAAGGGCCCAAATAATGCAGGAAGGAGAGACCAGCCTACAAATAAATTGGACTGAATATTCTCTGTCTCTGACTCTCTCTCTCTCTCTCTCTCTTTCACTTGAAGGCAGGCTTTACCTTTGAGATTCCTGGCAGCTGAGGAAAGGAAGAAAACATTCTGAGTCATATGGCTCTCCTGGGCCAACAAAATTAATACGTTATGTGTTCAAGTGGGACGATCAAGTCTTTTTCCCCGACACCAAACTCTCAGAACAATTTAATATGCAGATTTTATACCACTGGGCATTGGAGTCATCCTTTGATAGTACCTTTATCACCGAATCAGACATTCTTTTGCATAAAGCCATATTTTAAATTGACCTTTAAATAAAATTGAAGGCATGGTCAACTGTCGTTATGAAAGCCTTTCTTCTGGGGGCAAGATAATGTAGTCTAAGTACCTTCGTTTGGGTTTGCGATTGAGCTTGTGGGAAGTTTGCTGAATACGGGTAGAGAGCTTGGAGAAGCAGAATATTGGGTGGCTCTCTCGCTTCTTATAGTCTCTCTCTCGTTTACAGATTGATGGTCTCCTACAGGCTTGTGACAGGCTCGGGATCATTGCCTTGCTGAGTGCCAAGCATATAGGAAACCCAGCTGCTTCTAGAAAAGGTAGCCATATGCTTAAGCTACAGGCACCTTGGTGGCAAAGTCAGCATTCAATTGCTATGCAACCGAACATTCCACTGTGTTCTCGCCCTATAGCCCTGCACTCATTCTGGGTGAGGTGGGTTCGGTGTTGACATGTGGGAGAAGGACACCTCTACAGGTAGTTGAGCCCTGGCCCTGGGCCTCATCCAGCCATAGACCTGTGTGGCGAACTGTTCCTGTGTGCAGCCCGGGAAGATCACTGTCAGGGAGTACTTGCCCATGACACTAAGCCACAAAACTTGTCTCAGTTGATAGCATATTCAGGCAACACCAGTAAGAGCTGGTTAGATGCTGAGAACTGTGTTAGTGCAGATGAATCCTTCGTGTTCTGTAAGAAATGATCAAAACTTGACTCACGGGCTTAATATACAATAAAGTGACTAACCTCATGAATATCTATTGAAATCATAAGACGTGATGCATAACATAGACCAGTCGTCTTTAAAGAGATGGCTCACTGCTTGGTACTAGTGGGAAGAAGTGGCTGGGAGCAAGGTTTGCATTTCCAAACACCCCTTTGCTTCTCTAGGGTGCTTCAAAGAAAAAACAGCTCACTGTCATGGGGTACGTGGAGACTCATAGTGATGTTATAGGACAGAGTAGAATTGTCCCCTTTGGGTTTTTGAATGCTTGAATCTTTCCAGAAGTAGACAGCCTCATCTTTCTGTCTGAGTGTTTTAGGGAGGTTACACGATAAACACACACACACACACACGCACACACATGCACGCGCATACACATACACAAGCGCAAGTGGAAGGAAATACAAGTTATCGTGTTGTTAATACTGCTATCAGGTTTCATTGAACTCATAGAGACCCCACTTGACAGAGTTGCTCTATTGAGTTTTGGGGGCTGCAATCTTTATAGGAATAGATCACCAAGTCTTTTCCCTCATGGAGGGAGCTGGGCTCAACCCACCAACCATTGAGTTAGTAGCCGATTGCTTAACTGTTGTGACCCCGGAGCTCCTTAGAGCCAGGCTGGTTGGTAGCTTGCTCTTCCAGATTCTACCAATTTATAAAATAAATTGCTCTGTAGACCAGGCTCTTCTTTTCCTCAGTTGGCGTTGAACCGGCCTTTCCAGGCTCAGGCTGAGAAGCAGCTTGCTTTGAGCGCCTCATTATCGTCTCCACTGCCACCTCACCCGGGGCTACTGTGCTCGCCTCCACTCATGACACTGTGATGATCTCTTTTGCGTCAATGGACGCTGAGAGAAATACAATGTAGGTAAGTGGCTCCGAGTCACATGACTGCTTAGGCAGGTGAATTCACTTTGAGGCAGACACCGGGATTGTGCTGTTTTTGCATGCAGTGAGACCGATGGGGTGCGCACTTCTTGTGTAGACGGGATGACAAGGAGGGGTCGATTCTGGACTTGGGTGATGCCAAACCAAACCAAATGCACAATCATCTCATCAATTACAACTTATGGTGAGCCTTCAGAGCCGAGTAGAGCTGCCTCTGTGGGTTTTGAGACTGGATCTCTTTATGGCACTATAAAACCTCTGACCTTTTGGCTCACAGCCCAACACATAGCCACTGGTAACCACGGGCAACCACTATGCCTCCAGTGTTCATTTCATTAGGGGTAGAGGTACTAACACGATTAACTAATTGACTCAAAAATGCCAAGGCCTACGCTGTGCCACACCTTGGAGCTCACTCCTTCAAAGATTACAGACGGAGGAAGACCGAGACGCGCTACCCTGAGTGTCCCTTTAGTGTGGTTAGTGGTGTGAAGGGGTAAGTACAAGACCCTGTGGAAGTCCAGAGGGGAGGCACCTACCCCGACTCAAAATCCAGGACACCCTCCTGAAAGAAGTGACTTGCTAGCTAAGAGCTAGAGGATAAGAAAGGACTCGCTAGGCCACGATCCAGGAAGTCGACTGTAAGCAGTAGGAACAGTGGAGAACGAGAGCATTGGCAGAGCGGCTTGGGCGGAACTGGAGGCTCAGTGGCTACAGTGAGAGCCCAGGAGAAGGGATCAGGAGGCAGACCGTGGCCAGCGAGTGATGAACTTTGTCAGCCAAACTCAGACATTATACTCACTTCTGAAGGCAATGGTGGGAGAGGACGGTTTTAAGCAGGGGGAGGAATAGGGTCGGCGTGGCATTCACCCGAACGCTCTTTTGAAAACAGACTGGCACAGGGCCAAGCCTCAAGCTAGAGAAACAGTTGAGGAGTCTGGAACAGGATATCTGGGGCAAGATGGCAATCTGTGAGATGAAGGCTCCATTCCATGGAATTTTCTACCTGGGAGGTTGAGAGTCACTTGCTCAGAGCAGTATCAGTTGCATGCTCCGGAGGTCAGCTAGCAGCCGGTCAACAATGCAATAGGAGTGGGTGAAGTGTTGGCAATATTTGTACCAAGCCTGGTGGGTTGTTGATGGGGTGCATCGGTGACTTCGTGTTGGGGAGGTAAATAGCGTGGAGGCCAAGTGCGGGCTAGAGGAAGGTGTTTGGCTTCCCCACGCACCTGGAGGCGTCTTTGCTTCTTTCTTCTTGCTGCGATATTCTTGATGTCCTTCTGCTAACTACGCGATGTCCACACTCCAGTGTAGGACGCGTAAGTTACCTCTAGCAGCCAGCCCCCGGAGTCTCCCACACAGACCAGACATGGGCTGTACAAAGCCCTCTTCTCCCCCTGCCATCCTTAGACAACATGCTGATGTGCTCAGCTCCCCGTCTCATTCAGCCTTGGCCGGCTCTCCGAGGACGGAGGCCAGGTCCTATCGACAAGCCTACCCCAAGGGACGGGCCCATAGGAGGGACTTGCTCCAGATGTGTGGACTGATTGCTTCCGTTCCGACTGGATGAAATTGACAGTTAGATGAAGCTCCTGGAGGTACCTTTGGATTAAAGAGGCCGATGTGAAGCAGAGTGAGGGCGTTTATGATGTCTTCTTACTGACTCTTGAGCACTCAGTCCAGGCCCTCCAGGTTCCCCAGAGCTACACCTGGTGGTGCAGTGGGTTGTGAATTGGGTGGCTCGCCACAAGGTCAGCAGTTTGAAACCAACCGCTGCTCCTCGGGAGAAAGACGGGGCTTTCTGCTCCCGTAATGCATTCCAGCCTCGGACACTCACAGGGGCAGTTCTACCCTGTCCTGTATGGTTGTTGTGGATTGGAATACACTCAATAGCAGTGAGTTTGGAGATCCTGAGGTGGGGGGCGCATTTCGATTATACTTTTCCTCAGGTGCCTATTTCGAAGTGGAAAAATTCAGGGTGCCACTCCTTATCTGGCCCCAAAGCCAATCTCCGTCCATTTCTGAAGTGGGGCCCCTCAATTCGGTCCTCAGTGCGGTCCTCAGCAAAGCTTGCGCTCTTCCCACATCTTTGGTCGCATCTCTGGGTTCTCGGGGAGCTTAGTGCCCCAGACACCACCACCTCTTGCATAAACCTTTCTCTTCAACCTGCGGCTGCCTCTGTCTGGGATGTTTCTCTTTACCCGGAAGATTCTTAGTGGTCCTTCAAGGCCCTACTCAACTGTCACATCAGCGAGGACAGCTTCTTGACTCACCTGGGCACACACTCAGCTGCTTCCTGTGTTTCTGCAAAAGCACTTGCCGCATCGGAGCTAATTTACTGTTGACAAGACTGCTGCTTTTTCTAACTCATGAGCGAGGCTGCGGTGTGCAGACTCCCTGTGGCGCCTGGCATATAAAGGATATGGAAACCCATCTCCGGGATGAACGCGTGGATGAGGACTCCGTCCCAGCGGGTCCCAGAAAGGAGTCTCTGTCACCAAGGAAGCCATTCTCCTCCCCTCCTCTCCACGGAGGCAATGTGATGTCCTCTACGGCTCCATTTCCGGAAGCTCAGTTGAGACCCAACTGTGGACGTGCAGGTCCTGTGATACCCTGCTCAGGGGAGGCCACACGTGGATGCAGTTTCAACATGAATCTGCTTTTGTTATCCTACCCTATAATTAGACTCTCTCTATAATGGGGCTTGCTAAATCGGGAAGAGTTGGAGCCTGTGTGGGGGCAGGAAATAAGACTGATAGATTATATTCAGCTCAGACTTTCAATCATCCGCGCGATCTGTTGCAGACATGGCAGATGGTGGGATATGCTAAAAAGAGTCCAAGAAAGGATCCAGAGGCTGCACAGTGGGGCCAAGGGGACGCATGAGTGCATGTAGCAGGCAGTGGCCAGACCTGTCGTGAGACGACACTCGTCCATCCCAACGGACTGGATCTGCTCCATGGCTGTTCTAAAGACCACAGGTTCCCAGCAGCAAAGTCTGCCCGTGGGGAGCCTGGGGTCTACTGGGAAGAGGCAGACAGAGACAGGCCGTTCAGAGCACAGAAGCAAAACGTGGTGGGTTTTACACCGTGCGGAGCGTTATGGCGAACCGTAATCCAGGGGGAGGGGAGTATCAGAGCATTCACAGTGTAAATAGAGAAGCCAGGAAAGGCAACGTCATGACGGTGGCTTGAAGGCCAGGACATGCAGATAGCGAGGCAGTGAATTAGGAGGGTGGGTGCGGTGGGATGGAGAGGTAAGCATTACCTACTGAGGGAACAGCCATTGCAAAGATTGAGGCAGACATGAGTCTGACTTGCCTCGACAACAGCGATGAGGCTGGTCGGGTGGAGCAGTCTTGAGTTAGGTTGCGTCTGCAGGTCATCTGAAAGGCTTTGGCTTTCGCTGTGGGTCACGCTTGCTCAGACAGGAAACCATGGGGAGATGTCGCCCTGGAGCATTGCTGTGGACTCTCTCTATCTTTTTGACAGAGACCAAATGGGGCCAGAAGGAGTTCCCTAGATGAAGACAGGCATAGTGGCTCAGACTCTGGGCTGATTCTCCTTCCAGTCTCCATACATAGGCCTGTCTACTTTCCCCTTCTCATTCACTCGACAACTCTTTATCCAGGGCCTTCCTTGCGCCCGTGGCTGAGGATGCAGGGCCTAAGGGGACGCCTGGAGTTTGCCTTTCACAGAACTTGCAATTACGGGAAGAATGGCACGAAACAAATATGTACAAGGGCACTGTGTGCAGGGTAGGAGCATACACTAAACCCACTGCCATTGAGCCTCCAACTCATGGGGTGTTAGTCCGGGCTGACTAGAGAAACAAATTCATTGACGCTCAAATGTATGTAAGAGAGAACTTTATATCCAGAAGTAGTTATCCATCCATAAAACATCCCAGTCCAGTCCAGATCAAGTCCATATGTTTGATATTAGCCCCTAAGTCCGATATTACTCTATAAATTCCTCTTCAGGCTGAAGCAGGATATGCAATGATGCTAAGTGCAGGAAGCTCACAGGCCAATCGGTAGAAGTCCTGTGGGTTCAATGGCAGTAGATTCATCACATCTTTGGGGCTCTGGCTGCCAGCCCTGTGGCTCCATGGGGCTTGTCAACAACAATGTCCAGCAGAGAGAGACAGAGTGTGTCCCATCTCCTGGGAGGAAGAGAGGAGTTCCCAGAACCCTCAGGAGAAGGCCATGCCCACACAGAGGCCTCATTGGCTATGACCTGATTGACAGACTAGACTCCACCCCTTCACTCAAGTTGACAGGAGATTATGTAACTGCCACACACGGTGACTCATGAGTGACAGCGTAGAACATATCCCTGTGGTTTTCTTGGCTGTAATCTTCATGGAGATGAATTGCCAGGATTTTTCCTCCTGCAGACGCACTGGGTTGGTTCAAATCACCAGCCTTCTGGTGAGCAGCCACAACCAAAACCATTTGTGTCTCCAGGCTCCTTACCCAGATACTTGGATCACGCAATACAAGCATCTGATCTAGTCCGGCATCACAGGGGCCTCTCCCCAAAGGAAGAGGTGTTTAAGCTGAAATCTGATGGCCAAGGAGAGCCCATCGTGTGAACCAGGTGCAGGAGAGCATTTGAGCCTGGCAAAGCTGCATGTGTGGGAATTCGGAGGCTGGGCCAATACTACACCTTCTCATCCCCGTCCCTCCTGTGGGCAGGTGCCATTAGCGTGTAGAGGACAAGCAAGGGGACTATTGGGTGGGCACCAGTGATGTGAAATTAACCTGCAGACTTCGGGGCCATATCAGGAGAGATCTGTCTTCTGGGCAACTGGGAAGCCACCCAGGAATCCCATGATGAGGTTTCTACTTGGATACAGGTGAATTTTGTCTCCACATTTCACCCTTCTGTGGAGTTGTCAAGTCTTTCCTGTGGTCCTCAGCAGCCACTTTAGCCCAGTCCACGCCTTCAGACCACTGGATGGACACGGATGTTCCTTGAGCATGTAGTAGAGGCACCTGACAAAGCCAGTGCCCCATGGACCGTTCCAGGGTGTTTCGGGAAATGATCTTGTCTAGTCTGGAATTCTGGGTCTCTTTCTCTTACTTTGGGGAAGCCTGGAGCTTCCCTCTCAACTCTCTGAGTTATTGTCGCTTCCCATGGCAAGTCAGTCTGGCCAAACCACACGCCTTTAAAAAGAGGTTTTGGATTTTCTTCTCTGACTAGATCTTGTGTTAAGAAAGGACATCCCTTTTAATCATCGGTAGTGAGTGACCAAATCCCATCACTGGTAACGCATAGTCCTTAAGATGAAGCCTTGTAGCACAGCTTATCAGGGGTTTAACCCAAATGGCTAAGTGTCCAAGTACAAACTCAACACTTGGTGGTTCAAATCTATCCATAGGTACCTCGGAGGACAAGCCTAGTGATCTGCTTCCAACGAGTCCGTGGGGCAGTTCTCCGTTGCACACTTGGGGTTGCCCTGCGTTGGCGTCTGCTCAGTAGCATTGAACAGCGGCAACAGTCTCTGTTGAACAACCTTTACATTAGAGATGCAGCTGGCCAGACGCAAGCTACTTGGCCCTTAGTTGGCCTGCACAGCTCCATCTCTCCCTTCCTCTGAGTCCTTCCATTTTCTGCCTCAGTCATTTATTTGAGTCTCTCTCATGTGTAAGGTCCTCATTTTGGGGGTATTGACCTTAACTATCCATTCATTCATTCAGCACATTTTTGTTGAGTACTGAATGGGCTCAATTCCTTCTTCACGGGGTCGCATCTTCCCGGCATCTGCCTAATTAACTCCCACTCCTCCCTCGGGACACAGATGCAACGTCACTTCTTCCCAGAGGTTTCCCGATTGCTGTCCTTGCTTCTCCTCCCCTAGCATCGCCCGTCTTACAGCTACCCTGTCTTTTGCCTTTGTCTCTCGATTCGCAGTGCTGGGCCCCCTGGGACCACATCTCTCTGGATCACGGTGCGTTCTCTTCCGCTGGCACGCAGCAGACACCCAACAGGGGATGATAGCACATTGCTTCACTCTTGTCATTTGTTGACCAGGAGGCACCCAGAGATACCTCAGCTAACGCCCTCACTTTCCCCCCATTCTGTTTATTTACATTTTAAAAATTGAGACAAAATTTGCATCCCATAGGATCTGTTGCTGTAAAAAAATCAGTGTACAATCCCGTATTTTTTTAGTGTCTCTCAGCACCCACCACCACCCTCTAATTCCACAGCACTTTCATCCACTCAGAAAGGACTAAAGAAATCCTGTACGCTGTAGCGGTTCCTTCTTAGCTCATTATCTACTCTGTGTGCATTACTTATTCTGGCCTTTCCTGTACTTTAGTATTAGTGGTAGTCTTCGTATTATTATGCACCATTGAGTCAATTCTGACCATCAGTGGCTCTGTGCACAACAGAATGAACCAGTCTCTGGGCTTTTAGCAGCCTCACTGTTGGTCCTGTGCTTGAGCCCCTTGATCAGCCACCGTGTCAACCCATCTCCTTGAAGGCCTTCTACTTTGTTGCTGCCCCGCTACTTACATGTAAATGGGATTACATGCTCCCTGGCCAGCTTCTTTCACTTAGGTTTGCCTGTGCTGTCCTATGTTCTTAACAGGGGGCAATTCCTCTGCATGGGAGAACACTGTGGCATTGTGTGGATGCGCCACACTTTCAGAACTGTGTATTGTGAATTAAAAGTGGGTGTACGGGTCAGATCATCATCTTGACAGCCCACATCGACAGCTGATCAGCCCCACCCCCTGGCTTGCCCCGGAGCTTTTGTTGTTGTTTCTACATGGTGCTGCGTTAGTGAGCCGCTGTCTTCCCACCTGCCCCAAACCACGTGGCTGAAGGGGCGGTGAGTGGAGGCAGTGGGGCAGTGGCTGTAAGGAAGCAGTGTCCACCTTCCCAGCTCACCGCCCGACTCCAGTGGGATGTGTGCAGTAGCGGTTGTGGCTTCTGGCCAGCCTCTCAGTAGGAACCTGACCATCAGTCCCCCCCAGGCTCAGGTTGGGGCAGCGGCCCTCCTGGGGGAATCGTTTGTCTGTAGCCTGAGAAGGCTGGAGAACAGTGGGCCTGGAAATGGTCAAAACACCTTGGGTGTTCTTTCAGGCATTCGGTCCTCTTGTCATTATGGACTAGCAGCTTTGAGAGAGCGTTTAGAGGGTGGGGGAGCTCACACCCACAGAGGGAGCCTGCTGTGCACATTAGTGTAGGTGTGAGCCCCGAACAAATGGGCTGGGCCTGACAGCCAAGCATGTGGGTGCACGTGAACGTGAACACTCAGCCCCAAGCTTGCCTGCCCCCTTCAGCTGCCTCCTGGGCAGGAGAGCCCTCTGCAGGAGCAGGGGAGGCTTTGCAGGGTGATTGATCCTCTTAGGGCCCTCTCTGCCAGGCCCAGTTACTCCACTCATTGTTTCTCATTGTCACTTCATAATAAGAACGCCAGTTCCCATTTCCTAACAACCAGGCCTTTGGGAAAAGTGCGTCACCGTGTTTAACGCAAAGGCAGCAAAAAGAGGAGCAGCCACCAGCCCCCTCCTGCTGCCCCACAGCCATTCCTTTGGACTGCAGAGCTGCGTTTTCTGATAGGGGAATCAATAGTCCAGCCTCTGGTCCAGTAAGGATCTTCCTTCCCCTAGGAACCTGGGCCGCCCTGCTCTCCGAGTGGGAGTGGGCAGTATGACAGAGCACATCCTCTCCCTTTGAAGGGTGATCTCCCAGCAGTCTGTGGACTCAGATCCTCCTCAGACACTGCCTGTGCCCACTCTGAAACGGCAAGGGAACCCGGGCTCGTGATGCATGGAGGAGTGGCTGTGCCAATCGACTCAGGTTGACACACTCTGGGCCCTTTTCAGCTGCGGGGAGCAGGAGACACAGGTTGGTTTTATAAAGTGCTGGGCAAGAGCCCTGGTGGACAGTGGGTTACACATGGGGCTGGTACCCCCATGGTTAGCTGTTTGAAACCACCAGCTGCTCCTTTGGAGAAAGACGAGACTTTCTACTCCTGTGAAGAGTTATCGCCTCAGGAAACCCATAGGGCCAGGTCTCCTCTGTCGTACGGGTTGAGAAGAGTCAGTGTCAACTGGAAGACAATGAGTCGAGGTCAAAGAATGATGCCTCTGGGCGCTGATCACAACCATGATTTAAGTGATATGGGGCATTTCTGGTGTTAGGTTCGAATTAATTAACCATGGGAAGGACTCATCAAGCCTGCGGGAGGATGGGCATTGTGGCACTGAGGTAGGAAGAATGCCAGGGTCCATCAATGGCACCTGTTGATGGTGACTGTGGATGGTAGGCACTGCCCTATGAAATGTGTTTCCTTCTGAAAGTGGGCAACAGGGACTAGAACTCCCAGAGTTCTATGACTAGGCATTCCCATTGCCTTTGGTGGCCACGCGACTCCCTAAGGACTGGTCATGAGAGGTGGATAAACTCAACAT
This sequence comes from Tenrec ecaudatus, assembly GCF_050624435.1. NCBI lineage: Eukaryota > Metazoa > Chordata > Mammalia > Afrosoricida > Tenrecidae > Tenrec > Tenrec ecaudatus. Next base: position 128,965,786 of record NC_134535.1, on the reverse strand, counting down.
GCTTCCAATCCTTGGGCCCTTCCTTTCATCTTTCCACCGATCCTTCCATCCATCCTTCCAATCTTGCTTCTATCCACCCTTTCCTTCATCCTCTTCCCCTTCTTCCCTCCTGATGTCCCTCCCCCCTCTCTTCTTCTTTCCGTTCTTCCCCCTTTCCCTTGTGGAACACATTGTGACCCAGGAACCCCCAGAGACAGCCACTCAGACCCCCGAGGATGCAGGCTCTGTGATATTTCCAGAGAAGGGCATACAGACAGAAGGGTCGAGGCACTCCCCCGGAGATGCCCGCTAGCTACAAGGGGGTGGCATCTGAGAGCATTCTCTGAAGAAACAAAGCCTTGAAAACCCCAATCAACCCTTTATCTTCTTCAGTGAGCTGAATTACATTACTCCATTCATGAACTCTCATCGGGCTCCTTGTGCCTTTGAAAAGTGAATTCCACAACGATTCACAGGCATGCAGTTTACTGGCACATTGGCATTCCCATTCTGTTTACACAGTGAGAACTCGTGGGTTAGTTTTGTTTTAAAAGAGAGGAACAGGCAAGATATGACAAAGTAATAATTTATAAATTATCAAGGGTTCATGAGGGAGGGGGAAAAATGAGGAGCTGATGCCAGGGGCTTAGGTGGAGAGTAAACGTTTTGAGAATGATGAGGACAATGAATGTACAAATGTGCTTGACACACTTGATGTATGTATGGATTTTGATAAGAGTTGTATGAGCCCCTAATAAAACAATTAAAAAAGAGAGAGGGGGGCGGGGAAAGAGAGAGGGGGAAATGCATTTGCTCCACGTGGGCAACCAGTCTGAAAGCATCATCCGGAATGTACTTGTGTCCACTGGCTTTGTTCCTGGTCGAGGCTGGAAGCTGTGTGAGACAACACTCCCACACATCTCCAACATGTCTTACTTACACCTGCGCATCCTAACCTTCTTCCACTGCATGTTATGCTCCTGGATCTGTGGAAGGAAGCTTGGTGGAGAGAGGACTCTGAAATGATGGGCTAGGAAAATAGAAGATAACACATACATGTGGGGTGGAGCTTTTTCTAAGACTGGAGAGGAAGAGGAGCCTGGTGGTGTGGGGCTTAAGTGCTTGGCTGCTAACCCAGCTTGGGGCCCATTAGCAGGTCTGCGGGAGCACAATGTGTCCGTCTGATTCTGTAAGGATGACAGCCTTGGGCAGACATTCGACTCTGTCCTATGAGTTGGATTTGTGGTTATAAGTTGGAATCGATGGAACAACAGTGGGTTTGGTTTCGGTTGGAGGATGGGGTCATGAGTCAAGTTGGAGATACTTCCCTTCCTCTACTTGTCCAAGTTCGACTCCACCAGTTCATCTCCAAATCCAGGATAGAAACAAGGCTTGGGAACCCCCCACCTCGATGCTGTGGGAAAGGAAGCGTTGGTGGTCGAGCATCTAAGCTGATAGTCTTGGTGGATTTAATGAGCCACCATCTGCACCATGCTCCACCAGCCTTTGTGGTCAAGCTGCGGGTGATTTGGTGATCTGCATAGTTGTTTATAGTGGTCTTCATCGCCCTTAGCTGACCACATGTCCATTTTGTGCCGTACAGAGCAGACTTCGGCAAGATACTATTTTTTGTTCGGCTTGTGGAAAGGGTTAGCTTTCAGCAGGACTGTTTGCAAAGTGGGCGTGGGCCCCTGGGGATGCATCCATGGTGGCTTGAGCTTCCTCAGCAGCAGCAATGGGCAGTGGCACAGGAGACAGGCTCAGAGGCCAAATCTGGGCTGTGTCCCAATGCCTAGCTTAGCTGCTGGGGCCAAATACAGTCTTAAAGGGACAAGGGCGGGGGGGGGGAGGGGGGGGAGAGGAGAACAAGCTCCCATCAGAGACGGAAGAGGAGGTACGCTAGGGGCTGCCAGCCCTCTTCCAACCAAGGAGAGACGCTGGCTGGGTTAATGACTTTCAGCTGCTTATCATAGCTCACTAAAACTCTCATCAACCACGGGAAAGGGACCCCCCCCCCACACACACACACATGTATTACTTAGGGTACAATTGTGAAATTTTCTTCCTCTTTTTTTGAAATCCGTATCCTTATATGATGTTAGTATCTTACTTTAAAATCCAAATTATATATACAATTTCCCCAAATCATTTTATTAGGAGTTAATACAGAGATTATGTCATTCCATAGTTCAATCACACGAAGCAGTGTTGTACAATTGCTCCCACAATCACTTTCAAACATTCTCTTCCTTCTTGAGCTCCTTGACCCCGGCTCCCCTTGACCCCGGCTCCCCTTGACCCCGGCTCCCCTTGACCCCGGCTCCCCTTGACCCCGGCTCCCCTTGACCCCACCCACCCCCCCACTGTACCCCCCAGAGCCCTTCTTCTACTTACTGTCTCTATAGGTTCTTCACTCCTAGGTTTGATGTAGCAAAACCAGAAAAGTATATAACAAAAAGTGTATGACAAAAATTCAAGAGGGTTACTCCTAATGACAAAACACATCAGAGATACCTCTCAATATGAAAAAAATAAAGCCCCAGGAAAGCAAACAAACAAACCTACAGAACATGTTGAAAAGCAGATCAGCCCAGAGGACTGCATCAGAGGGGAAGCCCACTGACAACGTTCTAACCGTCCAGTCAGGTCTGTCATTTTGATCTTCTATGGCCACCTCCCAGTGCCCTCTGCTTGCTGACCCGTTTCTTCCCATCCCTCTAGTATGCACAGAGGACATCACTGGGTCCTTATTTCCTGTGTCGATCTCATAGATGCATCCTGGGTTTCCACCGTCATCCATACTCTTCTGCAAACCAGAATTTCAAGATTTAGGCTCCGATACTATTCCCTCCTTCGACCCTGGATATATATATATATATATACACACATTGTATCACACACACATAATGAAAGTTTCCCCAAAGCTCATTAAGGCTAAACAGTCTCTTCATTACCAAATGAGGGTTTAAAAACACCGCTTGGTGATTAAATTGTAAATGAAGCAAAACCACATGGATTAATTTTAGTTTTTCCCATCAGGAAAGTGATGGTCACATTTATGTTACATTTTATTGAAATTGTGAAAGTTCGCTGTACATGTGTATGCATGAGGGACATATGTGCATCAGAAGCCCTGGTAGTGTCATGATCATGCATTCAGCTGCGAACGAAACGGCTGGCGGTGTGAACGTACCCAGCAGCTCCTGGGGAGAAATACCTGGCCACCCCTTCTCCCAAGGTGACCCAAGCCAAACACACTGCCAGCGGAGTCATTTGGGAGCATAGCGGCCCTACGGGACACTTAGAACTGCCCCTGTGGGTTTCCGAGACTGTGTAGTGGTTACCCGTTGGGCTGCGATCTGCATGGTCCACAGTTTGAAACCACTAGCAGCTCCACGGGAGAAATAACGAATGGGCTTTCTACTCCTGTAGAGTTATAGTTTCTGAAACCCTTGAGGGCGCGGGGGGCGGGGTGTTCCCTATGAGTCAGCATTGACTCTATGGCAGGGAGATTGAGTAACTTATGGGAGTAGAAAGCCCTTTCTCCCTTGTAGGATTATAGCACAGGAAATCCTTAGGTGGGGGCAGGGGGGAGTAGTAGATCTACTAGTGCACAGTGTTGCTGTGAGTTGGAATCAACTGATTTGATAGCACTCAATAAGCCTACAACCCCCATCACCACCACCACCAATGTGTGCATGTGAAGCCCGCCTTCAGACCCGTGCTGAAATATCTGAGATGGGAAAGTAAGTCTCACAGAACTAAGAAGGGCTCTTGGACTTGTCTCTTGTTCAGGCTTGGCGATTGTTTTCCTCTGGGAAAGGGGACATGTGTAATCATTTTTAGTGCATGAATATCCACGTCGACTGGCGGGACCTCTTGGTGTGGTATCTAGACCAGGTTCCGGGTTCTCAGTGACCCTGAACAGGTAACTAATGTTACCTGTAGCGCCTGAGTGCCTCCCTTTGTAAAATGGCTAAGCATGTCCCCTTTCCAAACTACTTGGGCTCATGACCTTGGTTTTAAACACTAAAGTTTGTTTGGGAAAAAAATATAAAAGCCCCTTACCCATCAGAACTAATAAGAATAGAGAGCAAAAAGGCCATCTATATTTTCTTAACAGGGTGGGTTGTGGGGGGCGGGGGTGGACGGGCTCAACTTGGCTTCAGTTGGATTTTTTTGGGGGGGGGTAATGTATTTAAATATTTATTTTAAATAAAAAACATAAATAAAAGGACAAGTCATTTAACATTAGTAAACCAGCACAGTAAGTGGAAAATAGGTTCAACAAAAACAATAAGGTATCAACAATGATACCTTAAGAGTACTATTCCCTGAGCTCAATCAGCAACCAAGCTAAAATGGAAAGAGTTAAAATCCTTCAGAACTGGATTCCTCATCATCATCCGTATCCCAATGCAGAGCTTCAGCTGGTGTGAGGTCATCATAGACGCTGCCCTCACTGAGATCGCCGTCATCACCATCACTGCTATCATTTTCATAGAGAGCACAGTCTTCACCGCCATCCATAGCATTGCTAAAACTACATTTAAAAAACTTTTTTATTAGGGACTTTTAAGGATGGTGTTTCTGCTGTGGTGTAAGGTTCTTAACTGCCAGTCTTGTAGGCGACTGAGTGGATGAAACATGAAAACCAGGAGACTTTCCTCTCTGCTTCGGCCAGGCACGGAGACCCCAGCGATGGTGTGGCTTTTGCGCAGTGTGTGATCAACTTGTTTGCTGCCTTTTTTTTCCCTGACTGCAAGCATTCCCTGAGCAGGGTCCCGGCGTCGCCTGCCAACTGCTCTGTACAAACTCACCAGCGAGGCAAGGCTTCCGTATGGAGTGTAGCACTTTGCAGGCTGCCGAGCTGGACGGAGGTTCGTTTCCCCCAAACAACCAAAAAACCCCTCCCAGCCACCCAGTCATTTCAGACGCACAGCGACCCTAGAGCACACAATAGAACTACCGTGTGGGTTTCTGAGACGGCACATCTTTATGGGAGTAGAAAGTCCCGTTTTACTCCCGAGAAGCCTGGCGGTTTCGAACTACTGACGTTAACATGAGGTTAACAGTCCACTGTGTAACTCACGAGGCCACCAAGGCACCGTCCGAAGCTCATTGATAGCTCTGAAAATGCCCACGCGCACGATTTCAAATAGTGTGGCCCTAATGGGCGCCCCACACCTCGGGCTGTTAGAACGGAGACAGGCTCCTGATCAGTAAGCGCGCAGCTTCTCAACAGCTGGTCCACTAAGCTTCCCAGGAGACCTAACTTTCCCGCGTGTGCGCCCCCCAAGCAAGCACCTCTCCATAGCGCCTGCATTTGGAGGACAGGAGCCCCCTCCCCTGGGAGGGAAGGATTCCGGTGCCCTGGACTGCTGCTAAGACGGCGAAATGCAAGCCCTGCTCTCTGGTTGTCTGGTTAGCACAGTGGTGCGGCTGGCAGCGAGGTTCTGATTGGGTGTGTGGGAGGAGGAAGAAACATCCAGGGGGTGAGGGGGGGTGCGGATGGCACAGGAAGCAGGTGGAGGATAATTAATTCCTGGGTGGACTTGGCCCTGGCAGTTCTGATCCTGGAGGCTGCGCCAACCCAGGAAAGGGATGGACTGCACTAGGTACAATCTCAGTGGAGGAGGTTTGGAGACACACACACACCACCACCACCACCACCACCACCACCACCCCCACCACCCCCTCACCCCAGGGGACATCTGGCACCATCTGGAGACATTTTTGATCCTTTCAATTTTCAGAGGGGTGGGGGTGGGGAGATTGCTACTAGTGTCTAGTGTATAGAGCAGGGGTCCTCCAACTTTTTAAACAGGGGGTCAGGTCACTGTCCCTCAGACTCGTTGGAGGGCCGGACTATAGTTAAAAAAAAAAAAAACTATGAAAAAATTCCTATGCACACTGCACATATCTTATTTCAAACCCGTTGAGCGGGATAAATGTCCTCGGCGGGCCCGCATGTGGCCCACAGGCCGTAGTTTGAGGACACCTGGTATAGAGGCACCCAGGGACGCTGAGTGAGTGATAGAAATTCATTGGATGGCCCCTCACAATGGAGGGAGAGCTGTCCAGTCCAAAACATCAGCCGTCGTCCAGACTTCCCTGGACGGATTCAGACTGAGTGGTGAGTCGTGAGTTCTCATCCCTAGTGGCAGATCTGGGGGCTAGGTGATTCATAAGCCCCTTTCCATCTCTTTGATTTATTTCCCACCCCTACCCCCACCCCAAGAAACTAAAACTGGCAGAGATTTGGGAAATGAGAGTTATGAGAAGAATTGAGAAAATGAAAACTAGTTAGAAAGGAGGCTGTGAAAGAGCAAAGTGGTAACTGGAATCAATGACCTTCAAGCACCAAGGTGATTTTATGTAAAGGAGGCTAAAATAATAATCTCGGGATTATTTTGAATGCATTAAGCTGAGGAGAAAGAATATAGTTTAAATTAAAGAAGACCTTCCTCTGTGTGTAAGAAGTATAAGAAATTAACCCAAGTGCCTGAGGAAAGGTACAAAGGCACCCTTTAAAAAAATCATTTTACTGGGGGCTCCTACAACTCCTATCACAATCCATATATCTATCCATTGTGTCAAGCACATTTGTACATTTGTTGCCATCATCATTTTCCAAACATTTTCTACTTGAGCCCTTGGTATCAGCTCCTTGTTTTTTCCCCTCCTTCATGAACCCTTGATAATTTTTTAATTATTATAATTTTTTATGTCTTACATTGACCGATGTCTCCTTTCACCCACTTTTCTGTTGTCCATCCCCCTGGGAGGGGATTGTAGGTAGATCATTATGATTAGTTCCCCCTATCTCCCCCCGACCTTCCCCTTCCCCTCCTGGTATGGCTACTATCAATAATGGTCCTGGGTGGTTTTCTGTCCTCGATTCCCTGTGTTTCCAGCTCTTATCTGTACCTGTGTACATGCTCTGGCCTAGCCAGATTTGTAAGGTAGAATTGGGGTCATGATAGTCGGGGCGGGGGGAGCATTAAAGAACTAGAGGAAAGTTGTATGTTTCATTGGTGCTATCTATACTGCACCCTGACTGGCTCGTCTCCTCCCCATGACCTTCCGTAAGGGGATGTCTAATTGCACAGGCTCCCTTTAGTGGGGACCTTTGAAGGGATGCTGTGGGTACAGTCATTGGATGAACGGACACCTGAGGGTGCTGTGGAGGCCGGGTAGCCTTCGACTCTCTGAGAGGGTTCTCACCTGGAGTCCTTCCGATAAGCAAGGTCAAAAGGTGGGAGCCCCCCCATTGGCACCATGGAAGGAAAGGACTGGTGATGTGGGAGGTGATTTGAAAAATGGCTGGGACAACTTTATAGGGGGGCGGAAAAAGGAATAAAGAATCCTTCCCACGCTCACCTCATACATACTCTGGAAAAATCAGCTCTCAAGATCCCTGTGGGGCATGGTTCTACTGATAAGCATGGAGCCACCATGAGTTGGAAGTGACTCAGTGGGACTGATGAGGTCTCTTTCTTATTTCTTAGCATCCAGCTTCAAGTTCATTTACTCACCCATCCCCTACCTGTCTTCACCTGTTCCCAACGTGTTGCCATCTAGTCGATCCCATAGTGATCCTATAGGGCAGAGGAGAACTGCTTCCTAGGCTCTCTGAGTGTAGGTCTTTACAGGAACAGACAGCTTCATCTTTCTCCCACTAGTTGGGTTTGAACTGCTGACCTTGCAGTCAGCAGCCCAACACGTCACCCATCGTGCCACCCCTTAGGAACCATTTAAATGTCTGCTGGCCCACCACCTGCTTCTCCTCACCTGCAGCTCCCTCCCTTTTCATGCTGGCCTCACTGGCCATTGGTGGAAAGTGTTCCGGGTCCGGTGCTCAACTAGAATGCTGCACTGTCATTGTGACCCACCGGAACCACCCGAGAGGCATTCCTCACTGCCCCGGCCACAGCGTGATCGATGCCCTGGCTAAGGAAACTTTGCAAGTCACATTAGCATTGCATTTTGCTGCCTTATTGTATTGCCATGCCGTATCTAATTTGCTGACCAATATCATTATCCTTGGAACTTTCTTGATGTTCCTCCAAACCTCTCTTGCCTGCCAATGTTCTATGATTGAGATGATTATTTCCCTTGGAACGTATTTTCCGGGTGGATTTTATTTTTGTGGTCTCTTCCCTGTGTTTGTGACCGAGCAGGGATGAGAGGGTTTGATATCATTTCTCCGCAGATTTTCCAGCGAAAAGGAAATGTGAATACAGAATCGCTTGCCCTTTCTTACCCACCCTCTCCCCAAGCGTATGTCCTCCCCCTTCCAGCCAAGGGTTTATTTCCAAACATCCTGGGCACAGTGTTCATGTCCCTGTGTGGGCCACTTATCTTTATTTAGAGAAAGCTTCTGTTCCATGACTACAGCCTGTACCCTTCCCCAGACCCACCACCTTGCAAATGTTTTTGGCTGGCACAGTCAGCGACTTCAGAAGATTTGATATGCATTTCCCTGTGGAGTACAGGTCTCCTTGTTGGTGGCTCAGGAGTATGAGCTTCCCTGGTGGGCTAGCTATTTCTCCCCAGTCAAAGCCTATTGAGAGAGGCTCTGCCGTCAGTCCAGCCTGGCTCCTAACCCATGCTAGCACTTGCCATGTGGCCTTAGAGAAGTTAGTTGGCCTTCCTTTCCAAGCATCCGCTTCCTCCTCTGTGGAATAGAAGCTGGCTTCAACATGGACTTCAGAGCACCCCCACGAAGGCCCCCTAAGACAAAAACGAACCCCTGAACAAGGTGCCTGGCACAAGGCAGTGCTCTGTCAGTGGGGCAAACACTCAAGCGTTCTACTTCTGGCAGAAAGGTGGATGGTTCAAACCCAACCAGGGGCACTTCAGGAGCCAGACTTGGGGATATGAAAGGGCACAGGCTTGAACATGGCATAAAGCAGTTCTTTCTGCCCCTGTGAGACCACCCCGCAGTGGAAACAGCCCTGAGCAAGGAGAATCGTGTTGGCAGGTGAGATGTCACGAGGTCTCTCGAGTCCCCAGATTGTGGATGGGAGGCTACGACTGAGATCTCAGCTTCTCACCCGCCTCTCCATCTGAACGTGTTGTTGGTGACGCCAACTGTGGATCTTGGGGATGCCCATCTGTGGGCTCCAAAGAACACTCCTTCCAGCCCTGGGAGGAGTGAGTGCAGTGTCCTTTGCCTTCCATTGTCATCTCTTCTTGGGGGTCGTGACCAGTTCTCTGCTGCTGTGACATCCTTCCCGCCAAGTCACCATGGATTTATCAAGCTCATTTTGGCGAACACCGGTTTCAGCTGTGGTCTAGAAACTTCTTCATCTCTCTCTCTCTCTCTCTCTCTCTCTCTCTCTCTCTCTCTCTCTCTCTCTCTCTCTCTCTTCAGACCAAGGCAGTTGGTTTGTGCTGGCACCTCTGACTTGGGGAGGAACCTCCTGGTCTAGACTTCAGTCTTCCCGGGCAGACAATCAGATGCTCTGTACCCTGGCTTTAGGATGCTGCAGTTGCTTAGCGTTTTGCTAGGTTGGGAGCTGGGACCTAATGCCCCATCAGCGGTTTCTTGGACTACAGTTGTGGAGGGATTGGTCCCTCTTGCTCCTTCCTGACTTCTAAGCCCTCTTCTTGTCTACATGATTTATGGGCTGGGAGGCACTAAGTAGCATATCTAAGGGAATCTACATGAATTGGGAACATTTAATATGGGTTTTTATTTGTTTGATTTTTAATTTTCTTTGCCCTACATGTGTGTCTATAGGAAGCCAAGTTCTTACTTTCTGGAGAGAGTCAAAGGCTGATGGTCCATTAATCTTAATAGAGGAATTATTGGGCATTAGGAAGCCACTAGGACGTAGTTGAGGAGCTAAGGGGCTTCTCCCTTGTGGTTATTGTTTGCTGGGAAATTGATTCTGACTTGATCCAAACGAGCATCCGTGGAGTCAGTGCTGACTCCTAGCCACCACTGTGTCTGAGGCTGTTTGTGGGGAGGAAGTAGAGAGTTTACTCTATGAGTAGATGCAGAGGGACCTTATATGCCACAGGAGAACTCCCCCTAAGGAGTAGATAGCCAGGTCTTTCCCCCAGAGAGTCCTTGGTGGGTTCAAAGTGGCAACCATTTGGTTAGCTGAGGTTGGGATGGCGCAGGACGCTTAGCCGTTGTGACACGAAGACTTCCTACCCCGAGCTATGGCATCAGATTCCAGGATGCAAACACCAAATAAAGATGGAGAGGAGAGACAGAGAGCCCTGGGAAATGAGGGGAGTTTGCAGAAAGTGTCTGGATACCCCTATAGATCCTTTTCTGCTCTATAACATCTGAACCCCTGAATCTATGGTGTTAAGTCACCTATGTAGATAAGCCACGACTTCTACATGCTTCTAATCAGTCTAGCAATCTCCAAGATCTGCAGGCATGAATTGAAATTGGCCTTTTACTTTCTCCTTTGCTCTATTTGTGCTTATCCCTAAGTAGGTGACTCTTAGCTAAATTGAGGCTAGTTCCGTTTCTCAGCATCTGTAGCCCCACAGGCCACCAGGGAGACCAGAAGATCTCCCAGGCTAAGAGTCAGGTGTTATGTGTTCCTGGCAGGACCTGCTGACTCCCATTTCTTTGAAGTTAGCTTTGCCTAAGGTGTTTTTGTATTAGTTCTTAGGCCAGCAGAAAAATCTAATTCCATTTATTTCTCTTCCACTCCGTTCTATTTTACCTCAAGTCACTTTATTCTTTGTTGACTCTCGGTCGCTCTGCAGGACTCTGGGGCTTTGGAGATGGAAAGGGCAGTCTTGGGCCTCAGGGAGCTATCCGTTGAGTGGAGAAAACAGGTACTCCAGTTTAGTGTGAGAAATGTCAAAACAGCGAGCCCTGGTCGCATAGTGGCTACTCGTTGGTCTGCTAGCTGCAAGGTCAGCAGTTTGAAACCTCTAGACACTCCTTGGGAGAAAGCTGGGGCTTTCTATTCCTAGAAAGAGTGCTAGTCTCAGAAACTCACAGGGCCAGTTCAGTCCTGCCCTATGGGGTTGTTATGATTCAGCATCAACCTGATCACAGCGAGGTTAAAAAAAAATTTTTTTTTCAATGTCAACACAGATGCCTGCTCAGAGTAAAGACAGAGAGAGGAAAGCTGCCTGGTGTGAGCTGGGGTGGGAGGGGCAGGAGGAAAAGCAGCAAGAGGGTTCTCAGAGGAGGTGAACCCCTGCAAGATAAGTGGGGTTCTACTGGAAGGCATCCCAGGAAGAGGGAGGGCCATGTGTCAAAGTTGAAAGTGTGAGAGACCTTAGTACCCCTCTGGAGCTGCTGCTAATTTCGAATTGGCCGGAGTGTAGAGTTGGGCAGAGAGTCTGGCAAGAAGAGCAGGGGAAATGGCCAGCGATGAGATAGGAGACCTGGGTCAGGGGGCGTTAGCAGGCAGGTGATGTGACCAAGCTCCTTTTGACCCCGTGTGAAGGATGGCTTGGAGGCAGAGAGAAAACCCAGCTCCATTGAAAGCCTTCACCCGAAGGCAGGCGGAGCTGTCCAGCCAGCTCCCATCGTGGTCTGTTGGCATCCCTCAGCTCAGACTCACGGTGACCGACCATAGTGCAGAACCGAGTGAGACGGTCCTGTCCCGCCCCCTCAGGGGTGTGCTTACTGCCGCCATGTAGATCGAGTTCCTTCCTGGCTTCCAGCACGATAGCAGGTGACACTCTGTAATGATCCGGTCACTGGCTCACCTGGAAACCTGATCACCAAGCCTTTCATCCTAGTCTGGGCTAGTCTGGAAGCTCTGCTGAAGACGCTCTACCATGGGGGGCCCTAGTGGAATATGAGGTTCTGGTGGCATAACTTCCAGTCCTATGGTAACACAATCGGCATAGGGACACACATGCACTGTGTGTGTGCTCACGCATGTGTGTGTGTGCATGTGTGTATGAGTGTTGGTGTATGTATTGTGCGAGTATGTGTGTATGTGTGTGTGCGCATGCCTGTGTATGCATGTGCATGTGTGCCGGTGTGCGCTTGTCTGTATGTGCACGTGTATGTATGTGTGTGCACAAATGTGTGTGTGTGTGTGTTAAACAAGACAGAGAAAGATGGACTGGGACACCAGGCCCGGCACGCTCCATGTGCCCTTTCTCGAGGCTGGAGAAGGGTTACCACAACGGGCAGGGTAACTGAGCAGTGGCTGTGTGGTACGTGACAAGGCCTTGCAACAGAAAGCGGCCAGGGAAGCGCAGGCAGAGAGCAGCGTAAGCGTGGATGGTTGCAGAGATGCACATCCTTGTCGGGAAGGACGTCTCTGACTGTAGGAAACGAAGCAGAGGGAAGCCTAGTGGTTGCCCACTGACAAGACAGCGCGGGGAGGGTTAATAAGGCTGCACTTAATTCATGTCAGTTTGTTTATGGATCTAGGCTAAATTTTCAGGATGATTCAAAAGAATTTGACCTCAGGAGAACGTGGGTGTTGGTTGTATCGGTTGTCACCTCCAGGGGTGATTCGAGTGGAAGCGTGGCTGCCAGTCGAGGGCAGGCTAGGGAGCAATCCTCTTCAGGTGTTGTCATGGGATACAAAGTGTGTCTGGATTTAGAATGCCGGGCTGGCACCTACTGCACACTTTGACTGTAACAAGCACTGGCTCACGCTGCGCCCGTCGTCTCACCAGGAGGCGGGTTCTGGTTGCCAACCTTGCCAGGATGATGCGGATGGAAAGCCAGGACCCAAACGTGATGAATGCAGCTCGGTCATGGACACGTAGTGAGTGGATTGGGGAGTGAGGATTCGCACCCGTGCAGGCAGTCTGGTTCCAGAGCCTTCTAAATGGGCCTTCTCTCAGAAGGGTCTAGTTCCATGAGGCAAGCCAGTCAGATGACGTCAAATGGACATGCAGGCTGGTCACTGCTGCGCAAGGGCAACAGTCGTCCGCGTTGAGTGCTGTCAGGGTGTAAGGGAAACAGGGAAAAGCCACCAAGTGGAAAAAACAGACCCAAACCCCAAACAAGAAACCCCCGCGCATCAACAGAAAACCCCTTCTCAGGGGGATGAGCAATGGGAATGTGGGTGAAGGGCAATGGAGGACGATGTAAGATATGAAAATAATCACCTATCACTTATCCCTTGATAAGTGAGGGAGGGAGGGCGGGCGGGAGAGGCAGGGGAGAAATGAGGATCTGATATCCAGGTCTCAAGTAGAAAGAAAATTCTTGGAAAATGATGATGGCACCATATGTGCACATGTGCTTGATGCAATGGATGAATGTATGGATTGTGATAAGAGATGGAAGAGCCCCCGGTAAAAGTATTTGATAAAACAAAACAAAAAAGATTGTATCCAAAAAAAAAAGAGAAAGAGAGAAAAAAAAAACCCTCTGAGCAAAACAGACAGACAGACAGAACCAGGCAGTCTTGCTGGAGGCAGGGGAGACTGGGGAGGAGGGCGAGGTGTCCTCTGTTAGAAGATGGGGTGTCAGCAGGGCAAGGAGCAGCTCCCACAAGGCCCTGTGCCCAGGAGTCTGCCTCCATGGAGCACCCCTGACTGATGCAAATGGACCCCACACACCTCCCTGCAAACCTAAAGAGGGGCGCCTGCATTCAACCAGAAGCACCTCCGAAGAAAGGCCTGGTGATCAGCGTCCCCCAAACCAGCTACTGACAACCCTGTGGAGCACGGGGCATCTCTGACACACACGGGGTGACCATCAGCTGTGTCCACTCCAAGGCAATCAGTTTAGTTGGCGGCCGCGCCCTATTCATTCCTGGCTCCCGAGGGCTGAGCCCCACTCCTTTCCCAGGTCTGACTGCACTGACCCGTCAGAATCCATGAGGCATCCACCCTGACGCCCCTCTGCCGCCTGTTGGAGACGATGCCAGCGTTCCTTTCTCTGGCATCTAGGGTTTGTGAAGTGGCCCTGGTTTCCTTCCTGGGCTCCAGCTTTGGGAAACTGCTCATGCCATTTGTTCTTCAAGTCTCACAGATGAGGGAGCCCCTCCCAGCCCCCGCTGGTCCAATTCTCTCACCTAAAGAAGTAGACACAGTCTCAGGACCAAAGGGGCTTGGCAGGACCACCCAGCAGAGACGGAAACGGCCGCAGAGCTACTGGGTCCTGCGCAGCACCCTGTGGCGAACGGTTTCCATGAAGGCTGTGTCTTAGCTCCCTAGAGCAGCCATAGCAGAAATACCACACATGGCAGTATCGAAGAAGGGAGCTTTATTTTCTCTCTGCCCGCAGGCCACACGTCTAAATTCAGTGCACTAGCTATAGGGCTGTCAGGCGAAGGCTCGCCCTCTGTGGATTCCCGGGAAATGTTTGCTTCTTTCGCCAGAGAGCCCTGGTGGCGTAGTGGCTCTGTATTGGGGCGCTGATTTCAAGGTCAGCGGTTTGAAACCACCAGCTGCTCTGTGAGAGAAAGATGGGGCTTCCGATTCCCATGAAGAATTACAGTCTTGGAAACTCAGTGTCTGTCCTCTAGGGTCTCCGTGAGTTGGCATCAACTCTATGACCATGAGTTGGGATTGGTTTTTCTGCAGCCCCCATCATTCCATGGTCTTCGGTGATCTTCATGTAGATGTTGTCTTCCCCGGACTGTACCGGCTTGCATTGGTGAAGCTTAGGACAAACCCAACACTGACAGTGTCTCATGGGCATTACAAGGAAAAGCCTATTCCCAAGTAGGATTGCATCCACAGCGGGAGGCATGAACCTCTCTACACAGTTTTGGGCGGTGGCCCACACAATGTAATCCATCACAGTGCGTGTGTGTGTGTGTGTGTGTGTGTGTGTGTGTGTGTATACACTGTTCAAGTCTGATACCCCGCCAGCTGGTGAGTTACAGATTCTGAATTGGTGAGCTCCTGGACCCACCACTTCCTGTTCTGTTTGTGTGCTCTGCCTTCTGGTTTCCATGTTGCCCGCCCCGTTCATTCCAGCCCCCGCCCCCCTCAAGCCTCTGTTGATCTCCTTGCTCTTTTATCCCTCCTGTGAGCACTCTCCTGGGCTGTTGCCCACCCCCATCCCCACCTTGCCTTGCTCTCCTCTGGGTGGCTCTCCTGACTCTCCCCACACTTCCTACGCCAGTCTCTCCCCCCCATACACACAGGCGCTCATGCTTGCTCACACCGGCTCTCGGCTCTCGTGCTTTCTCTCAATTTGGAGACAGAGACAGAGAGGCGGCTCCACCCTCCCTGTCGCTCTCCCCTCCCCCACCCAGGAGGACTAAAACCCAGTCCATCTGCTGTGGAGATGCTGATTATTTGGAGTTTTTGCCTTATGGTGAAAGAGGAAGGCTGGGAGTCCTATATTTCCCCACTCTTCCCTGTACATACAGAGAAGTAGATGTTTCTCACCTAACAAGCACATTAATAAAAACTTGGCAGGGGCCAGGGAGCCATATTGACTTCTCCCTGGAGGGGCCTTGGTGGAGTGAGTGCGTTTTGCAGATGGGCACTGGACGGATGTCTTGGCAACGAGAGTGCTGTGTGCTGGTCCTAGCTTACCCACTAGTTTCCTGGAAGCCCTCCACCACCCTTACCCCCTCCCCCAACACACACCACCACCACCACCACCACCACCTCCACCACCTCTACCACCCAGCCACCCGCCCTTTCCTTCTGTGAACTCTTTTTCATGTCAAATTGCAGAGGCTTTACCAACAGGAAGTCTAAGGTGAGAGCAGATCAGTCAGTGACTGCCGTGCTAAAGATGGAGTCAGAGAAACCAGGGCTTTCTGGAGAGAGAGGACTTCAGACTTTCAGAAGAGGAAGGCCATAGCTACCAAGACTTGGGGTGGGGACAGGGGTAGTTCAGTGCTTTGAGTGGAGCAGGGTCAGCTGTGAGCTCCTTCTTTCCGAGTGAGGCAGACACAGCATTCCAGGAGCTTCTCAGTGTGGTTTTCTCCTCTTACATTGCCCAACAGAGATGAGCTAATGCAATTCAAAAGCTGCCTGACTCCTTGCACCTCCTCAGAGCCAGGCCTTGCTCATGAGGCTCACGCCGCCTCTCCAAAGGGCTTCCCAAGCAGGCTCAGTGAGCTGTGCCTTCGCCATCACCATCCACTTCCATGCCCACCTCTTCTTCCAAGCCTCACCTGCTGAGTCACTGGCCCTCTTATTCCAGGGTAAGATGGAGTAGCATGGAGGTCTATTCTTAAAACCTAAAAAAAAACCCTCATTGCCATCAAGTCAATTCTGACTCACTGAGACCCTAGGGGACAGACTAGAACTGTCCCTTTGGGCTTCCGAGACTGTCACTCTATGGGAGAGGTAGCCTCATCTTTCTCCCAGGTGCAGCTGGTGGTTTCAAACTGCTGACCTCGTGGTTAGCAGCCCCACAAGTAACCCACTAGGCTACTGTGGCTCTTCTTATTCCTGAGATTGAAATCTCTGGTGGTGCCGTGGTTAAAGTGCTTGGTGATTAACCAAGAGGTTGGTTTGGACCCACTGGCCCATCCACCACAGGAGGACGTGGCAGAGTGCCACGTCCCAGGAAGCCCTGTGAGACAGGGCTGTCAAGTCACAGAGACTCTACAATAGAGCTGCTCTGACTCAGAACCCTCTCAAAAGCAGTGGGCGGCCCCGTGCAGTCTTCTGTAGTTTGCTCCTCATCCTCCCTGGTACGTCCCGATAGGGACCAGAGACGTAAGGAAAGCGTGGCGGTAGTCCAGTTGACGTTGCCTGGTTATAGCTCCCCTTTGTCGTACATATCCTGTGCTGCAATTCTCTTTCTGAGCCATGGGAGACAATCAACGCGGGGCTCAAACAGCCAAGGGTCTGATGGGGGTGTGGAGGAGCATGCGGACATCAGCTGTCAGATGAGCCAGAGGGCCCATGCCACCCCTTTCTGCCTCACAGTGGGGCTCCGCCTGGGAAATGCAGACAGGGTCTGTTTGCAAGCCCAGAGTGCCACAGGAAGGAGATAGCTGTGGCCACTTGTCTTGCAGGCCTTCCCAGGAGCGCTTTTCCAGTTGGGTTGGCGAGTAATGTTCTCTATCCACCCGTGTTGGGAGCCCCAAGTCATTTTTGGGTGACCACTGTCAACTCTTCCCCATAAGACAAGAGCCAAGAAGAGCCTCTGAGGCAGTTCGGATCTATCCCGTGGGGTCACTGTGAGTTGGAATTGACCAGATGACACCCAACAACAACAACCAAAACAACATTAGTTAGCAGCGTCATTGGGATCTGCTGGAATCAGTTGCTCTTTCCGACGGGGATTGAATTTCAAATACAGGCTTCATTGTCCCATATACTGTTACGTCCCTGGTTAAGCTTCCTGCCCAGGAGTGAACAAGTTGAGCATCCTGAGGGCAGACGACCATAGTTTTACTTGTCATGAAGGAGGGGCTGAAGGGTTGTAGAGAAAATAACACCCTTCTCAGGCCTTATTGAGTGGAAGCTTTCCCTAGGGAAGCACCGCGTTCTTAGGGGACAGTCGGAAATGGGCAGCATGGTTAGGAAGATCTATGTGACGTTTCGTGCCCAGAGTTCCCAGTCTGCACTGTGAAAGCTGTCTCCCTCTAAAATCCGAAGTTATAAAACCAGGAAGAGATAGAAGGCCCCAGGGTGGTCAGAATCCCAACACCTTCTTTTGACAGGGAGAAATGTTGGCCTAGAAGGAGGGAGCAGCTTCCTCCAGGTCCTGCCTGTAGTGGGTGCAGAATCAGGTGGACTGGAGCCTCCAGTTCCAGCCCAGTGCTTGTCGCAGTGTTGGCATGGCCCGCTCAGCACTGCAGACTCCAAGCCTTGGCTCCTTGCTGCCCAGGGTCAGGCCGGGCCGGGACTGCAGCTTTCCACTAGAGGAGGCCATGGCTTATGGTGTTCTTCAAATTTGTCTCTTCTCTGCAGAAAACGCCCCCAAGCAGCCCCTGTGTTCAGAAGCACCATGAGTTTAATGAAATGTAGAGCCTTCTCTCAGGATAGACGTGAGGGGGGCTCCCTGTGAAAGGTACATGGACAGTGGGGAGGCCACGGGAGTGGAATGGAGGCCTGTTTTTAGCTGTTGGTATGTGATGCTGGGCAAGCCAGGGAAGCTTCATGTCTTTGTTACGACCACCTCCCAGCACTTTGTCGTCTATACCCTACATTGGCCTCAGCCAGTCCTGTCTCTGTAAAGCCTGAGCTTGGCTGAGGGTGGGGGGAGCCTAAAGTATCCCAATGTGTAGCTCATAGGCAGGGAACAACAGCAAAACTAAACTGATGGCCGTCCAAGCTGCTTGACCCCTGCAGGCCCCTGGTGTTGGTGTAGAACTGCTTTATAGGGTCTCCTTGGCTTTTCTTCCATATCCCCACTAAAAGCCAAAACACCAAACCCATTGGCATTGAGTTGATTCTGACTTAGAGCGACCCGATAGTTGCCAAGACTGTCGATTTTTATAGGAACAGCAAACATCGCCATTCTCCCTGGGAGTGGCAGGTGGGTTTGAACTATTTACCTTGTGGTTAGCAGCCCAGTACTTTCCCAACAGCTCCACGGAGCTGGAGAGGTTCAAAGTATCAACCTTGAGTTGCGGAGTCAAGTGTAAACTGTTTGCATGGCTCATGGGCCTCGGGAGACCAGCTCATTTCACTCTCTGAGGTCAAGTCAATTCAGACTCAGGATAGAGTGTAACTGCTCCTGTGGGTTTCCAAGACTGTAACTCTTTACGGGTGTAGAACGCCTCGTCTCTCTCCAATGGAGTGGCTGGTGGATTCGAGTCGCTGATCTTTCACTTAACAGCCCAGTGTGTAACCACTACACATGCCACCACTCAAATGAAGTGGTTGAGGAGAGCTTCGTACGAGACATGGTTTCAGTGCAAGCTATCTTGTGTCAGGTACCTGATATCTCAGACTCTGTGCGGCTGCTACTCAGAGTGTCTTCTAGCTATGTTTGTCTTGGTCTGCGTTAGTCTGGAAGGTCCGCTGAAAGTCACGGTGGTGAGGGGCCCTGCTGACATCGGAAACACCTACGGCAAAGCTTCCAGCTTCACAACACCCCCAAAGGCCCCGCAGGGTGACAAAGAGACAGATGAACCTGTAGCCCTGGCTTTTCTCTTTTCACCATGCTGCTTACACTGAGAGCAAGAAGGACGTCAAGCACTTGCTGATGAAGGTCGAAGACGATTGGGCTGGTGAGAAAGCTCGTGAGAAACAAAGAAAAGATTGATGGTTGTGGAGGGTTGCATTTTGCTTGGATCCACAAGCCACACCCACAGGAGCAGCAGTCAAGCGATCCAGGGATGGATCGCATTGAACAAATTTGCCGCAAAAGACTCCTTCAAAACACTAACACGCAGAGGTGTCCTTTTGAGGACCAAGATGTGCCCGACGAAGCCAGGGTGCTCTCGGTGACAGTGTCTGCGTGTGGGCGGGGCCAGGAAGAAGGAGGACGGAGGAGTGCAGTGTTTGAGTTGCCTTATTGAAGAAGGCGTTGAGAAGGAAGGCTGCTGGAAAGGGCTGTCAGAAGAACCAAGCAAACCTGTCTTGGAAGAGTGACGGCCAGAATGCTTCTTAGAAGTGAGGAATGCGGCAGTTTGTCTTGTATGTTGGACAGTTTATCAGGAGGGACCCGTCTCTGGAGAAGGACATCATGTTTGGTAGAGGGTAAGTAAAAAAAAAAAAAAATTTAAAGAGGAAGACAGTCCATGAGATGGCTTTAAACCATAGTGGTATCAATAGATTCAGACATAATGGCACGTGTTAGTCTGGGTAGACTAGAGAAACAAATTCATAGATGCTCATATATGCATAAGAAAGAGCTTTATATACAAGAGCAATTGAATATTGAGAAAACATCCCAGCCCAGTCCAGATCAAGTCCATAAGTCTGATATTAGCCCATATGTCCAATACTAGTCTATAAATTCCTCTCCAGACTCACGCAGCCATGCAATAATGCAGAATGCAGGAAGATCACAGTCAGTGGGTGGAAAGTCTTATGCATCCAGTGGCGGTGGAAGCATCTCCGCACTGGCATGGCTCTCCATGTGGCTCTTCCAGCTCCAGGACTTTGGCTGCCATCAGTGTGTCTCCATGAGGCTTGTCAACAGGAATGTAGAGCAGAGAGAGTGTATGTGTCCTACCTCCATGGAGGAAGACAGGAGTTCCAGAATCCCCAGGAGAAGGCCATGCCCACACAGAGGCCTCATTGGCTATGATCTGATTGACAGGCTAGACTCCACCCCTTCATAGGTTGACAGATTATGTAACTGCCACACCCTTCTTCCCAGACCTGAGGATCTGGGGAACTGAACACTATCTTGCTACTGGGTGAGCTCCCTGCACCCACCAGGATCACTGTGTAGCGAGAAAGGTCTGCAGTGACCCAGGAACACAGAGGGACGACCATGTGGATGCTTGCCGAGATGACTAGGGAAGCTTCTTGGGAGCGGAGATGCTTCCTTTGAGCCTTGGCTAGACCTGGTGGGCAAGGGCAACAAGGCAGAAGGAAGACCACTTGCAGAGGCACCATGGGAAGGTAAATGGCGAGGTCCACAGAAGGACTAAAGAATTGGATATGCTCTCAGGACGATTTTGCTCGTAGGCAGCAGACCCCCACGTTGAAATCCTTAAAGAGAGACCAGTTGGCGGCAGTCAGTGACTAATGTCCAGAGGCCTCAGAGATGACTGACTTCGGGTACCCAAATATCATCACCTCCCTTGTCTGGTTCTTCTCAGTCCCACTGCTCTCGGGCCAGCTCCTTCCATGGATGTGGGGGAAGGCAAAGGAAGGGAACTGGTTCCGGTAGGCCTAGCTCAGGTGTGCCTAGAGGGAGAGAGACACCTCCCTCCCAGCACCTGTGCACTGGGAAGAGATGGCACTGCTGGGATTCTTCAGCGATGGCTAGGTGGAGGTAGACAGCAGATTCCTTGGTGGTGCCGGCTGCTGCCCAGTTGCTAATTGAGGTGCTCAGCTGCGAGAGCGAAAAGCTGAAAATTGGCGACTAATGCATCACAAAGATGTGACAATGTACTTCGGAGAAATTGGCCATCGAGAGCCCCAAGGAGCACAGTTCTACTGGGTTGGCGTCACCTGGAGGGTGAGTGGGGGGCAGCATAGAGCCAGTGTACCTGGACCTCCCAGACAATGTTTCCATGGGCAGGAGGAGCTCTGTTACCTGGGGGAGAAGGGAAAGCAAGGGCTTCTGGGGAGAAAACAATGGCTTTTTCATCAGGTCGAGCTGGCAATCAGGTGTGTGCGGTGGGGGTGTGGTGTCGTGGGACAGCTTGGCTACTAGGCTAGAGAGAGCTGGGCCCAGCGATCGCCACGTCCCCTGTGGGCAAGGGGAAGCCCCTGAGGGATTGTAAACAAGAGGAAGGCTCAGTCAACTTGAATGTTTTAGCATGATCTTAAAGGAAAGTTACCCCCTGCTAATGAAAAGAAGGAGGAAGAAAACTAGGTAATTCTTTCTAAAGCCTCAAAGAAATGTATTCGTAATTCTCGGCTGTGTAAGTCTCTTCCTGCCCAAACACCAATGGCAGGAGACAGACGACTTCATCTCAGGACAGAGCAGACCCTTCACGGCACCCAGTGTCAGCAGCATGATAATTCTTCTACTGTAAGGCCGAATACAACCATCCCTGGCGGCTGACGACAACGTTACAGGGTTTCGGATCCTGTAATTCTTTACGGGAATAGAAAGCTTCATTTTCCTCCCGAGCAGTGGCGACTCGTGGCTTTGAACGGTTGACCTTGTGGTTGGCTAGCAGCCCAACACGGAGCCCACAACCCCACCGGGATGACTCCAGCCAGGAGCCGGGTCCTCTCGTTTGTGTTTGGGGGTCAGGGTGAGCGTGCCTGGGGGCTGGGCTGAAGCGCAGCCACCTCCATTTGCAGGCTGGGGCGCTGACAGCACTGCTCCTGAAGGAGGATTGTGTGCGTCATGTCAGGGGCTGTCACTCTGAGCGGCCACTAATCCTCCCGCTCCGCTCTCCCCAAGGCAGACAATCGCTGCCGACGCCGTCTAATTGTACCATCATTTTTCATTTGTCAAGACCCACCTGTCTCCATGCAGAATAGAGACTGGCAGTGAGGCGGGGGCGGACACGTTCGTCCTCATCCGTGCGGAGGCGGCGCAGACACTGCGGAGCACCCACAGCAGTGCCGCAGCAGAGGGTTTGCAGGAAAGCGTGCGCCTGGAGGCCGAGCGGCCGTGCTTGGGCTCCAGATACTCCCGCCTGATGCCGCCAGGGATTGCTTGTGATGGCAAGGCCTGATGGCCTCCCCTGTGAGGTCGCGCACGATCAAAGGGCAGATGAACCCAGCTGATGAGTATCCCAGCGACAGGGGCCGTACAGGCTAACTGTGGACACCGGTGTGTTTTCCTGGCATGGACCCCTCTTCTCGAACAGTGGTCTCTGGGTGTAGAAACATGTAAGATGCACTGAGCTAAGTGGAAGGTTGGCAGTCTGCATCCCCCCAGAGGCATTGGAAGTAAGGCCTTGGCCATGCGTTTCTGAAAAGCTGACCTTGGAAAAGGTTCCGGAGTCACAACTGATTCTGTGCCAGTGGCTGTGGGGGGAAGGGTATTATTTCTGAGTAGAACTTTCCTGGTGGCCTGATGCGGGCCTGTCCTAGGGCAGACTCACCTGGGCAGAGGAAGTGCGACGGCTTCACAGTAGCCTTGGCCGCTGGGGGCCCGGCCATATGGTCAAGAATTCCTCAGACAATAGGTTGAAAGGGGCCAGTAGTGGATCAGGGGTTGAATTTCCCCCTTTTGAGCAGGAGACCTGGGTTCGATTCCTGGTCAATACACCTCATACACAGTCACCTGCCCTCTGTCACTCAGAACTGTGAGGTGCTACGATGCCAACCAAGTTTCGGTGGAGTGTCTAGACTAAGACCAACTAGGAAGAAAGGCCTGGCAGGCTACTTCCTAAAATCAACCACGAAAACCCCTGACTCGCTAGAGGGCTGAGTTGCAACTGGTCTCGGGGACGGCGACAGGCCAAGCAGTGCTTTGTCCTGCTGTGCATCCTACTAGCACGAGCTGGGGTGGGCCTGGCGGCTGACGACAAGAGCAGATGGAAGACATCAACATCTTCACACATTCTGCTCTCCCCTCCTGGGGACACAGACTCTTGAAAATCAAAAAACTCATTGCCATCGAATCCATGCCAACTCCTAGTGACCCTACAGGACAGGGTAGAACTGCCCCCTTGGGTTTCTGAGACTGTAACACTTTCCAAGAGAGTAGAAAGCCCTGACTTTCTCCTATGGAGCGGCTGGTGGTTTCAAACTGTTGACCTTGTGGATCGCGGCTTAAAGCATAAATAACTGCGATGCCACCAGGGCCGAATTGCTTCTTTCTCCATGATGGTTTTGACAGTCCTGTGGCACGAGTGGCCTTATCTTCTTCTCCTGGACCAAGTGAGAAAAAGGGCCCGAATGTTGGAGCGGTGGGGAATGAAATGCCAGCCGGTCACGTTGAAAGAGAGTGCAGGACTCAGTCTGGATTCACAACAGGACTCCTTGATACCTTTTCCCTGAGCTGACCTTCTCCACGAGCTGATAGGCAGAGCTGGGGGAACCCAGCCCTTCTCCACACAGAGAGACTAGCATGCTCCCACTTAGTCCTGCCCCATCCTCAGGCAGGGGTTCTCGGGAGCACCCACTGACTCAGGCTGAAAGCCACTTTTCCCTCTGATCCCACACCCAGTTCAACATGAAGTTCAGTAGATGTCTCCTTCAAAACACATTATCCCACTTCCAACCACACGTCAGCTCCTCCAGCACTTTCACATCATCCCAGCCACTAGATATCCTAATGATCTCCCCAACTTGCCCCATCGTGTGCTGTCTCTCACACAATCCTCGTCCCTCCGGACAGTAGCCAGAGGGATTCTTTAAAAGTCGGGAACAGCTCATGTCGCTTCTGTGCTTCAGGGACAAAATCGAAGCTCTTTCCCTTTGCGCCTAAGGGGCTACATCGGGAGACTTTGCCTACGTCACCAACCTTCTTTCTCCTCTTCCCTCCCTCTGGTCCTCAACATATGAACCTTGGTCACGCTGCCTCAGCCAGTGTGCCCTTCTCGAAGTTCTTTGTGCACGCTGAGCTCATGCATGCCTCAGGACCTTTGTATGTGCTGCTCCTTCTCTGCTACATCTCCCCCACCTCAACCCCGTCTTTACACAGTTACACCATGCAGGTCGCTGCTCAGATGCCCACTCCCAAGTGAGTCCTCCCCTGGCGTCTCTTCTGAAACAGCAGTTCACTCCACTACTCTCTTTCCTTGATCTTCTTTTTGTTTTAGCACCTACTTAATTGTTAAGAATTCCGCCTGCTTTTGCTCACTACTCTATCCCCAGTGCCAGGGACATAGATTCCCAAATGTATTTGGCCTATCAGCCCCTTTTCAGAAAAAGAAGAAGAAGAAAAATCACTCAGACAATTAAAGGGATCCAGGATCATGGGATCCAGGATAAAGTGTTGGCATCTGCTTTGGCAGCCTCTCTGGATCATTCCAGTGCCCCTCCGTGGGCAGGATAAGCCAATTTGGAAAGCCGTGGTGGCCTAGTGGTTACTAGTTGGGCTGCTAACTGCAAGATCTGCAGTTCAAAACCACCAGCCGCTCCTCAGGAGACTGATGGGGCTTTCTACTCCTGTAAAGAGTTACAGTATTACTAGGCCTCAGTATGTAGACAAAACTGACTGCAGTTCCTAACATAGAGCTTGTCTTTCCATCAGAGGCATGAAACAAATGCATTACAATGCAGGGGGGTGGGCTCCTGCTGCAATGCTGCTTCTGTCGCAGTGCCTGCTGCAGCCGGCCACTGGCCAGGACTCTGCAGAACTCCAGGTCGCTCCTTGCCCCAGCAGGCTAGCCAGCACTCCCCGGGCTGGCTCAGTGCCTCTGGCAAGCAAGCGGGCTCTGATCGTTGACCCCAGCGTTCTCTGCTATCGATTGTCTCCTTCCCTCAGGGCTTCTCTGGAAGCTTCCAGGTGTCCCAGGAAATCCAGGCTTCAGAATTTAAGCAGAAGAAGTGACTCTCCAGGGACTCTGGCAATGTAAGGACAAAGAAGAAAGGGAACGCACAGGCAGTTTGGATTTTGTTCTTGACTGCCAGACCTCAACTGTGTGCCTTGCCTCCTCAGACTGTGTTTGCACAATGTGAGAGCGGCGTTGTGTGGATGAGCTAATGCATGATCTTGAGCCCTTATGAAGGCAGGTCCGAAATAGTCACAGGTGTGACGAGCGGTTGCCTTTCTTCCAAGGCACAACCTTTAGGCTAGTAGAAGAGCGGAAACCAGTTGTGCGGCCAGGGTGGCATCGCCGCAGAGTCAATTCTCACTCCCTGTGGCCCTGTAGAGCAGACAGAGCTGCCCCCGAAGTGTCCCGTGATTCTAAGTCTTTATGTGAGCAGAGCCACTCCGCTTTCTCTTGAGGAGCGAATGGTGGGCTTGAACCTGTAGCCTTGCAGTCAGCAGCCCAGTGCTCTGCCCACAGCCTCACCAGTGTTCTTTCATCGTATGGACAATAAGGTATAGTACTCACTAACAGAATGGCAGTGAATAAATTTTGAGGGGTTTACTTCGTGGTTCAGCTGAGTGAAAGTGGAGTTTTCTCAAAATCTCTGTAAGAGTCATCATTTGACAAAGTAGCGTGGTCGGGAGACCCTTCACATTCCTCCTCTTGCCCAGCCCCAGGACAGCAGGGAACTCACCCGCTCTTTTTCCCACCAGCCCATCAAATTGGAAAGCTACAATGTAAGGATATGAATACATTATTACCCATTTCTTATGAGAGAAAACAACTGATTGAGACTTTAATATTACAAAATCAAGCTTGGTTTCATTCCACTTTAATGTGAGAGAATACATCTATTATCTACAGATATCATCAATACCTACATTTCTACATAGCAGTTACAGACCTGTCCTTGATTATTGGCTTGGTCATATCCCATCTTCCAGCTATTTGGCCTCAGCTATCGCTATTAGATAAGGAGGCCTGGTAGTATGTGGGGTGGTTACAAGTTGCGCTGTTAATGGTAAGGTCAGCAGTTCGAAACCACCAGTCAGCTCCATTGGAGAAGATGAGGCTTTCTACGCCTGTAAAGAGTGACAATCTCAGAAATTCACAGGGACATTTCTACTCTGTCCGATAGGATCACTGTGAGTTAGCATGAAGTCCATGGTAGTGAGGGTTTTTTTTTGTATCCATGTTTAATAAGGGGATTATAATAGTACCTATTTCAAGGTGTTGTGAAAATGGAATGAAATAACATACATAAAACTATCCTGTTTGTGCCCACTGCCATGGAGTTGTTCTGCCTTGGAGTGACCCTCCAGGGCAGAGCGGACCTGCTCCTGCAACTGTTTGTCTTATAAGAGCAGACAACCTGGGGAGCGGCTGCTGACCGGATGGCTAGCAGCCCCACCCAGGACCCCCTTCACCACTAGGGCTCCCTGTCTGAATATAGAGTCTTAACATTCAACTCATAAAACAATGATAGCAGTAATGACAGGGGTGATAATAAACAGGATCATGATAACATAATAAACACCTCAGAGTATTTTTATTTTGAGGTTAAGTTGTGTTTAGTTCCATTTTTTATAAAAGCCAGATTTCCAACATCAAGTCAGAGATGACTTGAAAGATGAGAAACAGGATGCTGGACGAGAAGCACACCTACTTTTGCTCTGTGTGCTGGGTCCTCTGGGCTACCGGGGCACTCCCATCTTTTCTGCACCTTGAGCCCAGGTCTGGGGAGGTTGCCCCTGGTAAGGAGAGGCAGAGGACTTTGGAGAAGGTGAGTAAGCTTGTAACAAACCGAGAAAACGTGGACATCTCTGAGAGTTAACAGCCCCACCCAGAACCTAGAATTCGTATCCGACGAAGCACTATGGGATTGTCTGCTCCCGCTAATACCACGGAGTCTGCCCAGGTGTGGGTTGAAGTTACCAGGAAGTTCCATCAAGCCATTCAGCCTGGTACCCTGCTGCTCCCATCAAGGTCACCTGAGAGCTCATTTTCCATCACCTCGCTGTTGTCAACGGCTCCCTCTTCAGCAGCTCAGTGCCTCTCTGATGTGCGTTAAGGGCCTGGGAGCAAAAGGAAATTCATGAGCCAAATCCTAAAAGTTCCTAGATGTGCACTTTGTCCGCTCACACTCCTGGCAAAGGGGGAAAAAATCCTCTTCCAATTAGCAGAGTAAGCCCAAACCCAGCCCCGGAGCACTTTGCAACTGATGATAAGGTTGGCCGTTCACATGCACCCAGTGGCTCTGTGGCAGAAAGGCCTGGCAATCCATTTCTGTAAAGAGTGCAGTCAGGGAACCCCCCCCCGGGCAGTGCCACTCTGAGACACGCCGTTGGCGTGGGTTGGGTTGCAAGCCTCGCCGCCTGATGGCTTCCCCAACAAGGGTTCAGGAAAGAACCTGACAAACCTAGCGAGCAGGTCACGCTCACAGTTACACTTCTATCTTTCAGCTGAAAGTTGGTCTGCAAAGCCCTTGGCGACCAGAGCTCTTTGGTGGAGATTTATATGTCCCTGTCCACTCACCTGTGAGAGGAGCCAGGGAGGTGAGTGGATGGCCGATTGACAGAGGAGACATGGAATCTCCCAGTGCTAAAGGATGAACCCAAAGTTGGGTCTTGTGAAGAGAAAGCTAAGAACCAAGTGCCTGCCGTGTGTCTCCATGCTCTGAGCCCACGCTGCCTTGTGGAGGAAAGTTTGCTTGAAGCCATGAGTAGCTGAACCCCCTGCGCCTTGCCCCTTCCATCCCATCACTATTTTCATATTCACCTCTTTTGGGGCTTCTTTTGAATGAAAGCACCAACCTAAAAAACCAACAAACTAGGTCCCAGGTCAAAGGCTTATTTCCTAAACAAACCTTGGAGGAGAACGGCAGCTACCGCGTGCACTGCTTGCTCCGCCTCCAGGTGACTTGGCTTTCATGAGGGCGCATGGCTGGACATCTGTACTGTTCTTCAGTTTCTTATAACTGACTCCTTCCTCCATGTAATGGCCCTGGGATTCATGCCAAGCCCCCAGTCCCTTTAAGGCACCCATTCCCGGGGGAGAACTGTGAGGACTGCATTCCTTCTGTGAAGTCTTGGGCCGTGAAGATGTTCAACAGGGACCCCCTAACAATCTCCGCCTTGGGCATGGGCATCCCAACTCTTTGCATTCATCCTGGGGAAAACCGCGTAACCACCTAACATGTCTTCTGTTAAAAAACCAAAAAACCTGTAGATTTTGCCTGCAGATGCTGGGTGACCGGCTGGTCTTTTCTGCTTTGTGCAACCAAAGACATCTAAGGACAACATGGTTATTACAGACTCTCTGGCCTGGACTCCTAGTCATTAAACTTTAATGAAGCTCATGGAGGGAGCTTCCAAAATAATATACGAAGATACCCCTCCTCGAGGCTATGATTTGGCGCTTCCTGGAATTGAGACCATGAGGCTGGGATTTGGCTAAGCTCCCTCCTTGACTCTGATACAGTTCTAAGATCAAAACCAGCTCATGGTCTGGGCAGTGACTTCAAAGGCTTCCCATTTATTTAGTTATTATTAGTTGGGCTTTAATACATGTATCGTATCATTCCATAATTCAATCACATCAAGTAGAATTGTGTGCTGGCTACCATGGCCAGTTTCCAAACATTCTATGTAGGTCAGGAGTCAGCCGCAGAGCGGACTTGGTACATACTTGTTGATGACAGGGGTATACCGCTGTTCCAGAGTGGGTGGATGCAGAGAGGGTTTGTAAGAGACTTTTCAACCCTCACTAGGCATGGATGAGCTTTATTTTCCCATATTCCTGAAAGACAGAGGGCAGAGAGATTTTCCCACAATACCACTGTTGGGGCAACTGGGATTTGACCCCCCAATAGTGCGTTAAGTACTTTAAGCTCTTGACTTCAGAAACCCCAAGCTATGCAACTCCTTCTGAAATATAAGTACTGAAATGTTTAAAAACCTAATTGCCACCCTCAAGGAATTTCATCCTGCACTGGGAAGGTCGCTAGCAGTATTGCTCTGGAATGAAAGCAAAGGGAGCGGTCAACCGCATTCATCCGGGATGGCAGGGAGGATGTTTCAGAGTTGGAGGATGTGAACCGACCCTTGGGACAACAGAACAAACACTGCATGCGCCTAGGCCATCTCGCCATGGTTCCTGTGTCTGAGCCCATTGGTGCAGCCACCGGGTCCATCTATCTTGTTGAGGGCCCTGCACTTCTTTGAGGCCCCACCTCATGACATCCTTCCCAAACATGACATCCTTTTCAAGGGACTGGTCTTTCTGGACAATATGTCCAAAGTATGTAAGATAAAGTCTTGCCACCCTTGCCTTTAAGGACAACTGTGATTCCTTTAGGACAGATGTTTGTCCTTGTAGCAGTTTGTGGTGTTTTCAATATTCTTCTCCAGCACCACAGTTGAAATGCGTCTATCCTTCTTCAGTTTTCCTTATTCAACGTACAACTTTCACATGCAATGGAGAATACCGTGGCTCGGTCAGGTGCACCTTAGCCCTCAAAGAAACATCCTTGCTCTTCAATACTCTATAGAGGTCTTGTGCAGCAGATTAACCTAATGCGATCTGTCTTTTGATCTCCTGACTGCTGCTTCCATGACATGTAGATGATATTATTTAATCCTCAGCCACACCCATTGCTGTCAAGTTGACTCCAATACTAGTCACCCTATAGAACAAAGTAGAACTGCTTCATAGGGTTTCCAAGATTGAAATCATTACGGAAACAGACTGCTGCACCTTCCTCCCACAGAATGACTGAGGGGTTCACTCTGTCACTGAGCCCCCAGGGTTCCTTTAATCCTCATAATAGCAACAAATATAAACAAACAAGCAAACAACCCATTGCCATCGAACCATCTTTAACTCATGATAACCCCATGTGTCACAGATAATTGCTCCCTAGGGTTTTCGTAGTTGTCACCTTGATGAAAGCCACCACCAGACCGTTCCTTTGTAGAGCTCTTGAGTGGGTTAGAACCGTCAACTTTTAGGTTAATGGTGAAGCACAAACCATTTGAGCCACCAAAGGGTCTAACAGCTCTACAGGGAAATTATTGTATTGGATGTTATGGGGAGAAAGAAGTTCACAAGAGTAAATTAAACAGTTCAAGATCACACAGCTTGTCCCAATCAGACGTGGGAATTCAAATACCCACATTGGAATTCACACCGCCACTTCCCTCCCCAATAAAACTACTGGAGAGCCCTAAATGTCAAGCTTACAATTTGTAGGCGGAAAGTCCAGATAATGGGTACCTTTCCAAGAAGACTCTAGATGCCAGGTTCCTCCCAGGACTCTGTCCAGGTTTCTTTGTGATTCCCAGTATAGATATAACTTGTAGATATTATAGATTTGGTCTCAGACCACCGCAATAAAGCCAGTATTGAAATCTTCTGAGTCACATAATGTTTTGGGTTTCCTATTTGCCTTAGGCTACTTTCTTTAGAGAAGCAAAATTAATGAAGCTTGTGTGTGTGTGTGTGTGTGTGTGTGTGTAGGGAGAGAGAGAGAGAGACTCCCAGTGAAACAACACAGACTAAAAACTCCCAAATCAGTGAGTCAGACAATAGGCTGTTGGCTCACAGGTGTTGAAGCCTGACAAATCCAACATCAGCAGGTGAGATGGTAGACTGCTGGGACACAGGCACAATAGAGGCTAACAAATTCCAAGATGGACAGGCAAGACAGCAGGCCACTAGCTCAGGTCCAAAGAACTGAAGATCAGATGATAATGAGCCAGATGCAGACTTGAGATCGAAGGAAAAGCAACAAAGTTTGCCAGAATGTCCATATATATGGGAAGCAGGCCACACCCCTGAGATAAGCCATTTCAACTGATTGGCTGCTCATCATGGAAGGGATTACATTCTATGGGATCTTATCATGAGGGACGACTGCATCATAACTGCCAAACCACTAAGAATCATGGCCCAACCAAGTTGCACACAGCCTTAACTAGACTTCTGAAAGATTCGTTTATACGACACTGTAGTCTATGCTGTATGTAACAACATTGTGAAAAGCCTTCCTATATTGTGAGAATGGCCGACACATGACATAGGGACAGAACACGAACACATGACGTTGGAAAAATTCCCCGGATTGACTTGCTTGATGCAGGGCTGCCACAAACCTTCAACTTAAAAATAAAACCCTATCTGCCACCTAGAATACAATGAGGTATGCCTGTATGTCTTTTAGAATTGCTACGTCGCAGAAAGCAACCGCCCTCCCATCAGGGCCTGTCCGAGTCCATTGGCTGTGCGCTGGGTGTAGCAGGGCCTCCCAGGAAAGCAGGTGGGGACTTGCAGCAAAGGTCTAATTAATATCGTCGCCACACAACCAACACGCGTCAGCGGTGCAGGCTTGGGTGCGGGTGTGAATAAACGTTGTTGGTAAATCAGCACCTTTTCCATGTGAACAGAGCCAGAATCTCCAGCTGACCTTTGGAACCCAGGGCTCAGAAAACCGGGGCAGGGATAGGGAAACGTCCTGCTCATGAGCAGCAGACTAAGAAACTGCTCGACTCCGTGGCCCTGCAGATATTGCTTGGTGGTCGCTGTCTCTCGGAGCTCTGAAGGCTGTTCTTCTCCACAGGGATCCACGGTGTTGGCACATGTCCTGGGAGTCATCAATCTGCTGGGACAGTTCCCAGACAGGCAAGCAGGACACTGGGCAGCTTGAGGGTGGCCCTATGGTTTCCCAAGGAGATATGTTCCCTCCCTGGGTAAGGGAGATACAAATGTAGAAAGAAGACATAGGTTTTAAAGTGTTTTCTATTATTTTCCCATGTCATTTAATCCCCACTCAATTCCTGTTACAAACAGTAAAAAACAGTTATTATCCAGTTGACTCCAGCCCATGGTGACCCCAAGTATGTCAGAGAACTGTGCCCAGTAGGATTTTCCAAAGTTGATCTTTTGGAAGTAGATTGTCTGACCTTTTTCTCTAAGATTCCCCCCAGTGGGCTTGAACCTCCAACCTTTCAGGTATCAGTTGAACTTGGTAACTGTGTTCAACACTTGGAGAATCATAAGTCCTGGGACCTGCTGCTGTCTTGTCGATTCTGGCTCACAGTGATCCTCCAGGAGAGAACAGAACTGCCTCTAAGGGCTTCCAAGGCTGAAAACCTACCCGAGCAGATTAGGAGGTCTCTTCTCCCTGGTGGGTTCAAACCTCATGACTAGTAACTAAAAACTTAAGCACTAGTCCCTGGGCTCCTCAGAGTCTTAATGAATCAATCCCACTGTCATTGAATCTATTCTGATTCGTATAGAGTCAACTCTATCTAGAGTTTCCAAGACTGTTAATGTTTATAAGCGCTGACTACCTTACCAGTCTCCCTCGGAGTGGCTGGTGGGCTTGAACTGCTGTCCTTGTGGTTAGCATCCCAGTGCCTCACCCACAGCACCACCAGGGCTCCTTGTAGAATCACTGCTCGACCCCTCCATTTTGCAGACAAGGGACCTAGGGCTCAGAGACATTAAATAAATGCCTTGACCAAAAGTTACGTAAGCATTATTGCATGTCAGCGGGACAGCTAGAACATGAATTGTGCCTTCTGATAGATTGTTCTTTCATGTCTTCCTTTACGGATTCAGTCGACGTTTACACGGGGAGCCTCCCACGTGCTTGGCACTGCGTTAGGATGTGAGGATTTAAAAATGAAAGTGTGAAGCACTTGTGCTCCCCAAACAGAACGCCGGTAACAGACGAAGGGAGACCACTAATGACTCCTTATTTGGAACGCTAATTGATGTTATTTTTTTTTAAGCACAAAGGAAAAATCATCCAGAATGGGTGATTCCAGCCAATTCTTCAGTCTCTAAACATGTTTTGCTCTTGCTTGCTTGACCTTCCCTGGGTCAATGTGGTCAGTATTAATGACCTCTTGGATCTGTGCATTTCATTTCTCTTAGTTCCTAAAAAGAAAAGGAATTCAGGATATCTATGTGGTGGGTTAACTTCAGATTATTTTTCAGCATGAATTATCTCTACAAAGCTTGTCTCCCCCACTGAGTCCCTTTTTCCTAGCTCCCTTGGAAAAGATGTTTTCATCCCAAATTGTCAAAATTTCAACCTCACAGACTGATGGCAGGTGCACTTGCCTTTGTTCTCCTCTGAATTGAATTTGTGCCTGTCATATCGCATGCGTGCCATGCCTGGAGTGTGGGTATATTGTACCCGCACGTCCTATCTCCTCCGCTCAGTGCCCAGCTTTCACCACCACACCCTTCTCAGAACCTAGCTGTTTCCATGGTATGTTCTAGGGGCTCAATAATTGCTTCTGAATTGAAGTCACCAAAGAAATAAAGATAAAAGAGTCCTCCTTGTCCTCAATAGAGTGGTTGATAAATATAGAACAAAACTTAATATCACAAAAGAGATCAGTCTTGTTGGTTGCATAGAGACCGGTGGAATCTTACAGATGACGGTCATTAGTCCTCTTTCAGGTCTGGACCGGAATGCCCCTCGGTGACTCAGTTTTCAGCCAACCAATAGACAGGTCTGTCGGGGGAACAATGTCACTAGCAAAGTATACACACCTTAGAACGCTCAGCCCTTGGAGACAGAGAGGGTATCATTCAACCAAGGACAAAGTCAAGAAGTCTCACTTCAGAAGCCTGCTGCCTCTCTGTCTCCAGGGATTCACTTTCCCCATTCCCATCTTCCTCCACCAAGCAGGGCTCCCAGACTACTGAGTGACTAGACTCGCTCCCATTGGAGTGTCTCAACAGCCTGTCCGGCCCCATCCAAGGGTTTTGCCCCTGCAGGGTGGCTGTGGGGTAGACTGTAGGCTTTGAGTGGATCTGCAAAGGCAACCTAGAAAGGGTGGGCATATGCCAGAACAATTATGTCCCCCCAAGGGCAAGTAGAATCAGAGACTAAGTGTGCAGTGCATGTCTCTGTTGTGGTCAAAGACACAGGTCGGGGGGAGGGGCACTGCAGACACTGCCCGGCATTGGGGGGTGGGAGGTCCTCTATTTAAGTAGGAAGAGTCAAGACGTTTACTGTAGTGGGTGAGAGTCGCTCCGAAGATGAAAATCACAGTCTCTCAGGTCTCTCAAAGTTGTTGACTTCAAGAAAGTGCCCTTTGGCACTTTGTTTGACCAAGCACCGTGCACTGAGTGTGCCAACGCAGACAGAAGGAGCCCGCGTAGGGGCGCTGCCATTTGTTCGGAAAAGACCTCTCCTTTGGGGGCACGGGAGTTTATTGGAGTTCACCAGGAACCAAGACTCTGCAGCTACATCTCCCAAGGCTGTGTGAAGGGACGCGGACCAGGAGAGGCGGAGTTTCTCCAACATTTGGAAGGACCTGGGTCTGTAGCTGGTCCCAGGGAACGTTTTGCCGTGGCAAAGGCATGGCTCTATTCTCCAGGGACTTGTGTTCAGGAGGAGCAAGCCCCTGAAGCCCTTCATCTTTCCGTTTCCCCACCTGTCTAGAGGGGCACTGCTTTCTAAGTAGTGTCTGTGCCTTCAGGGATCGGGTGAGTCAGGGAACGCCAATCCGGTAGGCAGTGATGAGAACTGGAGGGTGGCGGACCTCACTTGTCAAACCTATTAAGCCACTAATTTGCAAGCTTTGTTGCGAAGTGTCTGAGCATCTCCTTGGAGGGAGGGTATGGACAAGTCCCAATTAGTGCCATTGTCGGTCACTTACCATGGTACACCAACAACACACTGGGTGCCCAGTTGATTCCGACTCACCGTGGCAGCGTGTGCATGAGAGTGGAACTGGGCCCGTGAGGTTTGGATGGAGGGTTTGGGCATGTAGCTAGCCAGGGTTTTCTTCTGGGGACCCTCTGGGCAGACTCAAACCACCACCCTTTGCATTAGCAGCCCAGCTTGTTAGTCTTTAGCCTTTTGTCACCCTCCCCATCCCCTGGGACTCCACCCAATCGATAGCATGGCTTCAATGCTCTCTCTGGAAGAAGCTGTGTGTGGACGGACCTCTGTGATAACAGCCGTTAACACATTGGGCTATTCACCAGAAGGTGAGCAGTTTGAAAATGCCAGCTTCTCCTTGGGAGAGAGATGAGGCTTTCTACTCCCATGAAGGACTACACTCTTGGAACCCCATAGGGGCAATTCTACCTTGTCCTGTGAGGTCCCGATGTGTCCTACTTGACCTAATGGAGGTACAGGTTTCCATGGGTGAGCCAAACTCAGAGAACCTGGCCTGCTGGGTGTTAAATCTATTGGGCATAAACTCCCTGTGTCTATTTAGTGCACATTGTGTTCCTCACATGGTCCTGCAGAGCACAATGAAGGCTGAGGTGCCCATGATGCCCATGTGCTGGGGGAAGAGACAGGGATCTCTGTGGCCATTTCTACTCCAGGCAGGAGATGGTAGCTGCCAGGGCAGAGCGATGTACCAAATGCCAGGATCCTAAGGAGGAGACGCCCTTTCTCTAAGAAGGATTAGGGTGGGCTTCCTGGTCTAGCTGACATTCCCAGGACTCATTAGATTTGATAGTAATGGGTTTGAGGGTGGGTGGGTGGAGGAAAGCAGAAATGGAGGAGATGGGCGATAGGGAGTAGGCCCTGAAATCTAGGGAAACAGGGCTGAGAAATAGCGCAGACCTGGGAAATTGTATGTGGCATCTTAAGGAGTTTAGCTTTTATTCTCCTGTCCTTGCGGAGTCTTTGAGACTTTGGGCCAGGGAGCGACATAATCAGACTCTGAGTAGTTTTCTTCCTTTCTGCCTTAAAGGATCTCTCCACCTCCAACCTCCCTTCTTGCCTCAGGGAATGGGTGTCCTTGATGTTTGACCCTTCAGCTTGAGGCAGGGTGGGGTCTTTCCTGGGAACCTTTGGTCTTCCCTCCTTGGAGTCCTTCTGAGACAGTTCTTTAGGTTTCCTTTCTCACCTGTATTCTTGTTTGTCTGGACCAGTGGTTCTCAACTTTCCTACTGCCGTGACCCTCAGTTCCTCAGGTAGTGGTGACCCCCACAACCATAAAATTATTTTTGTTGATACTTCATCACTGTCATCTTTTTACCCTTATGAATCAGGTGACCCCTGTGAAAGGGTCGTTCGTGACCCACAGATTGAGAACCACTGGTCTAGACCATCGCTCCTTCCTATAAACATGTTCATACCCCTGCTTAAAATCAAAATGAAAAACCTTCTTTTAGCTGAGAACATAGTAGGTGCCTTATTAATGGCAGCAAGGCCCAGGCAAGGCAGAACCGATGGGAAGGGGAAAGTTGCCAATGAGGGAAAATGCAAATGTGTCCCCGCTACCTGCACGGTAGGAAAGTGGTCAGCCTGCACCCTGTCAAAGGCGGAAATCCTCTGAGACCTGGAAAACAAGCTTGCCCCATCTCGTTCCGGCTCTCACAGGTTTCAATCTATCATGTACTTTCAAGCGATCCCCTTGTTGGCATTTTTCTTTCCCTTTGCCAGGCAACCTCTTGATTTACTTTTTAACCACCACCTGCTCACACGTAGATTCCTTAGCCCCCGGCCTCCTGCCTCTCATCGTGGTCTCCCGTGCCCTCCTGTGCCCCCCACCTCCTGCCCCCCATGGGCTGTTCTCAGCCATCCTTTCCCCAGACTCTCCACTCTTCTGATGTGTGTGATCAGGGGATTTCCCTTTGGTCTAAATTACTTGGCCCCCATGCGTCTTGGCCCTCTGCAAACCCCCACCTCCACCACTCTTTTCTTACCACATTTGGTTGGGGTTATCTGAGTGGCCGGGACTGTCCTTATTTTGTAGTCCCCCCAAAACCTAGAATTGGGCTACCCGGTGGAGTAAGTGCACGTGACTATTGAGTAATTGAAATGCACAGCTTGTCCAGACTGTGGTGTGGGGCTAGTATAAAGCACATGCCTGATTTTGAAAACTCAGAGTAAAATAAATAATCAAGCACCATAATCTTATATCTTGAGAGCCCTAGAGTGGTACACATGGCAAGGCCCTGGGCAGAAAATGTAAAGGTTGGCTGTCCAAGTCCACCCAGAGGCTCTGCAGAAGAAAGACCTGGCTAACTAGTTGGGGGTGGGGGTGATCCATTGTAAACTGCATGGAGCCCAGTTCGATTCTGACACGGAGTCAGAGGTGACTTGATGGCAAGCCAAAGATATAACCATTAATATCTCAAGGACACATTGACGGGACATATTTATTTTGGAGCTATTTGGGTTAATGAACGTATATTACGACAATGAACAATGTCTTGCCCTTGTTGGTGACAGCATTTTGCACAGCGTGGCGGGCTCACGATCTGTTCCATTGCACGGTGCACTTCCAGAGCGCTGCAGGGACACCCGGGCCCTGCTGCCCTAAACTGAGTTGAGCTGGGCAGTGCCCTTGCTTCTGAACACCCTCCATTTCAGTGGAGAACCCCCTCTTGGCTCTCTTCCCCCAATCTGGTGATAATCTCCCATCCAGGGACAATCGCCCACCACCCGATCCATGCCTGTGGACCCTATGTGTTGAGGCTGAACTCAGAGGATGAATCACCTCACAGGGAAATACGGAGAGATGTATTTTAAAGCAAATGAATGAAATCAAAGTTGAGGGCGTTGATAGCCACCGTCGACAATTAGTCATGGAAGGCCTCTGTGGGGGAGGAAACTTTTCCTGAGAGGCTTTGGAAGAGGGGGGGCGCCGACCCTGCTCCCCTCACTTGCGTAAAGCCTTCTGTGAAAGAGAGCAGTGTTTTTAGTCGCCTGAAGGTCGTGGTTTTCAAACAGAGAGACATTGAAATCTAGACGTTGTTTGCTTTCATAACCATCCGGGCTGCCTCTTAGGGAGGGAGCTGCAGTGCCGCAGGGCTGCTACCCAGGCTGAGGATGGTGGTGCCAGGCTCCGTGGGAGCGGTGCCTTCTGAGTCTTTGGCCCTGTTCTGGGAGAGCGAGAGCGTAGCTGCCAGGCATTGTTCCAGCTCAGGGCCCGGTGGCTGCCCTTCTCCTGTCCTGCGCAGCTCTGTTTGGAGCACTGCGGTAGACGGGCAGATGGGGGAGGCTGGGGTGTCTTACCTTTGTTTGGGGCTCCCTAACTTCCCCGTGGATAACGCAGAGGGTGAGTGGAAAGCAGTAAGAGCCCCAACATTGGGCTCCGGCATTACAGCCATGGTGGATGGCACAGGCCCAGACGCTGGGTGGGTCTGCTCTTCACAGAGACGCTGCGGGTCAGAGCAGCTTCATTCACAGCCCCGCACAAGGATGCTCTCTCTAGACCTCGGCTTCAAGTGCCCTTTCCTCCTCCTCCTCCTCCTCCTCCTCCAGGTGCAGGAGACTCTCGATGATCTCCTGGAAAGGAAGCCCGTCTGAGTGTCTCTGCGACCAAACTCACAGCCATCGAGTCAATGCCAAGTCAGAGTGCCCCATGGGACAGGGCCCAGCTATCTGCCCCTGTAAGTTTCTGAGACTGTCTCTCTTTATGGGGGTAGCGAGCCCCCATCTTTCTCCGACTCTGAGACCAGCATGAGGTACATGCAAGGCTATGGATAGGGGTTCATGAAAGCAGGCAGGCAAGAAAAGACATGATCAGCGCGCTCTCAACCTCAAGATCTGTGCACCCCAGTCACTGCCAAAGGCAATTGTTCTTATAGGTGCACGCCCATGTGACTCAGCCAAACCACCCCGTAGATCAAGTCTCACAAGAAACGAGCTGCGGGGTCTTTCTCCCACTGAGCCACTACATGGGTTCCCACCCCTGGTCTCCCAGTTGGCCGCCAAGTGCTCCA
Organism: Tenrec ecaudatus; assembly: GCF_050624435.1. Lineage (NCBI taxonomy): Eukaryota > Metazoa > Chordata > Mammalia > Afrosoricida > Tenrecidae > Tenrec > Tenrec ecaudatus. Next base: position 128,927,186 of record NC_134535.1, on the reverse strand, counting down.
CCACTTGAGCCACCAGGGACCCTTAGTTAGTGGGAAGGCTGAGCCTAGTTAAAACAATCCTGCCACGAAATGCCACCTGTGGGTGCGCTCCATCTGTCTCTTTCCTTGCTGGCCAGACAGAGGTGTGAGCTGGGCCTCAGTGCGTGCATCACACGGATGAGGACACGGATGCCCGGGGTCCCACCGGTGATGACTGGAGCTGGGATCCAAACCGAGCAGCCCCAGGCCTGTGCTATGGAGCCACTTCTCATTTACTGTCCACCCTTTCCAGCCGGTCGACCGTCCCCGTGAGCTTATCGTGGCTTCATGAAGCATCTAGCACTTCATCGGCAAGGTACACCCATCACTTTCAAGAAAACAGTGGACAGGGACTTCTCTCCTTGTCCTTACCCAAAAATGGCTCCCTGGAAGTCCAGCACGGCGAAGAGGCAAGTCCGGGGTCCTACGAGGCAGTCTGGCCAAGTGTCTGGACTCAGGGTAATGACTGTTCCCCTCTTAGGAGATTTGAAATGAGTGAGGCACCAGACACACGTTCCCAGACAGAGGAGCGAGCTCTCCTGAGGTTGCTGCCCTGCAGGCCGAGAAAGGAAGAGGAGCTGCCTGTGGCCGGAGCCCTGGCATGCTCCCCTCTCTAACAAGAACCATCTGTCTGCGGGCATCTCGTGCGGGAGCAGGCAGCCTGTGTTCCCAGGCTTGCATCCCTGAGCAGCACAGGTCTCTCCATGGACCCTCACTCGGAATGACAGTGGGTTAGAAGAAAATGCAGCCTTTGGCATCTTGCTTACCTTGAACATGGCCTGGAAACAGACGAGGCATCATGCCCTCTGCCTGCAGGCAAGAGCGCACCCACAGATCCCAGAGTGTGTGGGGAGGTTAGCTAAGGGTCCCTATGTTGAGAATAAGACTCTGCCCAGCACCACAGGGCAGGCGGTCCTTTGCACGAAGCCGTAAACCCAGGAGGAGGCTGAGGGAGAGCAGCGAATGTCCTACTCACACAGCCTTAAACATAATGCTAGACAAGGCCTGCCCACGTCGCTGGTCCGAGTTCTGAGTGAGTACTGAGGCCCCGGCTGTGCCGGAGACCAGACAAGGCAGGTGGAAAAGATGAAATGTCCCTGAGGCTAAGCGAGTGTTCACGGTCAGAGGCTTTTCTTTCTGCTGGGGCCCCCCGGGTGGGGCAACAGGTTCACGTGTGCAGCTGCTAACCAGAAGATTGGCAGTGCCCTGGAAGAGAGTCCTGATGATCTTCTGGGTGGTCGGAACCACTGGAATCTCCTCGGAGCACGGTTCTGCACGGACACACACCAAGTTTCCCATAAGTGGGCCTGACACAAAGCCGATCAGTTGTTTTCCCTGGTTCACATGGGAGACTCGGGGTCCCAGACACTTGTTACCCTGATCAGCACCAGGTCAGAGGCAAGATCTTAATACTCAATGATTCCGGGGAGCATTGCGCTCCTCAGGCTAATTTGAGATCAGGAGGGCAGCCTTTTCCCAAGGGCGGAGTTCAGCAGGGGGGTGGGGGGGGGGAGGGGAGGCAGGAGGAAGCGGGAAGGAAACCACAAGGCGGCAGGGTGATAAAGTGGCCTCCCATGGTGGGACTGCAGCCAATAGCAGGAAGCAAAACGTGAATGAGTTGTCAGATAGAAAACTGATCTGCTCTATAAATCGAGACGCACACCCTTACATTTTTCTTTATTGTAATACCTCGAGTCTCCCTTTTTCTCTCTTTGGGAAGGGCAGGAGTAACTACTGGAGTCGGGGACTTTTTCCCAGGCTGCCCGTTAGAACGCCCTGGGGGCTTTGTCAGCCCATCCCCATCCAGAGGTGCTGAGTCAGAGGCTGCGCCTTTGTCTGGACCTGTGGTGGGGATGCAAATGCACAGGCAGGCTGAGAGCCACTAATAGGGCAGATAGGGAAAGACCCTGGGGAAACCAGATGAAGTGCAGGCATTTAATCCACGGGCACTCATGGGATGCAGTGGGGTGTGCAGAAGTAAAGACACGGCTCCTGCCTTCGGAGAGCTTCCTGCTTCTTTGAGGGGCCCTTAGGATGAGCACGCATGGAAAATGCGTCACCCAAAGTGCCGGGAAGTTGGAGTCAGGGTGGACCCCTTGTGTCGGAGCAGAACATTGCTCCAGAGCGCTTTCAAGGGGTATTGTCAGCAGTAGATCCCAGGCCTTTCTCCTGAGGGCCCTCTGGGTGGACACGAACCTCCAGCCTTTCTTGTTAGCAGCTGAGCTTGTCGGCTGTTTGTATAAGAACAACATGGGAGTTAAACTACTAACATTGTTTGCCCATTTATCCTTCTTAAATGGTGTCATTTATAGATAATGCACATTATATATACATACTTGTATATAGATATATACTTACATGCATGTATTTATACATACTTTTAGACATTGTACACATATATGTATATACGAATCCATACATGCGTATACATGTTACACACATGTATACACATTCACACACATTATGTACATACTTGCACATGTATGTGTGTATATGCATACTTACATATATCATCATATATCATACTTACATATCTCTATATGATTTCCATAGGACTGGTTACAGTAGTAACTATTTTTGTCTCAAGATCTTCCAACTTGCTGTTCCGACTTCCTAGGTTGCTTTGCCTCCATTTTGGTGAGAAAGACTTCTTTTCACTCAGTTCTCCAGTCAAATATGACCTCCGTGAAGGGGCTTCTAATGCTTCCCCCCCCCCCATCCTTCAGTCTTCAGCATGTGGCTCTTGACAGTCTGCATCTCTAACTGGAAATGTGTTTCATTGCTTACTTGTTTAATTTCTGTCTCTTTCTACTAAAATAAGGACCACGTTCTTCATATTCCTTACCCTTTTTCAGCGCCCAGAACAGTGCCTGGTGCATAGTAGGTGCTTTTTAAGTTTCCATGTAAGGAGTAGTCAAGGGGAGAAGCTTCCTGGTGACAGTAGAATCTGAGCTGGCTCTTTAACGCTACTGCAAGATTTCGGAGGAGAGAGGAAACATGGAGGCTTGTCAGGCTGAGAGATCAACCTGTGCAAAATTGCCCACAAGCAATAGAAAAAGGATGGGCATGAAGGTCAGCAGTTTGAAATCATCAGCTACTCTACGGGAGAAAAATGAAGTTTTCTACCCCTATAAAAATTACAGTCTGAGAAGCAACAAAGCCCACATGTAAGAAGCACACCAGCCTGTGTGATCACGAAGTGTTGAAGAGATGAGGTATCAGGCATCAAAGAACAAAAAAAAAAAAAATCAAATCATTGTGAATGAGGGGGAGTGTGGAGTGGGAACCCAAAGCCCATCTGTAGGCAACTGGACAGACCCTTACAGAAGGGTCGCGGGGAGGAGACGAGCCAGTCAGAGTTCAATGTAGCAATAATGAAACCTACAACTTCCCTCTAGTTTCTAAATGCCCCCCCCCCTATCATGACCCCAATTCTACCTTACAAATCTGGCTAGACCAGAGGATGTACACTGGTACAGATAGGAACTGGAAACAGGGAATCCGGGATCGATGATCCCTTCAGGACCAGTGGTGAGAGTGGCGACACTGGGAGAGCGGAGGGAGGGTGGGGTAGAGAGGGGAAACCAGTGATAAGGATCTACATATAACCTCCTCCCTGGGGACTGGCAACAGAAAAGTGGGTGAAGGGAGACAGTAGACAGTGTAAGATATGACAAAAATAATTTATAAATTATCAAGGATTCATGAGGGAGGGGAGGACGGGGAGGGAGGGGGAAAATGAGGAGCTGATGCCAGGGCCTTACATGGAGAGCAAATGTTTTGAGAATGATGAGGGTAATGAATGTCCAAATGTACTTGACACAATTGATGTATGTATGAATTGTGATCAGAGTTGTATGAGTCCCCAATAAAATGATTTTTTTTTCCAATAAAATGATTTAAAAAAATGAATTACAGTTTCAGAAACCCACAGAGACAGTGCTACTCCATCTTAAAAGTCACTCTGAGTCAGAATCAACTCAATGGCAGTGAGTGAGTGAAGATACAGAGAGAGAGAGAGAGAGAGAGAGAGAGAGAGAGCGTGTGTGTGTGTATGGATTGGGGAGGGGGTGTCTCAGGGCTGTGTTGGGCTGGACAGGAAACTGGTGAGTGGGTCCGATTGGCTGGCACTAGAGGTTCTGTTAAGGGAATGCTGGGACATACAGTTGGAGAGGCAGCTCTGAGACTGTTGATGGTGCTGTGGATGCCAGGCTGAGACTGACTTCTGTCCCGTGGGACCCACTGAGAGCAAGTGAGCAGGCCATGTACCTGGCCAGCTGGCAGCTGCTCACAGGTGTTTGTGTTGGGAGGGCAGCCAGGGATGTCTGCGCCACGAGCAGCCGACCTAAACAAAGAGCACCTTTGCTCTGTGCACCCCACGGGCCAGGTGGCCTGGAGGCCAAGTTGGAGCCCGATGCTCGGGAGCTGTCTTTCCCTGCCAGTGCTGTCAGTTTCTGTGCCCAAGAGGAGCACCCGCATGGGGGGTGGGGAGTAGGGTGGGCAGGAGGCTGGCACCACGCCCTCACTGCTGTCAGCAAGTGAGTCAGATCCCCTTCTGGCACCAGCCTGCTCAGGCAGTGCAAGCTGTTCCCTTGGCTCCTGGGGACGAGGCTGCTTCTTTGCTTCTCCCCAGGACTGGGACCAGGAAGGAGGCCCGGTTGTGTCTGTGTTCCCACCCCTCCCTTCTCCTTGCCTAGTGGTGGGAGTGGAAGAAGTGGAGGAGCAGGGGCTAGGCTCTGAGTGTACTCAGAGAGATACCCCACAGTATCTCTGGGTGGTCTGAGTCCTGCACGGCAGGACGCAAAGCATGCTGGGCAGGTGGCCAGGACATGGTATTGGAAGGAAGGCTTTCCTGAAAAGTTACCATCAAAAACGGGGTCAGGTGGACAACGCTGACAGAACGCGGCAGAGACAGCTAATGAGCACTGACATGACCTGAGCTTGCTCAGCCCAGAGAAGACCCGAGACACAGAGTGTGTTTGCTGCGCTTGATAGCTTCTCGTTTGTGCTCTTCCATCCCCGGGGCCTTTTTTACGCCTCAAGCCCCTCGGGAGCAAAGTCCCATCACTTTCGTTTTGCTTCTTGGAAGCTGAGGAAGGCTAAGGGGCTTTGCTAAAGCTCACTCCGAAGATGCTGAAAGGCAGCTCTGAGAGTTCATAGATTTGAATCAACCGCCGCGTGCCAGCTTTCCGGGACTCTCAGACATTCCCAGAACAAAAGAAAACCAGTGCTGTCTCCTGGGCACCCCCCTCCCCCAATGCTGCAAGGTGGGAACGCTCCGGAGGGTTTGCTTGCCAGCACCCTTTAAAGAAGCAGCTCCCCAGACAAAAATTCTGTGGTGCCACTGGGTGCGTTCGAACCCCCAACCTTTCAGCGAGGAGGCAAGTGCCAACCATTTGCGCTGCCCACCCACTTCTCCTGGGTATTAGCACTTGCCTTCTTTTAACTCCTCTCTGCAATGTCCCAGTGCTCACAGGGAGAACTCCAGTGACCGCTGGTTGTCTCGCAGCCACTGAGTGAGTAAACCTTGGGTTGTCTTCAGGTGGAGAGAGAGTGTGATCCCTCACTGACCAAAGCACTTCCTGTTTATTGATCATATTCCTCAGCTCTTACTGACCACACTTCCCCTGGTGTATTAGACTAGGCCGAACCATACGGATTTCCATGTCTTGGTTGAAAAAATGGGTCAAATATTGACAAGGTTGGGAGCGGGGAGGCTAACTTAATCTAGTAAACGTCCAAAATAAATATGCTCTGTTTGCTAGGAGAAGACCTGGAACATTTGGGGATTCCTATTTTAAAAGTGGACTTGGCTTCTCAGTGCCTAGCATGGAGTCAACACCGCCTCACTGTCTTGTCTGGGAGGACAGAGAGATGAGCTGCCTGCTCTCATAGCGACTCAGTCTCCCGAACCATGAGCAGTAGTTCTACTCCATCCTGCAGGGCTGCTGCGAGTTCTAGTCCCCTCGATGGCCACGGGGATGTACAGAGGGAAGGAAGCCATGATGATCGCTCCATTAGCTGCACCTGGATGGCCACAAGCCCCTTCCTTGCCTCGCAGAAGCTGAGAGTCTGGCAAGACGGTTCAGATCGTATGAGTCCTGCTGCATGTGCAGGGGAGCCCAAGACGACTGTTCATTTCAGTCATTTGCTGACAGGCTTTCTAGCTCTCGCTGTAATGGATTTGGGAATGAGATCCCTAAGTAGGCTTGTCTTAGGAGGCATCTCTGCTGGGTAGCTTTGAAACATCAACCAACTCGTTAGCTCCATGCTCAACCAATTGTCCCCCCACCCCATCCCCCAGCCACAGGTCGTTCATGTTTGTCAGTCCTGAAAGGAAGCAAGGCATCCTGGAAGCTAGGGGTTGGAGAAGTCCAAGGGAGAGGTTCCAAAGCACCATCTCTGGAACCTTGGTTCTGCCCATGACCTTGGCCAACGTTGGTCAACCTCTCCAACCTCACCTTGTTTTTGTCATCCGTAAATCGAGAATAACAGCGTGCCTGCTTTGCAGGGTTGTCATGAAGCTTTAAATAAGATGATGAATGCAATGTGCTTAGAATCGTGCCTGGTTTTAAAAAAGTGCTCAGTTGATTTTAACTGCTACTATTATTAATACAGCTCTTATTAATGTCTGTCCTTTGTCTGACAGGGAGCACGAGAGTTCTCTTGGCACAAGAGTGCTTATAACACCAGGGTTAGCTTCCCAGCCCCTAAGAACCCCATCATCTGTGCTCTCCAAATTGCTCTAAATGAGGCTCAGTGTCGCTCTTCCTGTGGGAGAGGCCTTCATAAAAATCTGAAATTGAAAGTTCTTGTACACATTAGTGGCCTAGCTCAATAGACAGATCCTTTTTATGTCCGATCATATGCAAGGCTCTGTGATATTTGAAGAAGTCCACTTCACCTACGGCCTCCCTCCTTTCTGAGACTACCGCCTGCCCCCAGGACGACTCTTCGATTCAGTTACGTATGTACAAAAGGGGTGCATGGCCAGGTCCCACTGCGATGCATCACCCTCACAGTTGCAATGTATTATGAGGACGGGCTCTAGATGACCATGCATCAGCCATAGGAAGAAGGGCAGAGAAGAGGGTCCAGAAAAGGTTCTGAATGAGGAGCTTCCTGCTGTCTAACCATGGGGACAGAGCAGCAGGGCTCTCCCAACATGGACAGGAGATGGTATGGACAGAGGATGCGCCCCTGAGCCTTGCTGTCCAGAGTTTTGATGGGTGATCCATTTGATTGACTTGCCACACGACTAATCTCAATCTCCATCTCCCATCCCTGATGTTGAGTCTATATCACATGACCAACCCCCCCCCCCAACACCACACACCCTAGAATAGCAATGTTGGTGTCCCTCAAAATCACCACCCTAAATCTCATTGCAATGACCTGGCTGACTCGAAGTACTAAGAAACCCCCACACTCCTCTCAGGCCAAGGGCTCATAGACAGTCTTCCCAATGATGCGGGCCGCATCTGGGGCAGGATTACATACTTGACTAACAGGCTCTCGGTAGACTCTAAGGTCACTAAGGTAACGAGGCCCAGCCCTCATCCCAGGGAGCTGCCAGTCTCCCGGGAAAGACATGAGTGTCTGTGTACTGCTGGCCTTGACCATTGGGGGGAGCTGCAGTGGGGAGGGGGGCATCTCTCTGAAAGAGTGGGACCTGTGAGCTTCCTAGAGATCGCCCGGCATCATGGGAACACTGCAGGCTTGCCTTGAAAAGTTTGTGTTCCAAGTGGACTTTCACGGAGCGTTCACAGATCAGAAGGACTTGGTTTATGGTCAGTGGGACCAGTTGATCAATCCCACTGACCCAGAGGGTCCCTCCCTCCCACTTGACTTTGGAGATGGGATGGGAAAGTGCCTCCAAAAACCAAGCGGGGAGCTCAGGGCCTCAACAGAGGTTGAGATGACCACGAGGCCTGGGAAAGAGCGTGGTCAGTGGCTGTCGAGTTGTCTGATGCTTGATGACTACGCATGGCAGAACTAACATCCCTGTACAGGGCCCTGCACCATCTTCACGATCTTCGTCATGCTTGAATTCACTGTTGCTGTCACTGGGTATTTTGAGTGCTTTCTGACATAGGGAGGAGCCCCGGTGGCATACTGGATTGCATGATGGGCTGCTAACCACAAGGTCCACAGTTCGAAATCACTGGCAGCTTCACAGAAAAGCGATGAGGCATTCTACTGCTGTAAACAGTTACAGTCACAGAAAACCACAGTGCAGGTCTAGTCCATCCTACAATGTCGCTATGAGTTGGCATCGACTGGATGGTAGTGAGTTTGGTTTTGATTTTCTAGCAGAGGGAGCTCGTTGTGATCTATAGGGTGTCCCTGGGCTAATTATTGGGGGTAGACAGCTGGATTTTTCTTGCTAATCCCTCCTAGACTAGAATCTCTGTTGCGGCTTGTCCCACCATGAGTGACCCTTCTGGCATTTGACCTGTCACAGCTTCCAGCATCTTAGAAATGCATGAACCACCCTGGTATGGCAAGCTGACAAATCAGTAGTAGAAAGAAGTGATTGATCCAGGATGAATGTGTGGCCATGATGTAACCTACCAGAGACCTGTCTGCAAACTGCTCCCCGTGGTGTAGCCACCAGGAAGGCCCTGCAATCAGTGAGAGGGCACACCTTCTGCCTTCATCCCCATCTTCCCTCTGGGTGAGGGAGGGTAGCCTCAGCATGCTGTGGATCATCATTTGTGTGATCTGCCAGTGCCTTGGTCTCCATGACCCCCACATCCCTTCCTCTCCCCTCCCGGGAGTTTGCTTATCCTGCCCCTGCCCTCATCCTCAACACTTTGATGGAAAGCTGAGCTAATTGACTTTCTCCTCTCCACCCACATGCATTTCATGTTCTATTTCTGGCCCTCACATCCATTTTCCGGGTCCCTGGGCATCGGCGATTCCATCAAAGTAATTCAGAGGGACTGTCACACCTGTCAGCCTCCAGCAAGGTGGTCCCACTAGGAGGGCCATCACTTGCCAGTGGTGACTATGAAGACCACGATGGGCTCCGAGGTCTGCTTCCCAAGTCACCCGCCCGTCTTATTTCACCACCAGACCCTTTAAAGGGTGGTGACTGGTCAACACATTACTGTCACAATACTTGTTTACAAAAAGCAACACCTTTCTGCTCTACAATCAGAACATGAATACCTTTCAATAATGCAATGATTCCTGATGCTTTTTATTGTTGGCTGGGGCAGCCTTATTCTTTTCTGAGGCTTACCAATTTTATGATCCCCCCCCTCAAAAAGCACTTGATTTTGTATCTCGATGTAGGACCCCACAGGAACCCTGGTGGCATGGTGGTTACACCTAAGGCTGCTAACCACAAGATCAACAGTTTGAAGCCACCTGCCAGGTGCCTAGGAGAAACACAGGGCTTTCTACTCCTGTAAAGAGTTACAGTCTCAGAAATTCACAGGGGCAGGTCTCCCCTGTCCTGTAGGGTCGCTCTGAGTCAGAATCAACTCATGGCAGTGAGCCTGCTTGGGGTTCGGTGTATGACCCAGGGCAGCGAGGAAAAAGGAACCGTGGTTCATTCTGCTCACAGATTTTCATTGAAAACTGGCCTGCAGCCTTGTGCTTCTGTCCCAAGCCTTTCTCTGATGTTTGCAGGGCAGGCCAGTCCCAGATAGCAAAGACAAGGCCACCGCACGGGAGGAGTACACGCTCCAGGGTGAGGAGACAGATAGGTAAACAGCTCACCAAGCCGTAGAGTGATGACACCAGGGGAAATATACCATAAACCAGGAGTCCTCAAACTACGGCCCGCAGGCCACATTCGGACCACCGAGGACATTTATCCAGCCTGACGGGTGTTTTCGCCCCGCTTGTTTTTTAATTCAAAATAAGATATGTGCAGTATGCAAAGGGATTTATTCATAGGTTTTTTTTTTTCTAAACTATAGTCCGGCCCTCCAACGGGTCTGAGGGACAGTGAACTGGCCCCCTGTTTAAAAAGTTTGAGGACCCCTGCCATAAACTCTTCTTGCAAGGAGAGTGCTCAGCGGAGGGGATGTCTCAAGTGGGCCTTGAGAGAATCCAAGTGCTCCCAGACTGGAGGGGAGGGGCCGCTTCTTCCAAGCCCATGAGGGCACACACAATCACCAGGAGGCATGGCGGGGCAAGTGCGTGGTGTGTTCATCAAGGACTCGGGAGAGGCAAGGCCGCCACCCGTGCTCTGCCAGGCGTGCACTGCCCACCTCCAGGTGAGGCCTTTGATACAGACTGCAACCTAACAGGTGCGCCTGGGGGCGCTGCTAGCAGGTGCCTGGTGGGGTATGGAAGCGGCAGCAAGGAATCATGGGAGATCTCACTTTCGTTTCACCCGCTACCTTGACCAGCAATGAGGAATGGCTCCACAAACATGTGTTGAGCAACTATTGCATACTTGGGATGTGTCATCTCTTTGTCTCTCGTTGGCTCCGGAGCAGGGCTATTGAGGACGGTTGCGTGGCAGAACAGCAGGCTTCAGACTTGGGCGTGTCCTTAACCTCCATTCCAACCACAGACAATGAATGGATCAGCCAGTGGACGGTCGCATGGCCTAGACACCCTGGAGCAGTGGGGACAATAACCAGCCACAGTCAGGTCAACCATCCACGTGTCTAACAGAGCGGTGCTCCAAAAGGGTCCCACTGGGTGACTTCTCAGAAGCATAGGACCAGTTCTTTCTTCTGAGGCACCTCGCTCTGGGTGGGACTCAAGCACCCAACCTTTTGCTTCGCAGCCAAGCATGTCAACCATTTGTACCACCAGGGACTCCCAGGGAACGAACACACACACACACACCCCACACCCCACCCCAAACGCACTGCCTTTAAGTCAAGTCCAACACATAGTGGGACAGGGTAGAACTGTCCGTATGGTTTTCCAAGGGCTGTAAGTTGGGAATAGAGAATCTCTTCTTTCTCTTGGGAAGTGGCTGGTGGTTTTGAATCGCTGACCTTGAGGTTAGCAGCGCAACACGTAACCCATCATGCCATCAGGGAATGGTGGCAACCAGCTAATTCAGCACTCTCATTGCACAGCTGCGGCCCTGAGGACAAGGAGGAGGCAATGACTTGCTCAAAACCGCACACACCGCATGAGCATTTTAGAGCTTGAGCTAGAAGCTAGGTGTCCTGTGTTTAACTTCAGCCACATTTCCACCCAGTCGCTAAAGAATGCTAATTCAGTACCATTTCTGTATCCTTCCTAGAATGGGGCTGGGGTAGGCGTCCAGGTGCGCCAATACCAGTCAAGGCAAGTCACTCCAGCTGCTAGGGTAGGTCCACCTTTAATCCTAAGCATTTGCATCTCCCTCCCATCAGAGCGCAGTGAGGGTCAGCCAGCTCTCCTCCAACCTGTTCCCGGGGTGCCGGGGGCTTCCATCTGTGGCAGGGAGAATGGAGAGGACACACCCAGTCCTCACTGCGTCCGCCAGAAGTGTGCATAAGGACTGCTCACCGCCCATTGGTGAGAGCGGGGGCAGGTGGCTTCTAGACGCAAGGGGGCCAGGGAATGGGCTTGGTCAGCACCCACAGCCCAGCATGTGTCACGGTCATGCCACGGACAGTCCAAACCATCTCAGCCTTCCCTAATGCCATGGTATCTGTCCCCTCCCCACTCTGCCTCTTCCCATGCTCCATCCAGCTCTGTGTCCTGGCCGGGGTCGCCCCCAACCACACAAGGACCAGGGCTTCATCCCGGGAGTTCTAGATGGCCAGTAGCATCCCCGTCTCAAAGGGTTGTGTTCCAAGCAGCACACGGCTGCCCTTGGCAGGGGGTGGCAGGTGGGGCAGGGGGGAGTCTCCTGGGAGAGGGCGGAGAGGAGATGGAGAGGGAAGCACAGCTGCCTTCTCTCTGAGCCCTTAGTTCACATCTGCCAGCCATGCTTTCCTCCTACCCTGGCATGAAGCTGTTTTATTTTTATGGACAGGATATTTTTCTGAGAGCCGAGAGCAGCGGGGCAGATTCTAGAGCCGGGATATGTGTGTGTGTGTGTGTGGCGGGGGGGAGGGGGGAAGGGGGAGGAGTGTGTGTGTGTGTATATGTGTGTGGGCGCGCACGCGCGTGCGTGCCGGGTCAGGTGCTCGCCACAGCCGGCTGTCCCCGGGGCAGCGCTCACCCACCTTCTTGACTCGAGGGCCTCGCCCTGCAGAAGGTTATTGGGGTTGAAGACGAGGATCGGAAAAGAAGGCGGGGTGTGCCGTGTCTCCACCAAGCCCAGCTGTGGAGGGCATGCCTCCAGACAAGCGGTTCTCAACCTGCGGGTCGCGACCCCATGGGGTGGGGATCGACGGACCCTTTCACGGGGTTGCCTGTGAAACAGTGGCAAAATGACAGTGATGGAGTAGCAATGAAAATAATATTATGGTTGGGGGGTCACCACCACCTGAGGAACTGTCTTAAAGGGTCGTGGCAGAAGGAAGGTTGAGAACCACTGCTCTAGATGCAAGGGGAGTCCTGGTGGTGTAGAGGTCAGGAGTTGGGCTGCAATCCACAAGGTTGGTAGTTCACAACCACCAGCCACTCCACAGAGGGTGAAGGAGCAGTCTTACTCTATAATCCACTGGCTCCTGTGGGTCAGGACTGACTCCCAGACAGTAGGTTTGACCTGGGGTCAACCTCTTTTCTTGGACACACGAGTCCTGGTGGGGTAGTGGTGACCCGTTGGGCTGTTGACTGAGATGTGGGTGGTTAGAAACCACCCGCCGCTCCGAGGGAGAGACGAGGCTTTCTACTTCCACAAAGAGTCACAGTCTCAGAAACACACAGGGGCATTCTACGCTCCCCCTAGGGTTGCTCTGGGTCAGAAACGACTCAGTGGCAGAGAGTTTGGTTTTGAGTTTCTTATACCTCTCACTCCTGGTTTGTCACCCTTTGACCTTCCTGCAAGCAGCCCTGTTGAGTAAACATTTGGGCGGCTAACTGCAAAAGTCAGTGGTTCAAACCCAACAGCTACCCCTGGCGAGAAAGATGAGGCTGTCTGCTCTGGGTGTGGGGTGGGGAGCACGGAATCTCACCCTCAGGAGCCCCAGACAGAGGTCACGACGAGGCAGAATCGACTCCATGCCAGTGGGTTGGGGGCCAATCCCTGCAGGTGTTGTGTGGGATAAAACAGGTGAGAGTGCTCTGAAAACATGGATTCTACCCCCAACCAGCTAATTGTTTACACCTCTTAATAAAGGCCTCATTAGAAATCGCCTTTAGTTCCTGGGGCCCCCAAACTCCTGATATTTAAGCCCCTCAAGATCATTGCAGCTTCTCCCGCCCTCCCCCTCCCCCCCACCAAGCTCTTCTGAGAAAGGGCATTCTAATGCCTGCCAAGTTGCTTGGCACCAGGCTCGGTCCCCCGCCCATCACCATCTCCTCCTGTCCTCTTGGCCGCTGTATGAATGGCACTGCACACGATTAGATCCAAAAAGGTCAAGGGCAAGTGAAAAATGACTTCTTCCTTCCGGAGCCCACAGGCCAGTGGCAGTCACATGTCATTGTTCTCTGCTTCCTCCTCTTTAGAAGCAACAATGACACACAGCGCCCTCCCGGTTGTGAAGTAGGCTTGAGCTGTGTGCTCAAAGAAGTTAGCATGCCTCCCTCCTTGATGCCCTGCACCTACCACAGGAGGTAGGGTGTCAATGGTAATTCTGACTCCCACCTTAGAGTCCAGGCCTCCGGCTGCAGAGAGGTCGCGCCACCTGCCCCAGGCACCGGGTCATCCAAGTAGCGATGGCTACCTGTTGCATGTTGTCCAGTGGACGTAGGGCAACTCCACGTGTTACAGAGGATCATCTTGGCTGCCGGCTTTATGGAAGCAGGTCCCCAAGCCTGCCAGCCTTTCCGTCTGTTTACTTGTGTGCTTGTTATGAACCTGCAGTGGACTTCCCTCTCATTTTGTTTTGTGTTAGTAAATTTTGTCTTTTTTTTTTTTTTTTTTTTTAAGAAGCACGTGCTATGTAGGGACACGGCCCATCTCAGCAAATGAAATCAGTTGGTGCATCGTAGAGCACGCACATAGAAGAGTGGAGTCTCACCCATGGCTGTCTGACACCAGCCAAAGTCATGCTCCTGACTCGGTTAAGAAATAACCAGAGAGAAGCCAGGCAATGGAGTGGGGGCTCGTGGTGGGCCGTTGCTGGCGAGTTGGATACAAACCTGGTGTGTGTCCAAAGGAAACCCTGCCTTGGTGTCCTGGGGCACCTCTGTGACCCTTGGTGAGTCTGAGCCCATTGCCAGGGCTATTGCATCAGCTCATCCATCAAATCCTCCCAAGTCCCTTGTCCTGTTCAACCATGCACGGCGTCGTGGGTCTTTCCTGTTGACATGCTTGAAGCCAGCAAGTCGAAGCTTGCGGTCCTTGCTTCTAAGGAGCATTCTGGCTGGATCTCTTCTAAACCCAATGTACTTCTTTTGACAACTCACGGATCATTCCGTGTGCTTTGCCAGTGTCCCAGGCCGGGTGGATCCGTCACTCCCGTCTTCTCTGTCCTGCCATCAGACCACTTCCTCGTGCACAGGAGGCAATGGACTCGACCATGGACAGTCAAGTGACAGGTGTGCCTTTCAACATCCCTGCGAGGGCTGAGGGAAGGGAGGGAGTGCTCCCTGGGGAGCTGGCGGGTTTGCGTCTGAGCTGGTCCTTGAGCACTGACGGGCCACCAGAGGCAGATGAAAGCAGAGAAAATCCCATGCCTGGGCTCATCCCTTATCCCTTCCTGAAGGTGGAAGCTGGGCTTGAGGCAGGCCGCAGGAGCCTACCCGAGTGCACGGGAAGCCGCAAAATGGGTGTGTTGTTTGTTTGGTCTTTTTTTCTCTTGTTTTGTTACATTTTTTATTGCCACCTAATCCACATACCATACCATTCAACCATTGGATCCTATCAAGAAGGAATCACAGTCACCACCTACATGTCTGTGGAGGCATTTTGTTGCTAAGGTGCTGAACAGGCCCAGTGGAGCTCCTAGATTAAGACAGACCAGGAAGAAAGGGCTGGCAAGTCTGCTTCCCTAAATCAACTGATGTAAACCTTATGGATCTCTATGTTTGGATCCACCATCCCTCATGGGAGGTCGCACAGGACCCGACAGCGTTCCATCCTGGAATGTGTGGGGTCATCTTGGGAGGCAGCGGCTGATTGGATAGCAGCTACCAGCATGGATGGCAGGGCAGACAGGCCAGGGGAAGTGTATCCCGTTGCATATTGCACACAGCATCCCTGAGCTCTGCTCTGAGTCACGAAGGCACCCGGGAGGGGAGGGGCGGGGAGGGGCGGGGAGTGGGGAGCTTCCAGGCCTGTGGCACAGGGCTTCATCAGGAAGGCTGGCCTTTGGTCACCTGGAGCTCCCTGTAGCAACAACCTGTGACCCCCAGCCCCCAGAGGAAGAGCAGCCATGCTACAGATGAGGAGGGGCTGGAGCAATACTCCCACACTGCCCCTGGCCTGCCGGCCGTGTTCAACAAAAGGGAGTCAGGGCCTTGTCATCTCTTTCCGGAGCTTTCCAGGGCTTTGCTCTGGGATGCATGGCTGGAGGGCCGACAGTCAGAGGCCAGGCCCCCAAGCCCTGATCTTCGTGGTCTCCGCTCAGCCCACCTTTGTTGCCTGCCAGTGTGACTTCAAGAGGCTACATGTGTGTCCCGAGACCACTGTGGGCTGCTGCCTGGACAGGGAAGGAGCTTGCGTTTCCTTCTCTCCAAACAACCAGACGGGAGCCTTAAAAGCAGCCAGCGATGACTCAGTGCCATGAAGCAAATGGCTTGTCATTGAAATAGGGGCATGCAAGGAGCAAGCTCGTGAGCTCAACTCAGCCGCCACGATGGCAGGAGAGACGAGGGCAGGCAGGAGGAAGGCCTTCCTGGGGGTGAGGAGGGTGAAGTTGCATAAGCCAGCTGACCAGGGTGTGGGGTGGATGCACCTGGTTAGGGACGGATGAGGGCCAGGGAAGCCAGAAGGGAACAGTCTCCAAGCTGCAGCTTGGGAGAGGCTGCTGGGCCTCGGGGAGGTGCAATGCCCACACCTGTGATCCTACGCCCCATCACGTGAGGGCCTACTGAAACACAGGCTCTGGCTCTGATGGTTGGGGAAGGGGTGGGGAGGGGGTCCACGGACTGCTCCCAGGGACCGCTGCTGCTGCTGGTCTGAGGACCACCCATTCTTGAGCAAGGTGACAGAGAAGGAGACACTAAGACTGGTTCTGAAGCCCTGGAGGAGACTCAGCTGTGACTTCAAAATGTTGATTATCTTTATCTGCAAAAAAAAAAAAAAAAAGAAAGTCTGAGCTACCTGGCAGTGGGGGATGGTAAGGCTCAGGAGTGGGAGGGAGAGGAGTCAAGTCTGTTTGCACCAGAGATACAAAGAGCTAATTAAGAACCCAGATCAGCAGATGCATCCAGGTGGCCACCCGGGACCCAACCCCCAGCAGACCCAGCTGTGCCTAGGCCCCACACCGCCCTCCTCTTGGGACCAAGTCAGGTCTCAGCTCCCAGAGGACAAAGGCTTGTCCTGATGGGAGGCGGCTGAGAGCAAATGACTCTAGCTTTGCTCAGCGGGCACAGCATCTGCCTTTGCTTCTTGAGGCCCAGAGGGAGACGTGGCAAAGTCGACCAGTTGCTGTGGAGTCCACTCCGGCTCACTCATGCACCTCCATGGTCTGGGGACTGGCGGAGAACCCTGCACCATTCCATAAGGCTTTTAATGGCGAGTTTCAGGGGAGCAGCTCACCTAACCTTCTTCCTCCCTCTGACCTTCCTGTTGGTAGACAAGCATGCTCATAGCTCAGGGCCCCTGGGATGAGGGACACGGTGTTGTGAATTCTGGGAAAGCAGAGGGTTCTCGCCCCCTGGATCCGGTGGCCTGGGAGGGGCTGCACCTGCTTCCCCGACAGGAAGTGCACCCAGCATGGCAAGGGCTTCTGGGAAATGGGTGAGGTCTGGGAGCGTCAACCATGGGATGCTGGGGAGGCAGACATACATGCCCCTTTCTCATTGCGTTGACCCGAATCCTCAGCTTAGCTAGCACTTCCTTCAGGTGTGGGGAAAGGTAAACTTCATCCCAGGTGAGCCTGTGACCAGTGGGATATGAGTTGGGCTGCTTGCTACAAGGTCACCTGTTTGAATCCACCAGCCGCTCCCTGAGAGAGGAGGCTTTCTGCTCCCATAAAGATTGAGAGCCATGGCATCACCCCTACCCTCACCCAATAAAAAACCCAACCATTTTGAGATACAAACACAGCTAACTGCCCATTGGGAGGTTGGGGAGGCGAAGCTGAAGTCTGAAGATTAATGCCCACATTCAACAGAAGAGGGGTCCAGTGCATATCTTGGGGAGGGGCGGCAGTGAAGGATGGTTGGGGGTGGGGGGAGGGCTGGTTGAGGAAGCTGATAGATGGAGGGGAAGGGAAGATGGGCTGGGACCACCCCCTCTCCCATACCATGAATAGGGATCTTGGTCCTACCCCTACCTCTCTCAGCAGCATGCACCCCCTTCTTCCAGCCCCTCTTCCAGCAGAATTGCTCATGATAGTTTGTCCTTCATCCCCTTCAGCCAAAGCCGGGCAAAGTCCTCAAACACAGTATCATCGACGGTGCCATAGTTGGTATCAGATTCAATGAGGTTGGTATCCACAGGGACATGTTTCAGGAGCGGTTGTCTGAGGTCTGGGGAGGGTGATGATGTGGTCATGGGGTTTGGGATACATCAGAATGAAAGGCAGCTCTACGGAGCCATCCCTACCTCGAGATATCACCAGTTTCACCTTGGTAGGACACCAAGATCCCCAGCACCTCCTTGTTGCCCTCCCCCTCCTTGACTCTGGTTCTGGAAGCCAAGATTGGTGTCCTCATACTTGAGCTTCCATCCAGGGAAAGGCCACGCTTCCACAGGTTGCCAAAAAGACAAGTGATAGTTGGGAGAGGAACTAGAAAGAACTTCTACCTCCCAGCCCCACCCAGCGGGGCCTCCCCACTCATTCCAGATGAGGATCTTTGGGCAGTAGGGGCATTTCTTTGTTTCTGAGCATTAAGAAGAAAATAAAGCTTTGAATAGTAAAAAAACAAACAGAAAGATTGATAGCCATGGGGCAGTTCTACTCTGCCCCGTAACGGCTGCCAGGAGTCAAGATGGGCTCCCTGACCACGAATCTGTCTACTTTGGACTTTGAAGGCACAGAAAACAGGAAGGGTTGATTGTCATGCCGTTCCCTTAGCCTCAAGGTCCCTGGGAGCACCCACGTTTCAGGCCCTGATGCAAACTGAGCGGCTGGCAGTCCAGATCCAGCCAGCGCACTGCTGAAGAAAGGCCTGCCAGTGAATTTGAGTCAAGGTTAACCCCCCCATCCCAGCCCCTGGCCGTCGAGTTGACTCCTATTCATAGTGACCACAGGGTGCAGTAGAGCTGCCCTTAGAAGAGCTTAGGGCTGTAATCTTTTAAAAAAAATCATTTTATTGGCGACTCATACAACTCTTATCATAATCCATACATGCATCCATTGTATAAAGCACATTTGTACATTCATTACCCTCATCAGTCTCAAATTATTTGCTCTCCACGTAAGCCCCTGGCATCAGCTCATTTCCCCACTCCCTCTCCACTTCCCCTCCCTTATGAGCCCCTGATAATTTATAAATTATTATTTTGTCATATCTTACACTGTCTGAGGTCTCCCTTCACCCATTTTTCTGTTGTTTGTCCCCCAGGGAGGAGGTTATATGTAGGTCCTTGTAATGGGTTCCCCCTCTCTACCGCACCCTCCCTCCACCCTCCTGGTATCGCCACTCTCACCACTGGTTCTGAAGGGATCATCCATCCTGGAATCCCTGTGTTTCCAGTTCCTATCTGTACCAGTGCCCATCCTCTGGTCTAGCCAGATTTTTAAGGTAGGATTGGGATCATGATAGTGGGGAGGGGGGGAAGCATTTAGGAACTATAGGAAAATTGTATGGTTCATCTTTGCTACACAGCACCCTGACAGGCTCATCCCCTCCCATGACCCTTCTGTAAGGGTCTGTCCATTTGCCTAGAAATGGGCTTTGGGTCCCCACTCCGCACTCCCCCTAATTCACAATGCAATGATTTTTTTGTTCAGATGATGCCTGATACCTCATCCCTTCACCACCTCATGATCACATAGACTGGTGTGCTTCATCCAGTTGGGCTTTGTTGCTTCTGAGTTAGATGGCCGCTTGTTTACCTTCAAGCCTTTAAGACCCCAGACGCTATATCTTTTGATAGCCGGACACCATCAGCTTTCTTCACCACATTTGTTTGTTTACCCGCTTTGTCTTCAGCAGTTGTGTCAGGAAGGTGAACATCATAGAATGCCAATTTAATAGAAGAAAGTATTCTTGCATTGAGGGAGTACTTGAGTGGAGGCCCAATGTCCTTTGGCTACCTTAATACTAAACCTATATATATATGCACATAGATCTATTTCCCCATCCTCATATATAAATATATTTACATATGTATATGCCTGTATTTAGACCTCTGTAAATGCCCTTTGTAGGGCTGTGACTCTTTAGGGAAGCAGACAGCCTTGTCTTATCCCCCGTGGAAGCGGCGGGAATCTTAGTTGAGCATTTTCACCAGGGCACCACCAGGACCTCTGCAGTGAGGAGCGCAGCCAGGAAACCTCTGTGGAGCAGTTCTGGTCTGTGGTGCGTGAGTGAACTTGATGGCAAGGGGGACCTGGGGGTGTACAGTGTCAGGGCCGTCCCATGGAGATGCGCTCGGCCTGAGGGCCGGGAGCCATCAGTGGGTCCATGGCACGGCTTCTCGAAACCTCCTCCTGCCCTGGGGCTTCTCTTGGAGTGCTGACTTCAGGGCTTGTCCGGCAGCTCTAACGGGACCTTTACAACCTCTGCGTGCATGAAGCCCTGCTCCCAGGAGGCTTCAGGCCAGTGGGTTTGAAACCCCAGCCCCACCTCACCCCCGGCCCCACACATCCCCGCCCCCCTGGGAGACATTCGGCAGTCTGGAGACATATCTGGTTGTCACAAATGGGTGTGGGTGCCCTGGCATGCAGCTAAATTATCGACCAGGCATAGCTCTCTCTCTCTGCCCCCCACAACAAAGAGTGTCTGCCACGCTGAGCCTGAGAAACCCTATTCTAGACAGGCACCTGGGGACTACAGTGGCCTGGAAGAGTGAACACCCAGGTACCCCAGCTGGGACTTGGCCAGAGTGTCTCTTAGAATGGGGTGTCAGGTCTCCATTCCTCCCCCTGAGCATGAGGAACGCCCATAGCTTGCTCTCTTACTGCTCCCCCACCCCCATCCCCCAGCCTTTCATGCTGCCCCACGGGGAAGTGGTCTCAAGAAATGATAGGAGAGCCCTCTAGCAGGTGAAGGGACGGGAAATTCAGCTTCTTCCTTTGCAAAGAGTTAAGCCCTGAGCAATGGATCCAAAGGATGGCAGTTCAAATTCACCCAGAGACAATGTGCTAGAAAGCCCCGGAGATGTGCTTCCACAGAGGCCATGTCCAGGAGAGCCCTCCGGCGCTCAGAGCCACTCCGAGCAAGACACATGGGAACTGCAGCAGTCACAGGCGACTGTCTGGCAACGGGTCCTGCAGTTTGTTTTCCCTGGAGGGGGGTGGGGCGGGGGGTGGGTGGGGGAGGGCAGCCCCAGGAGTCACCCGCAGAATTCCTCCCCCCAACTTGAGCAGAGTCGCTGGGGAAAAAGCACAGGCTGTGACGGGGCATGGGCTGGGGGGAGGGGAGGCCCTGGAAGTGAGCTAGCTTCTGCGTCCCTGCTATCGAGGTCATGGCAGGCTAGGACATCGTGACTGTTCAGACTTTTGAGGAGACATCCAAGCGTTTAAGGAAACACTGACTTGGTTTTTTCTCCACCCAGCACTGGAAGAGACATCCAGTCCTGCGGTGTGGGAGCAAAAACATTGGGGGTGGCAGCACGCACAGGCAGAGGGCGAGTGGGGATCCCTGCTGGACGCCAGTTAGATCTGATCTGGCTGAAATGCACCAACTCATCTGCCAGTTGGCTTTGGCACCCTGGGCCCTGGAGTTTGCCAAACCTCAGGTGGGAACCAGGGGAGTGCTGGAGAAGGGGGTCGGGTGCAAGGTCGTGAGCTTGTGCACATTTGCCTCTGTGGATCCCTACGGGGCCTGATGGGTGCGTGCGCGTGGGGGGCTGGGTAGATGCGGCTGTGTGTAGGTCCAATGAGTTTGATTCCCAGATCAAATGTGAGCGCTTTGGGGCTTCACCTAGTTTTGTTGTTTTGTTCTTCATCTCCGTTAGAGGTAACTATGCAGGCACCATATATCATTTCTATTTTATTGGGGGCTCCTTCAGCTCTTATCACAATCCACCCATACATAGATGCATTGTGTCAGACACATCTGTATCTCTGTTGTTATCTTTTTCAAAACAGTTTCTTTCTACTTGAGGCCCTGGCATCAGCTCCTCATTTTTTTACCTTCCCTCCCCCATGTCCCCTTGATAAGTTATAATTTTTTTTCATGGCTTACACCGTCTCATTTTATCCACTTTTCTGCTGTCCATCTCCCAAGAAGGGAGCCCGCACATCGATCATTGTGATCAATTTCCCCTCACTCCCCCCACCCCCCTGCCACATTTCCTTACCCTCCTAGTATCACTGTTCTCCTTATTGATCCTGAGGGGTTTATCTGCTCTGGATTCCCTATGTTTCGGGCTCTTATCTGTACCAGTATTCATGTTCTGATCTACCCAGATTTGTAAGATAGAATTGGGGTCATGATATTGTGGGGGGGGGGGAGAGGAGGGAAAGGAAGACATTAAAGAACCAGAGGAAGGTTGTGTTTCATCAGTGCTGGCTGGCTCTTCTCTTCCTTGTGGCCCTTCTGATAGGGGGTGTCTGACTGACTACTGATAGGCTTTGAGTCTCAACTCTGCCCTCCCTCTCATTCCCATTGGTATGCTTTATGTTTGTTTTGTTTTAGGTCTTTGATGCCTGATACCCGATCCCATGGACACCTCCTGATCACACAGGCAGGTGTACTACTTTCATGGGACTTTGTTGTTTCTCAGCTAGATAACTGCTTGTTTATCTTCAAGCTTTTAAGACCCCAGATACTATATCTTTTGATAGCTGGGCACCATCAGCTTACTTTACCACGTTTGCTTATGCATACATTTTGTCTGCAGCAATTGTGTCAGAGAAGGTGAACATCATAGAGTGCTGTGTTAGTAGAACAAATTGTTCTTGCATTGAGGGAGTACTTGAGTGGAGGCCAAATTTCCATCTGCTACCATAATACTTTACAAATAAATATATGTGCATAGATCTATTCCCCTGTCATTTTATGTAAATGTATTTACATATATACATGCCGGTATTTAGAGCTCTATAAAAGTCCTTTGCCTCCCAGTTCTTTTCTCTAATTCCTTTTACTTTCCTCCTGTCCCAATATCAGGTTTGGCCTTCGTTTGGGTTTTGGTAATTATTCTCAGCTACATTGTCCTTGATCGAGCCCCACCAAGGATCCTATGCCCTCCTCACCATCAGGTTAAAATCACTTATTCTTCCCTTGTCCCTGGGTTTCTTGGTATCCCCCTCCTTTGTCCCTACCTCCCCCTCCAGTGTCCCCCCAGAATTGTTGGTCCCATTGTTCTCTCTCACCTATCTGGATTGTTCATCCCGCCTAGCTTGTCCAGATAGACATGCATAGACAAAAATACACGTAAGAACAAAGCAAAGAAAAACATAACCAAAAAAAAGAAGACAAAAAATAAATCAACAATAGTTAATACAACAAAATAAACCAAAAAAAGAAAGAAAAAACAACAGCAAAACCTGAAAAGCCCTCAAACGGTTCCAGGTCTGCCTGTTGACCTCTATGAGTGTTTTCCAGTCAAGATCACTGGGATGCCACTCCCTGGCCCCAAAGTCCACCTTTGGCATTCCTTGGGGACTTCCCTGCTTTTCTCCCCTTGCTGCTCTGCTGTGCACCCTTAGTGTCCACCCGGTGTGGTGGGGTCAGATCAGACACATCTCCAACACTGTACCCCCCGGTGCTGTTCCCCTTAGCGTTATCTATGTGCCAATGAGGGACATCGGCGTGTGTGTGGGTAGCCAGCCCCCACAACTAATTAACACAATTGTACTATTGAGATATATAAAGATTCTAATAAAATCATAGAGAGTACTATCGATAGGAGAGAAAGCAAATTAAAGAAATCAGACACATTTCATAGTAGCATGCTCACCTCAGCTCCTCTTGGTGGTACTGGGCAGGAGAGCAAGCAGGAGAGAGAGAGATATTTATTGCTAACCAAGGCTTATATATCTTTGGGGGACATGCAAGGCCCCTAATTACAGGTAAAGACATCCATCATAGGAAAGGGTTGTACTATAGGAAATACAGTGATGGGAGGGGGCAATCTAGGGGTACACACGCTATAGGAAGAGGAGGGATTAAGGGTATACATGTGGCAAGATGGGCAGATCCTACCTTCATGATGACAGCCTAACCTTGATGGCCCTCCAGTTGGAGACTTTATTTAGTCTAAGCTTTTAGGGGAAGCAATCCACTGTCCCTAACAGCAGGGAGTGAGCCCCACCTATTGTGGGAGAAACAATGGTGTCTGCAGGGAGATAACTTGACAATCATTTACCATTAGTTGCAAGCAGTGTCCTAGGTCTAACATTATATTTTGGGGGGAGTCGAGCTGGGAACAGTCTTTTTGCATCCCACAGTTGTGTCTCATGGTGGGGTCGGCCTTGTGATCCTCTCTGTGCATTGGTTGCTCTGAGCTGGAATATTGTCCTCAGGGCTTGGTGGGCCAGGATGTTTTCCACTCTCTCCTTCCCTCTTTCTTTGCTCGTGATCAGACGTGCCCCACTTCCTGAGCTGCACTTCAGAGGATAGCACTGAAACTGAAGCCCTCTTATTCCTTGATTGCTATTTATCTGCTTCCTCTTTCCACAAAAAAAGGGAAAAGGATATAAAATAGTTCACAACTAAGGATCTTGGTGAGATAAATAAAGGTCTACATACCGATAGGGGCCACTTCCTAGAGCAACATGTGTTTGTGCGTCAAGGTCCAAAATTATGCGCATCTTGTAGGCAAATCTAGTCACTGTGATTGGTCATCGTGTTTGTCTCTGAGCTTCTTGCCAGCCAACGAAAGAAGAGAAAGAGGAGGAAATTGCATAATAAATTGTGTGCGACCTTGAGTGACAAAATGGATACTTTCTCAGCCTCCGTTTCACAACAAATGGAGAAGGGGTTTGCACAGCAAGCTATCCTGGGGAGGTCACAGCATGAACTGAAGTTTAGTGAGGGCAGCGCCCCCCCCACCTCCCCCCCCTGGCAAAGCTCCCAAGGGGACAGTGCTGCCCTGGCTCAGCTTTATGCGAGATGGAATGCAGAGTGCCCCCCAGAGCTGAATTGTCACCATTCTCCCTTAATACAATCCCTACAGCCTGGGACTTTGTTTGGGAGTTGTTTGCAGGATGTTTGTGGTGCCACTGCCTTATGAGGGTCTGGGTGCTGGTGTTATCTGTTATAAGCAGATATAGAACGTATATAAAACATCCATCCAGTAGGCATTCTGTCCACATCTCCTGGTTTACATGTTCATTCGCCCAACCACCCACCTATCCATCCATCTACCCACCATCCATGCTTCCATCCACCTCTCCATCCAAGCTTCCACCCATCCACCATCCATGCTTCCATCCACCCATCCACCCACCATCCATGCTTCCATCCACCTCTCCATCCATGCTTCCATTCGCCCACCATCCATGCTTCCACCCATCCACGCTTCCACCCACCCACCATCCATGCTTCCACCCACCCACCATCCATGCTTCCATCCACCACCATCCATGCTTCCATCCACCTCTCCAAGCTTCCACCCATCCACCATCCATGCTTCCACCCACCCACCATCCATGCTTCCATCCACCCACCATCCATGCTTCCATCCACCCACCATCCATGCTTCCATCCACCCACCATCCAAGCTTCCACCCATTCACCATCGATGCTTCCACCCATCCACCATCCATGCTTCCATCCACCCACCATCCATGCTTCCATCCACCCACCATCCATGCTTCCATCCACCTCTCCATCCATGCTTCCATTCGCCCACCATCCATGCTTCTACCCATCCACCATCCATGCTTCCACCCACCCACCATCCATGCTTCCACCCACCCACCATCCATGCTTCCATCCACCCACCATCCATGCTTCCATCCACCTCTCCATCCATGCTTCCATTCGCCCACCATCCATGCTTCCACCCATCCACCATCCATGCTTCCACCCATCCACCATCCATGCTTCTACCCACCCACCATCCATGCTTCCACCCACCCCCCATCCATGTTTCCATCCACCCCTCCATCCACTTCTCATCCATCTGCTAAGGCTTACATAATACTGGAGAACAAAGTAAGAGGATGTCCTGGTTGGCTTGACATGCTATAAGAGCTTAGGTGATCAGGAGATGAAGGCTTCTAGCTTCCCTTCCCCCAGAGGACTTGGTCCTTACCAGGAGTTGTCAGGGCCTGTGAGCAGAGTTGATGTGAACAAGGTGGTTGTTTGGCAGGAAGGCTCCGGGTGACACGTGGCCAGGCCCCGCTGTGAGACAGCAATCTGAAAGACTGCCCAGGAAGGACCTGGCTAATCCAGTGGTTCACTGATGGAAAGCCACCCTACAAAAAAAATAGCCCATTGCTTGTTCCATTCTGCGTACACTTGCAATCAGGGCCTTGCCTGTTTGTCCAACCCATTCCACATGTGCAAGTCAGTCTAGTTTAGTTTTCGGCAGCAGGCCAGTCAACTGCCCAGACACATCAACTGCTTAGTGGTGTCTGGGATCCTTCTTTTACAATATGGTCTATCCCTTTGTTCTTGGTTCAACCAACCTTGTGTGTAGATTATGCCGGAGGTGCTGAGACTCTTCTCGTATCAACCCCACCTTCCACTCCATGCAGGGGCACACACACACCTGGGCACAGACTTACCCACATGTACCTCCCCCCCTCCGCCACACAGGCACACCTTTGAGGCCCCAAACCTAAGAAAGGTAGACAGCAGCCTTGAGCAGGTACAGGCTTCCCCTCACCCTCTGAAACTGCTCTTGGGATCGGCCCACAGCACTGTCACTGCATTCTGGAACTAACGCTGAATGCTTCTGAAACCGGCATATGGACTTGCCTGGTTGTCCCAAAGTGAACTGGGCCATCCCCTCTGGGTTGCACCATGCTGCCACAACAAAGTGCCATGGCTTCTCCTCATGTTGGTGAATAGCACACGTCATTGACTCTCTCTTTGAATGATTGAGGATCATTACATTTGAATGTTGAAGCTCATGAAGGCCTGAAGGGCATGGGTTTGGGAAATCAGATAAATCTGGCATTGAATTTCACTGCTGAATGTCATAGACAAGCCATGCTATTTTAGACATATTTATGAACCCCGGGTTTAATTACTCATCGGAAAAAGCAATTCAAGTGGCCATAGTTACCTGGTAGGGTGATTGTGAGAAGTCACAGACACATGCAGGAGAGGAATCTGGAGTTTAGTGGTGGCTGTGTGCCCCTCAGGCACGAGCCTCTAGGACAGGGGAGCTCTACCGGAAAGCGTTTTCTAGGCTGCAGTCCTCACGGGAACAGATGGCAAGATATTTTCTTCTACAGAGCTGCTGGCGGGTTTGAACTGCCGGCTCTTCGGTTAGCAGCCAAGTGCTTAGCGATGGCACCACCAGGGCTCCTTGGGACCCAGGGACATTGCCCCATGCAGTTCCTGTTCTCGTGTTGGCTTTTTGTTGGCTTGTTCCAAAGAGTACCAGCAGGTATAATTATGAAAGGCACACAGAATTGAAGTTGAGTAAAATGTGAATAGTCCTTTTGAAACACTGAATTCTCAGGCCCCAAAGGAAGTCCTCCTTATTTATAGAAAATATGAGCATGCGAGATGGGTATTCAAAGTGAGATGGGTATTCAAAGTTGGAATCAGACAAAATGAGGCATTGAATGCCTCTTGGGGTCCATGTGATTTTATAGACACCTCAATTAGCTTGTATGAACTTGATTTTCTTCATCGGTGTAAATCTACTTGGGTATCACAGGTTACACATATATCTAAGTAAGTCTATGGGGTCAGCTTGGGGTGAAGGTCCCATTTGACTGTCACCTGACAGTGCTAGGCCATGGGGGGGAAAATGCCAGAAGCAAAGGACTGGGGACTTTACCCAGACACACCTGGGGTGGTCACAGAGGAAGCAGAAGTGAGCCCCCTGCCCCACATCATGCAGTGACTCCAAATGCCCCAAGCCATGTAGTTTTTCCGTTTCACCGTGTAATACATGTTGGTGGCATCTGACAGAAGGTCTTTAGTTGAGCAGAGAAAACCTTGGAGAAGCAAATATTAAAATATATATATATTTTCCCTGTGCATTTTCGAAAGGGTCCCAAGTGTCACAGTGGTGAAACGCACAGCTGCGATCTGAAAGTCAGAGGTTCAAGTCCACCAGCTATAATATAATATGGAGGAAAGGTTACAGCCTAGGAAAATCCATGGGCTGGTTCTACTCTGTCCCACAGGGTCGCTATGAGCTGGAATCAAGTTGACAACAATGGGCCTGAGGGACATCTTCTAGTGACATTCATGCAGATGCGCATTTTAGTGAATTATCAGTAAATCATCAACATGTGGTATGCAGTTCTTGGCCTCATACAAACTTTAGGAGAAAGGAGTTAGCAGAATGTGGCATCAGGGGCTAAAAAAACCAAGCCCACCGCCATCGAGTCCATGCTGACACACAGGGATCCTACAGGACAGGGTAGAACTGCCCCCTCCCGCCATGAGTTTCTGAGACCGTGACTCTTTACGGGAATAGAAAACCTCATCTTTTCCCCCAGGAGATGGCTGGTGGTTTTGAACTTCTGACCTTGCAGATTGCAGTCCAATGCATAAGCATGGTGCCAACAGGACTCTTTCAGGAGCTACCTTCTGGAACCCATGGCTGGTACAAACCCGAGAAGGAGAGGGGAAGGCCGTGGCAGCAAGGCTTGTCCAAACCTTGAGAGGAACAGTGACCCCCAAGAATCAAAGGCCCACCACCTTTCTCAGAGCAGAAGCGTGTTCAATGGGCTCTGCATCTGCCAGGCCACATGGGCAACCCCAAACTTCAGTCTATCTCACCTAAAGGAGCGGAGGCCACGGAACACCTTCACTTCACTTCCTCTCACTCACAGCCCCGGAGCAGCAGGCCCCCGGGTCCCCAGCTGACAGGGCATTAGCTCCACAGCTGGGCACCACAGCTGGAAGACAGAGAACAAGGAGATCCCCAGATGCCAGTCTCCTGGGTCGGTCCTCCTTCCCAAGGCTGGGCTCTCCGTGATGAATGAGTTCATCACAAACTGGTAAATAATAAATGACAAACCATAGGAGAGGGTTGCGTGGGATGTCTTCCCGAGCTCCTACGAGTGTTAACCAGCAACCTCATGACAGCGCCCCAATAAATAAATAAAGATAATGAAATGCCTCCTACAGGCCAAGCGCTCTGCATTGAAGTTACAGCAGAGACCTGGGTCCCCACCTCCCAGGGGAACGCAGAGCCTGGCGGGGTGTGAGACACACGAACTGCAGTGGTATTGCTAAGTCATCACTAAACCACCATTCATGATTAAAGGTAGCAGTCAATAAATTTAAAAGCTACCTTTGGGGATCGGGCCAGCTGACCAACCCTACCTTTGGTGACTGGGCCTCGCCGAGCTTCTGGACACAGAGTCCAGCAATGGTGCCCCTCGGGGTGGTGGGGCAGAGCGGGGCCCAGGGTGCAGGAAGGCAGCTCTGGAAGGCGAGTTGTACATGACATTGGGAAGGATGGGACGTAAGAGATGCAGGGAACGCTCAGGGGAGGAGCCCGGGCTGGCCTTAGGTGACCAGATGTCCCGCTTTTGGTGGGACACTCCCGATTTTTAACAATTTTTCTCATGTCCTGCGACATTTTTTAAAAGTCCCAATTTGGGGGAAAGAATGCACAACAAGCTAGGGTATATGGTTTTGGGCTGCCATGTGGCTATTTCGCCAGGACATGAGTTTTATCAATGGTGTCCCGCTTTACCAATGTGAAAATCTGGTAACGTTCTAAGGGCAGGGTCAGCAGCTCGAGCCCACCAGCCGCTCCAAGAGAGAAAGACGAGGCTCTCTCCCCTGGTATAGAGTCACGGTCTCAGACACCCAGGAAAGCAGTTCTGCCTGTTCTCTAGGCTTGCAATAAGTTCGATGGGCCAGATGGCAGTTGGGTTTGGTTTTGGGTTTTGTCTGTCAAGGGGAAGAGAAGGCCATACGTAAGGCAGGGCCCAAAGGAGCCTTTAATGTTTGTGAGTGAAAGCATCACACCACGTCTCTCCTCTACACCGCCAACTCTGCTGCTCACCCAGTGCTTGCCCCGCTCCTCCTCGGGACCAAGGGAGCCTGCTCAACAGAGCCCGTGAGGGTGGAGCGAGAGCAGTGGGTCTCGAGAGACCCAGGGTCCAGGTGACAGTGAAGCAACCGAGTGGACAAGTAGAAACAAGCACTGGCTGGGGGCCCCTCTCTGCTTCCCCAGCAACTGTCCTGCCCTGCGCTGGCATCACCTGGCCCCGGGAATATCCTGTCATGTCATGTGACCTGGGAGGGCTTTGGAGGACCAGTCCCCCTGCCCTTCCAGGGGCCCCGTCCTTTCCCTGTGGCCCACAGAATGGCCCTGACTAGCTGGACCTGCGTGCTGCTGAGACCCCAGGGGTGGGGATGGATGGGGAGACTGTGGCTTCGGGGAGGGTCCGGCAGACCCAGGGATGCCAGCCTGCAGGTCCCACAGCAGCTGCTCTCCGCACAAGCACCTGGGAGCATGGGGCCTAGCCAAGAGTACTTTCCCTCTCCTGCTGCCTGACCCAGTTCTGGCTTAAAAGAATGTAGAGAATTCTCGGAGAGAAGAAAAACCACCAACGGACTTTGTACCCCCAGTCTTCCCTCTCCTCCGTGACACTAAAACGGCACTCCGGAGTGCTTGGCTCCTTTTGCTCTTGGTAAACTGAGGCACAGAACAACACCCCCTTCTTCCCCGGCGATTCAGTGCTCCACCCCCAGTCCTCTTAAAGCAGATGCTCTCTGGACCCAGCCTAGAGGAGCCAGGCATCAAAGGGCCCCCTGGGGCCTGGAGTCTTCTTCGTTGTCCAGCTCCCCTGACCCTGAGCCAGGTGGCTTGGGGACACCTTTTAAGTTCTTCCTGCCCTCCTACTTCCTGTGTCCCTTCCCCTCTCTTGGCAAAGAGCACCCTTCGAGTTTGTGCTCAGGCCCCTCTGCCCTGCCCAGGCTCCTGCCCCAGGCATACCTGGTGTCTTCCCGGACAACCACTCTGGCTGATAACGTGCTGCCTGCCCAGGCCAGCCTGTGAACTGGCCCAGCCTAGTGCACAGAGGTGTGGCAGAATCGAGCCCAGGGCCCCTCAGAGCATAGTGTCTGCACTTGGTCCTCCGCTTTCCCCGGGCAGCCGACTCGATGCGATGCTTGGCACAAGCCAGTGGCAGGGCCTCCAGGCACTGGGAGCCTCTCTGTTGGGATGAGGGGCTGCCCTATGACTCTGGGCCTTCTGCTTCTGGGCCCTCCTCTCTCCCCTCTTGGATCAGCCTCTCAGCCTCTCAGTTCTCTCCTTTCCTCTCTTGCCATCTCCTGCCAGATCTCAGCCCGCTGAGATCCCGGGCATCCAGCCTGCCTGTGCGGAGCCAGGAGGCAGTGACTAATGCGCTTGAAGGTGAGTCATCCACTAAATATAAAATCCCACTCACATCCCTGGATGCAAACGATTCTGAGAGGCCCGTGTCCTTCCCACCCAAATCCATCCTTCCTCAGGAGCTGGGCGGGTGTATCCGTGAACAGAAAACAAGCCAGTAAAGCAGCAGTGTTATGTCACTGCCCTTCAGTGAATCCTGCAGGTGCCTGCCTTCGGGAACTTTCCCCTGCCCTCCCCGGCTTGGCCAGCTGCTCCCAGAGGCAGGAGGCAGCCAGGAGGACTATGACCTGGGCTGCCATGGAATTAGAACAGAGGCAAAAATCAATCTTCAAGACTGCCCTCTCCTCTTTGTTCCCTCTTCCTTTGTATCAAAAGACCCCAAACCGCCCCTCCTCCTGGATAGGTAAAGATGAGCCTTTAGACACATCTGCCTCATGCAGGAGTCAGACAACCTTCCCATGCATGGCGGCAGTGATGACGAAGGGTGTTCAGTAGGGGCCCTGTTTTTGCAGCCTTTCTTGGTAAAGAACCCCAAGGGGACAAGTTAAGCTCTCGGCTGCTAACCACAAGGCTGGCAGTTCAAACCCCACCCGGAGTTGTTAGAAAACCATACAGGGAAATTCTACACTGTCCTGTGTGGTCTCAGTGAGTTGAGAATCGACCCCAGGCCTCCCAGCAACACCAGTCACCTCGGAGCAGCACTCTTTACCCCTGTAGGGCTGTTTCCTCCTGGGCCCCACTGCTCTGGGGTCTTTGTCCCCTCCTCCGGAATAGGCATCCCTCAACTAGACAGGTTGGAGTCTTGGGAATGCCAGCGGATAAGGGCTGGCTGGGCTGCGCACTGAAAGGTTGGCAGTTCAAACCCAGCCAGAGGCTTAGGAAGACAAACCCGGCCATTGGCTCAGTGACGAGCATGACAATGGTGTGAGGCTCAGGTTGACTCTGCACTCCTGGGGGAGGGGGGGCACCCTGTGACTCTGGACCTTCTGCTTCTGGGGCCCCTCTCTCTCCTCTTGGATCAGCCTCCCAGTCTCTGCCCTCCCAGAACTCTCTCCTGCCCTCTCTTGTCATCTCCTGCCTGATCCGAGCCCGCTCCATGGATCAGAACCAGCCCCGTGGCCACTGGTCCCTGTCTGTTTCAGTCGCGCGTGTGTTCCATAGCTGACACCCCTCTGTATCAAATATGGGGCCCCATCCCTCCGAGGGATGCTTTCAGTTGAACTTCTCAGCCTTGCGAGAGGAAGGTCCAATGGATGGCCAGTTTGTGGATGAAATTAAGGCTCAGACCCCAGTCCGACCTTCCAAACCTGGCTAGACCGGAGCATGTGCACTGGTACAGATAAGAGCTTCCGGCTCATGGAATCCAGGACAGACAAACCCCTCCGGAGCAGTAAGGGAGTCGTGACAGCATGAGGGTAGAGGGAAGGTGGGGAGGAAGGGAGAACCGATGGCAATGATTGGCATATTACCCCCACCCCGGGGGGACAAACAACAGAACGTGGGTGAAGGGAGACAGCGGATGGTGTGAGACATGAAATAACAACAATAATATATAATTTATCAAGGGGTTCATGAGGGTGGGAGGGTGGGGGAGGGAGGGGGGAAAGAGCTGCTCAAGTCGAAAGAAAATGTTTTAGAGATGATGATGGCAACATATGTATAAATGTGCTTGATCCAATTGATGTGTGGATTATTATAAGAACTGTCAAATCCCCCAAGGAAATGATTTGTTAAAAAAAGAAAGGGTCAGAAAGACAGATGCACAAGGCCACGTTAGAACTATGATGGAAACAGTCATTCATCATTTCACCTCAGTTAAGTGAGCTTCCTGCACACGGGACTGGGGTGGCAGATTGCAGTAAGAGGGACACGAGGTCGTGGTGCAGCGTATACAAACACACAGGCATCTGCGTCTGCTTCATGCCCATGTGTGCTCCTAGCGCCCCTGCAGCACAGGGGGGGCTGAGACTGTAACGGTGCACACGGGGGCAGAAAGGCCTGCCTGAGGGGTCGGCATGCACTTGATGGCAGTGGGTCTGGTTTTTGTGGGTTGGTTTCATGTATACCCGTGAGAACAAGTTTTAAGCGCAGGAAACAGTAAAACCAGCTGCCGGCTGGTTGCGTCTGACTCCTGGTGACCCAAGTGCCTCAGGGTGGAACCAGGCTCCAGGGCTCAAAGGTTGTGGACCTTTCAGAAGTTGATTCCCAGGCCTTCGCTCCTGGGTGGATTCGAACTACCGACTTCCTAGTTAGTTGTCCAACACTTCACCCTTTGTCCTACACAGGGACACCTTAGAATCAAGACTCCACTGCTATGGAGTCCATATAGGGATCTTGGTGGACTAGTGGGTTTTACCGGGGGGTGCTAATCGTGATGTCAGAAGTTCGAAGCCGCCGTCTGCTCCATGAAGAAAGTCAGCTGTCTACTCCCGTTGAGCGTCACAGTCTGGGAACTGCACAGAGGCAGCCCTGTGGACCTGGTCGTAGAGGGTGGCTATGACTGAGAATGGACGAGACAGGGAAGGAGATGGCGTAGCTCTGCTCCCAAGGGTTTCTGAGGCTGTAACTCTTTACAGAAGCAGACTGCCTCAACTTCCCCACCCCACTATGGGTGCGTAGCGGCTGTGGGTTTAAACTTCTGGTCTTCTTGTTAGCAGCCTGTCTCTTAATCCACCCCACCACCGGGGTCCCTCCTCGTGTTACCCTGATTCTATTCTGCTCCATTCTGTGTCTCCAGAATGGCACAACCCACTGCATGGCTTTTGTCACCTCATATAGGTCAGTGTCTATAGTTTGAAAAGCGCCGGGTTAAGCATCATGCTATTAACCACAAGGTTGGTGGTTCCAACCCACCAGTCGCTGTGCAGATGAGAGATGTGGCCATCGGCAGCCGTATATTCTCACAGCCCCAGAAACCCGGTTCTGCTCAGTCCAACAAGGCTGCTGTTAGAGGGAATGGAATCTGCGGCGATGGGTTTGGGTCAACCATCCTTAAATGGTACTAAGAGTTAGTCTAGGGCAAGTCTGGAAGCTGAGCTGTAGCCCAGCCTAGGAATGAACTTCCTCTGTGACTTTGAGGCGAGCATCTTCCCCTCCCTGGGCCTCGTGCAGGAGTTGCCCTCCCTGGCTGGGAGGCCTAGTCCCTCCCTTGCAGTGTCTATCACAACCCCGGACTCACCCATGGGGAAGAGGGCAGGCGCTGGCTCCTCCCTGCACGCAGATCCTATGCTCAAAAGCAGCTCGCCCCTGGGAACCTGGGCTCTGAAAAGGAATTAGACTCCCTTTCCCGGCTGGCTGTCTTTTCCTTTGTCTGACTCTGAGCATCTTTTCTTCCCAGGGCTGTTTGAATGGCAGGGCAACCACTGCCGTAGAGGCGAGGAGCTGGGAGGGGCAAGAGGGGGAGACCATGGTGAGCTGGAGAAGGTGGGTGGTGGGTGGGCCCTGAGCCTGATCGGCTGGGAGGGGGAGGCAAAGAGGGGCTGGGCTCGAGACTGCTCTCTGCTGGCCACTGCATGGCAGTGGCAGCGTGGCCTCAGGTCTGACCCCTGCCCTCCTTTGAGTACATACAGGGTATGAAGGGGTTGGACGAGGTCTCATGGAGCTTAACTTTCTACAGGTCTGAAGTGGAGAGGGGGGAGGAGAGAGGAAAGGCCTGTGAGTAATAACCGCTCCTGGATACCCCTGAAGGGGAGAGCCACCTCCATCTCTCAAGTCCCCAGTGGGGGTTCACCACCCCCCCCCCCCCGGCCTTGGTCAGCGTGTTCATTGAGCTCCAAGAAGACCCGAGCCTTCTCGGGGGCCGTGTGTGCAGGGCGAGGTCCACGCCAGCCCTGAGTGCACGCAGCAGGGTGGGAGTGGAGCGTGCCCCTCTGGCACCCCTCCCCCCACAGAGGAGGCAGTGGCCTTCAGAGGAGCAGTGCTTTCTCCAGGCCCACAGCTACCTGGTGACCTAGTCCCGGAGGGTGACCACCGCTCCATCTACCCTCGAGTCACTGCTGCCCCTGGGGACTGGCTGTGTCTACTGGATTGGCATGAGACGCATGTCCAGCCAGCCTGACTTCCCAACCTCTGTGGGTCCCAGCTGACCCAGAAGCAGGCCGACACTACATGCCGGCACTCCAGAGGATCTGCAGCAGCGAGCTGACAGGGAGCCCCCCGGACGTTAGCAGCCCCAGACAGGCCTCCGTGGGGGCCATTGTAGGCACTCTGTGTGGAGGCACGGCACCCCTCCTCTTGGATGAAGATGTTGGACACTCTACCACCTGGTGCCCTCTGACAGTCGTGCCCCCATGGTCTAGGATAGAATTCCCTGGACCTGTCAGTCGAGCGTCTCCCCACTGCTCTGAACCAGTTCTACCTGTTGCTTTGAACGGAGATGAGTTAAAGACGAACCTCCAAACTGTTTGCGTGTGAGTTCGTTCCGTCTGACGCACCGTGTGTGCAGGGAAAACGGCACTGGGCTTTCAAGGCTGTGGTCTGTCAGAGCCTGGTTGTCGGGCCTTTCTTCTGAGGTGCCTCTGAATGGTCAGAGCCACCCACTTTGTGGTTGGCAGTTAAGCACTTGACCGTTTGTGGTGCCCAGGGATGCCTGAAGGCTAAAACCAAACCAAAGCAAGCAAACAAACGCCCCATCATGGAGTCAGTGCTGACTCACAGCGACCCTATAGGACAGGGTAGAACTGCCCTGTGGGTTTCTGACACGGTGTCTCTTTAACAGGAATAGAAAGCCCTGTCTTTCTCCTTCAGAGCCGGCTGGTGGATTTGAACTGCTGCCCTTGCCGTTAGCAGCCCAATGTGTAACTAACTGCTCTACCACCAGGGCTCCCCTGAAGGGCAGGGAGACGGCTAATAAGGCAGAGGTTCTGGAGTGGCGTGTGCATCCCCTACGTGCTGACGTTAGTCCTGACAGAAGCCTTTACAAAAAGGTGAAGCAAAGTGAATGTTTGTATTTTGGGTTGTTGCCATTTTCTAAAGACCCGAAGCCCCCCTGCCCTTGGCCCACCTCGTCTGCTAGTTTGTATCTGTCTCGCAGAGCGAGGGGGAGGATAGCAAATGCCACTGCCACCTACGTCATAGATGAAGTGCCTGGACATCGTGGTCCCATAGGGAAGTGGGAAAGGGGTGGAGAGCAGGGTGCCCAGTCGCTGAGGACCCCGCCTGCGGAGGAAGGGCCTGCTGCTTTCAGCCCTGAGCAGGGCAGTGCTCCTTGCCCAGTCTTGTGTCCTGCTCCCAAATATGGCAGCTCTTGGAGGCTGCTTTAGGAGGACTACCGGAGAGGAGATGTGTTTTGTACAGGATAAAGCCCCTGCGTGGCACGGTAGGCCACACAGTGGACCACCAACTCCAAGATCAGCCGTGTGAAACTGCCTGCCGCCATGGAGAAAGAGGTGGCTTTCTGTCCTCATAGAGATGTATCATCTTGGCGTCCCATGGGGACAGTTTGGACGGCTTGACAGCAGTGAGTTTGGATATATACATATATATTTTATAAAATCCCCAGGGGTCGCACAAATGATTGATTCACTTACCTGACAAACAACCCAAAGGCTGATTATTGTGATCTACGCGGAGGTGCCTCGCTAGAAACTTCTGGTGATCTACTTTCTACAGGGCCCAGCCAAGGACAAGCCCGGGGAGCCATTCTATCCTGACACACAGGCACCGACCCACGGACAAGTGCTTGGTTTGTTTAATTCTATCTACCTCCCCTCCACAGCACGCTCCATCTCCCTCTTCAAAGTCCTCGTGCTCAGCGTCCCGATGGGACGATGCACAGAAAACTCTGTGTCTCCGACAAGCACCTGGGAAGACTGCGTTCCTCTGCTGCATCCCATACTCACACCGATCTCGACGCCCACAGGTTTCTGGTCTGAGATGCTTGCCCTCCACGCTTCTGGGAGTAGATTCAGGAAGTGGGGACCCCAGCTTGTCTCTCTGTGTTCTGAGAGACTAAGAGCCCTTGCTTGGCGATGTCCCCAACAGGAGCAGCAGCCTCACCCCACACACCTAGGGAGAGGCCCCCAAGGTTTGTGGCTTGTGCTTTCCAACATTTGGTACTTCTGTGGCACCCTCTGAATCAGACCTCTTTGGACACAGGGGCGTTTAGCATTCCGTGTAGTGTTCAGCCAAGAAGCCCAAGGTGCCTTTGGAGCCTGGGCTGCAGACTGGATGGGCGTGGGCTGAATCCGCAAGACGCCCCTGCCCTCTAGTGGCCAGAAAGGGACAGGCATCAGCCGACTAAACTGCTTCCAGTCTGATGACTCTTAAGTTCTGCAGAAAGGTTGGCGCATTGGGGGGATGTGTGTGCTTGGTCACTGGGTCACTGCACCATGCAGCCCGGAATGGACACACTTCAGGCCCCAGATCTGAGGTTTCACTCACCCATCTTCATTCTTGGATCGATAAGTATGGATCAATAAGTAAGCACGTCTGCTATGTGACTGGAGTAGTCCTGAGCGGTAAGAAACCCACAAGATTAAGACAGCTCAGGAAGTCAGGAAGCTTTCCTTCTGCTACCTGGAGCCCAACCTTGGGACTTCCCCACCCTGCCCTTGGTTCAGAGAGCCAAGAAGTCATTAGACACCAACTAGACTAGACAACTCGCTGCTGCCAGCATCCCCAGGTCTGTTCTCTTTGGAAATTGCTCCCCAGGTTGGATGAGGTCAGGTAACATATATTACATAAGGTAATGGAAAGGACCATGAACAGATAGTTGGGCAGGGTTGGAATCTCAGTCCCCCCACTTCCTAACTGTGTGACCTTGGGCCTGTCATTGAAACCCGAGCCGTGGCCCCTACCTTCCAGAAGTGTGCCAGGAGCTCACAGCCAGAGAGTGGGCTGGCCCATAGGGCCCCTATGGATCCCTCATCACAACACCCCTTGAGCCCTGGCTGAGGCTTCCCA
Organism: Tenrec ecaudatus; assembly: GCF_050624435.1. Classification (NCBI taxonomy): domain Eukaryota; kingdom Metazoa; phylum Chordata; class Mammalia; order Afrosoricida; family Tenrecidae; genus Tenrec; species Tenrec ecaudatus. Next base: position 128,889,526 of record NC_134535.1, on the reverse strand, counting down.
GGTGCCTCTAACCTGGCCTTGGGAAGGAGGAAGCAAAAGATTCCTTGGGGCCTTTATCCCTGAAAGAAGAAAGTCAATCACTGAGCATGATGGAATTTATCCAGCACGGGGTGGGGCGTCGGGGGTCCCAGGGGAGGTTGTGTGATGGAAGGGTAAATTAAAGAGACCCCAGCCAAGAGCAGCATGCAAGGGCTCAGCTTGCAGTCATGACTTCAGGAGCCAGGTCCAAGCAGAGAGACTACATTTCCAACAGCAAGCTCATATATTCTCGGAGCGTGTGCAAGTCCCCAATCGCAGGTAACCACATATGTAACAAAATAGGCTGTACCTTAACCCTGAAGGCCCCTGAGCTCATTGGAGGAGTAACCTAACACCAGAGCTGGGGGCAGGTAAGGGGGAGTGACTGTCTCCTGATCCGCAAAAAACAATAGCCCAAGTCTGCCTCTATAGTTAAGCTGCCAGCTGGATTGCAATCAGACAGGGGTGTGTAAGAGGTAACTTTAAGGTAGCACTATGATGTGAGGCTATGGTGGGGAACAAGATTAATGATGAGAATGTGATTGGGACTCACCTCCAGCTCACAAGGGTGAAGGCCTCCCTCCACCCTAGAAGCCCAGCCTGCCAGGCTCCTGAATCTATGAGACCAAAGGATTCATCCACATACTCTCTCTTACCATTCTGTTTCCCACACAGCACCTACTATGTGACAGTGTTCACGGCATCTGTGGCTGTGTAGCAAACCACCCATGATTACGGGCTTAATGCAATCGTGTATCTATTTCTGGTGATTTCTCTTAGTAGTCTGGGTCCCCCTCAGCAAGTTGTCTGTTTCTGCTGTTACTGCAGGGCCTTCTTCACACTCTAGTCTGGCCGCTGCTGCAGAGGCTGGACCAGCTGTAGACTGGGCAGGCAGCCCCTGCTCGCTACGTGGTCTTACCAGCAGGGATTCAGGCACCAAGAATCCCAGGAGGCTAAGCCCAACATGGAAGTGGTCACCAAAGCTCTGCTTAAATCCCACTCGGTAGTGCCCCATTCACCAAAGGAAGTCTGGCATCTAAGCCCAGGGTTGTGGCCATGGTGCTGGGGACCCAAAAGGGACTGAATACACAGAGGCCTGCTCACTGGGGGCTCCCCACATAACTGTCTCCAACAGCCAGCCAGGGGACCCTGGTGTTTGCGTCGTCCCTGGGACACTGGGGAAGTCCGGCTGCATCTGACCTGCCCAGGAATGACTTTGAATTGGGAGATTTGCACGCATCCATAATGCAGCTTGGCAGAGGAGAGCAAGATGACCTTGGCCGGATTTTTTTTGAGTCCTGAGAGCTGGAGAAGCACCCTCCGCCTCCCACAGGTGATTCCCTTGCACTGCCTGGCGAGGCGCACACTACGGAGGCAGCAGGAGCATCAGAGGAGCTGGGGGCACTGTGGGTTAGGTGGTGGGTTGCTCTTGACCAGGGCAGGTGGTGCCACTCTTCAGGGATGGCAGGGGCTGTCTGCTCCTGTACAGGTTGACCCGGGTTAGGGTCCCCAGAGAAGCAGGCTTGTTTCTCTGGCTTGTATTCTATCGTGGGCAGATGATGACCTTGGAGAAACCAGCCACAGGGACACGGGGGGTTGGGCACAGCAGGCACATCCATCCATCCATCGCAAGGTCGCACTCCGAGAAACGACCTCCAGCTGTCAAGTCCTGGCATTTTTCCTTTCTACTCTTTATCTCTGGGGGAGGGGGTGTTAGTCATAGTCATGTTCCCTCTCAGAGCCTCAAACTGCCCCTGCCTGGTTTTGCATATTCACTTGGGTCTTGATTTACTAGTTCTCTTTGGTGCTCCCTCCGCTGCCCCGCCCTCAGAGGCCACCATTCTGGTGTGCTCACTGCTTCCTTTCTGGTCCCTCTGAGACCTTCCCAGCATGGCCATCAACAGCCTTGTGTTAGGGGTAGAGCGTTGCTTCCTCCCCTGCCCCCAGGCCCAAGTCCACCTGGGAGACTCTGCTTTCCCCCGTGTGTTGCTACATGGGGACATCCATCGTGGGTCCCCTGGACACTTCCTAGAGGGCGTCCGTACCGCACCCCACAGCGATCACCATGGGAGCATCCTCCCATGCCCTTGGCAGGCCTGGTGGAAATTTTCTAGACCTCTTGGTGCAGGGGCAGAATGGCTGGGATTCACGAGGGCCCAGCTGCTTATCTGCCTGGAAGCTCTGGTCGCCAGTCCTAGCAGCAGGACCCTGCTTCTCAGCCAGCCCGGAATTCGCAGAGTCAAGGAGGCGAAGAAGCAGATCTGCTCATAGGACCCTGTGACACCTTTCCCCCTGCTTCCCTGGCTCAGGCTGCTCTGCTGGTCAATACCCTGGCAGCCGAAGACCTCCTCCCCGTGGCCCCCTCCCCATGCCCTCCTCAGCGCTGCCTCGTGGCAAACATGGCAAAACAACCGAGGACAGGGTTTAACACCAAGAGAGGAGGCTCAGGGGAGATGATATCGCGGAACACCGCCACTCCCCACCACACACACACACACACACACACACTTACCTAACACACTTTCTCAGGGATTGAGACAGGTACTAGACAATCAAGCAGGATCCCTGGGTGCCACGAAGAGTGCTCAGCTATTACTCAAAAGGTTGCTGGTTCAAATCCACCCAGAGACACCTCAGAAGCAAGGCCTGGCCATCGTCTTCTGAGAGGTCACAGCCACAGAGAACCCTTGGGGTGGGTGGGTGGGGGCATAAGTCTTCTTTGTGCAGAGGTTCTCGGTGATTCCATTATCCTTTGATAATCGGTGGGAAGGGGGGAGGCCAATCTCTGACTCCCAACCTTGGCTTGGGAAGGACCCTGTGTCTCACTGCAGTGGATTCCAGGCCCTGAGCGAGTCATCCTTCAAATTCCACCAAAGGACATTCGTTGTCCTACCCCTAATAGCGGAGCGGCTCTTGGCAGACAAACATGTATTAACAGGGTCACTCTGATGTCATGACACGGTTCCAGCCGGGAAATTGTGGCATATGAGGGGCCAAGACAAGATCACTTACACTCCACCACTAGAGACCCCAGAAGAATGCTCTTCCCTTGATGACTGGGTTCATGAGAGGCCAGCCCATGAGCAGACAACAGGGGCCAGTCACTGGGCCAGCCCTTCCTCAGTACTCAACATGGGCTTCCTCCCACCAGTGCCACCAAACTCAAAAACCTCACTGCCCGGAAGTCAGTGCAGACTCGTAGCAACTGTGTAGGGCAGGGTAGAATCCCCCTGTGAGAGAGAAAACCCCATCTTTCTCCTGTGGAGAAGCTGGTGGTTTTGAACTGTGGACCTTTCAGATCACAGCCCAATGTGTAACCCCTATGCTACTCGGGCTCTTTCATCTGCACCACGGAGCCTGAGCACATCAAGCTCAGAGAGCTCCCCAGCCTTGACAGTGAGCGTGGACTCCTTCCTGCCCCAGCCGGTCTGGAGCAGGGGCCCCCCAGTCAACAGGTTTTCTTGGGGCCGTCCCCTCCCTTTCAAACCCAGCACACTCACCAGGAAAGCAAAGCAAGAATGATCATATCCAACCCTGGAAGGTTTGAAACAATGGCTGATTGTGTCACGCCTAAGGAGATGTCTGGTTTTTTTGTTTTGGGGGAGGGGGTTGCTTGTTTTTTTTGAGTAATACGCTCATATTGTTTATTGTGACAGGAAGGGCAAGTTAAAGGGGAATAATTTTACATCATCAGAAAAAACATTTGAAGATCTATCATGAAGTACAAAACTGTCAATGACTGGACAATGCCAATATGCTCACAAAGAAAACGATTAATATGGTTATTCAAATTTATGCACCATTAATGTCAAAGATGGAGAACTCGAAGGATTTGATGTGCTCCCCCAGCTCATCAGGTTTTCTGTCATTATTGTTCAGTGCATCAAATCTTTTCTTGTGATGTCTTGAAATTTACATGGAATAGATTCAAGATGTATTTTAACTCTAATGGACTTCTTTTAACTTTCTTCAGCTTTATCCTGAACTTATATAAGAGCAATTAATGATCTGCTCCACAGTCAGCCCCTACCCTTAGTTTAGCTGCTGATATTGAGCTTCTCCCTTGCTGTCTTTTCCCACAGTTGTAGTCAATTTGATTAGTTTGTATTCCACCTGGAGAAGTCCATGTGTATAAGCCACCTTTTGCGTTGATGAAAAAAAAGTATTTGTTTAGAACAAGTCATTGCATTGGGCCTCCGCTCAAGTACTCCCTCAATGCAAGAATACTTTCTTCTATTAAGTTGGCATTCTATGATGGTCACCTTCCCAACACAACCTCTGAAGACAAAGCGAGTGAATAAGTAAATGTGGTGAAGAAAGCTGATGGTGTCTGGCTATCAAAAGATATAGCATCTGGGGTCTTAAAGGCTTGAAGGTAAACTAGCGGCCATCTAGCATAGAAGCAACAACGCCCACATGGAAGAAGCACATCAGCCTGTGTGATCACGAGGTGTTGAAGGGATCAGGTATCAGGCATCATCAGAACAAAAAATCTTACCATAGTGAATGAGGTGGGAGTGGGGAGTGGAGACCCAAAGCCCATCTGTAGGCCACTGGACATCCCCTTACAGAAGGGTCTCAGGGAGGAAACGAGCCAGTCAGGGTGCAATGTAGCAATGATGAAAAATACAACTTTCCTCTAGTTCCTAAATGGTGGCTTTGAACTGCCAACCATGGGGATCTCAACCCAACATGTAACCACTATGCCCAGCAGCACTCCTCTTAACGGGTAATGGCGTCTATTTCTTTCTATTCAAGGACCGCTCCTAAAGGTAGACCTGTTCACATTTAAATTCCCTGGTGTTTTCTTGGGGCATTGATTTTCATTGTCGCACATTTTCAGCCGTGGCCTGTCTCTTAAAGTGGTGGCTACTCTTGAAATGGATAGCTCCATATCCTGGCCCACCAAGCCTTGAGGACGATATTCCCACACAGAGCAGCCAATCCCCAGAGAAGGCCACATGGCCGGCCCCACTATGAGACACAACATCCCTCACTGACCATAGCCCTACAGGGGACAACACTGGACACACAGTGTGGGAATAGCGCCTGATCTGATCTCACCACACCGAGGCAAAACACTAAGGGTGTGGAACAGAACAGCAAGGGGAGCAGAGCAACGAAGCCCCCAAGGAATACCAAAAATAGACTTTAGGGCCAGGGCTTGGTGCCCCAACAGACTCAACTGGAAAACACTTCTAAAGGCCAACAAACAATCCTTGAATTAATTACAAACTTTTCTTTCTTGTTGTGTTTTTTGTCATTGGCTTTTTGTTGTTTTGTTTTATTTTGTTGCTTGCTTTTTCTCTGTCTTGTTTTTATGCATGTCACTAGCTCCACAGGTCTGCCTAAATAAGATAGGCCACAGGTCTGCCTAAATAAGATAGGCTGGATGAACACTCTGGAGGAGAAAGCAAGGGGCCTGTCAGTCCTGGGGGTAATGTGAGAGGGGGAGGTGGGGGGAAAGGAAGTGGTGTTAACAAACCCAGGGACAAGGGAACAACAAGTGATCCAAATCGGTGGTGAAGAGGGTGTAGGAGGTCTGGTAGGGCATGACCAAGGGTAATGTAATGAAGAGGAATTACTGAAACCAAATGAAGGCTGAGCATGATAGTGGGACATAGCCGCAGAAGCAGAATTAAAGAGGTCCTGAAGGAGGGACCATGGAAACATAGTCAGTGCTGACTCATAGCAACTCCCTGTGGGTTTTCGAGACTGTAACTGTTTAGGGGAGTCAAGTCGAAAGCCCAGTCTTTCTCCCGGAGCTGCTGGTGGCTTCAAACTGTTGACCATGCGGATCGCAGCCCAACAAGTAACCACTGTCCCACCAGGACCAATTATTTGACAAAACAAAGCAAAAAAACTCCCTACCATTGAGTCGATGCAACATCATAATGACCCTTTAGGACAGGGTAGAACAGCCCTTGGGGGTTTCCAAGACTGTAACTCTTTACAGGAGTAGAAAGCCTCATCTTTCTACTGTGGAGCTGCTAGTGGATTTGAACTGTGGACCTTGTGGATCACAGCCCAACTCACAATCACTCTACCACCCCATTCGCAAGACTCACCGAGGTAGGTTTTTCTGATGTGTGAGTCTTTCTTCATTGTAGCTCAGAGCAACAATCCCCGTTGCTGTTCGCTGCTGTTGGGTTGATCCTGACTCGTGGCAGCCCAAGGATAAAAGAAGGGAACACTGCCTGGACCTGCACTATCTTCACGGTCGTTCTCATGTTTGAGTGCATTGCTGCAGCCACATGTCCGTCCCTCTCACTGAGGATCTTCCTCTTTTTCTCGGCCTTTTGCTTTAGGAAGCTTCATGTCTTTCTCGATGGACTGTGCTCTCCTGACAACATGTCCAAAGTATTTAGGCAAAATCTCGCCACCCAGCCTTCTAAGGAACCTTCCAAATCAGATCTATTGGTTCCTTTAGCTGTCCGGGATGTTTTTAATATTCCTCATCAGCACCGTACGTAATTCAAGTGCACCGATTCTCCTTCAGCCTTTCTTACACAATGCCCAACTTGTGAATGCATGTGAGGCCATTGACTGGACCAGGGCTTGGGCCAGGTGCACCTTGGTTCTCAAAGGAACCTCCTTGGTCTTTGCAAATCATCTAATGACTTTCATTTGTTCATTCAGCAGTCCTTGAGGGTAGTATTAGTGGTAGTGGTCATTGTTCTGGAGGTATTTAGAGTAACATTTAGCTAACAAAGGGACTTTTGCAATTCAGTATAGGTATCCAAGCTTCCAGACAAGTCATTCAGCAGGAGGATGGGGGGCGGGGGGTCTGGCAACACATAACCCCTCCCTCAGTTCCAAGGAACCCTTGTTGGCACTGTGAGTTAAGCTGCTCACTGCAAGGTAGCTGGTTTGAAGTCGCTGGCCACTCTGCAGGAGAAAGATGAGGCTGTCTGCTTCTGTGGAGATGAGTCTTGGAAACCCGAAGGAGCAGCTGGACTCTGGCCGGTTCTACTCAGGCCAGGGGCTTCACAGCTCAGAATGGACTCGATGCCAACAGATCCGAGTGACACCCCCCCCCCCCCCCCCCCGGAGACCCCATAAACCTTCCTTTGTGAATCGGAGCAGGCTAGCTGAAGAAAGATCTTTGAAGATGTTGAGCTAATCCGATTATCCCTGAGTTGGAGTACTGCCAGGAAGACTGAGTGCGTTCTTTATAACCCTAACTGCTACCAAGAACTGGCTTTGTGAACAGGGTGGCCCTGAGAACCCCTGAAGGGAAGATGGCAAATAAACAGGGCCCCAGAGGGCCTGTGGGTAGTTCTGTTCCCAGGCCCAGGTTAGCAAGGCCCTTGGGGGTGAAAGAGGAGTGTCTTTGGCCCTCCAAGTCCAGTACCAGACAACCCTCCTTCATTACCAACCCCCATGCCTTGAGTTCAGGGGAGATTTCTGCCCCCTGTAGATCTGTTTCTTTCTTTTCTTTTTTTGAGATTTACCCTCTTGTCACTGAGTTCTTATCAGTGTAGACGACAAGTCCTGCAGTCATTGCTCTGACCTGCATCCTCTTGGGATGAAGAACCTGTCATCATCCCCCAAAGAGATCCCCCTGAGTCATCATTCCCCAAGCCCCCACTGTCCAACCCCAGGCAACCTGGGACCCCTTGGCTCTGACCCTAAAGCCACACAGCCACAGGCTTCAAGCAGCCCTTGGTGGCTCCGACCGGGCCTCCGGTTGCTCCTTGAGGCAGCCCTGTGAGAAATCGGCCCCGCCGCACACCCTGCTGGGGCCACCCTGTCTGCTCACTGCCTCTTGCACAATTATAGGCCAAACGCTGTCGCCAATGAATGAATGATTTAGTTAGCCTGTTAGCAATGACCCACAGTGTCCAGAGAGCCAGAATGGGCCCCATGAGGCTGGCATGAGTGCCCAGCTGAGGCGCCTGAGAGCCATCCTGACAATGTACCCTCTTGCCCCTACCTGACTGGGCCATGCTGCACCCACCTCCCACGATGCTTCCTTCCAGAGCTGGGGCAGGCCAGGGCCCAACAAACAGAGCTGACATACAGGTGTGGACCTGCCCAGCCTTGGGCTTCCTGTTTTCAGGTCACAGGGGAGGGACTCTGGTCATGCTGCAGGGCTTCTGGTGCAGCCAGGACACATGCCAGGCTCACTTAGGTGCAGGGAGAAGCTCGGCTGGTGGGCAAACAGCAATATCCCCCTGTCTGTGCTGACGCATTCCTGGTCACGCAGGTTTCTTCCCCTCCCGGCACTGCACAACCTTTGTCTGTAAGGCCAGGCCTTCCTCGCCACCCAAGTGGCTTTTGACCTTGCCCCTTTGTTCCCAATCCTCCTTTATCACTCACCGCTACAGCTTTCTGAGGAAAATGAGGGCAAGAGAAGTTGGCAGAGATGGGTGCATGGGGGCAGGTGGACTGCGGGTCCCCTTAAATCAGAATCTACTCGCTGGCAATGGGTTTATTTGGAGGGAGGAAGAATGGGTGAGGAAGGGGTTGAGAGAAGGAGGTTGGCTTATGTTTCTGTCTGCGCGCCCGGCCGGGGCCAGCCTGCCTGGTCACTGCCGCTTGACAATTATGGCCCAAACACCATTGGTAATGAAATGAATCGTTTAGTCAGCCTGTTGGCAACGGTTCACGAACTAAAACAGCATAGATTTTGAGTCTATTCAATTAGATCAGTGGTTCTCAACCTTCCTCAGGCTGCGACCCTTTCATACCGTTCCTCATGTGGTGGGGACCCCCCAACCATGACATTATTTTTGTTGCTACTTCATCACTCTAATTTTTCTACTGTTATGAATCGGGTAACCCCTGTGCAAGGGTTGTTCACCCCTCCAAAGGGGTCGCGACCCACAGGTTGAGAACCACTGACGAGGTTCTTCTTACTGGAGTAGCGGGTTACACTAGGGGCGGCTAACCTCGGGGTCAGCAGTTTGAAACCGCCAGCCACTCCACAATACCACTTTAATGATTTTGGTGAACCCCCCCTCCCCCACATACACACTGCAAATTGAGCAGTAAGGTGCACAGAGACTAAAGAGATGGTGTGAGGGAATGTGTGCGGTGCTTGTCTGGACTCTGGAGTCCGACTGCGTGGATTGGAGTGCTAGGCCTGCTACTCACCAGCTGAGGACTAGTTATTGAACCTCTCTGTGCCCCTGTCTCCTCGCCTGTGAAAAGGGGTCCACAGGGACTCCCTCCTGGGGTCATGGTGAAGACAAGCTGTGAGCAGGCGCAGGCTGTGACTGGAACAGTGAGTGTGTCATGAAGACTCCCTGGTGTCCCTAAGTAGTGCAAAGAGTGTGTATGCCACCCCGCCCGGCCCCTGCCTCACCAGCTGCTCACCGAGCCCTTAAAGGTGGGCGTCCACCCTGAGTGGCCGCAGAAGAAAGGCCTGGTGATCTACTGAAAAGTCAGTACCGAAAGCCCTCCAGAGCACAGTGCTTGTTGGTGAGCTGGAGTGAGCGGAAGCCCGAGGACTTAGGGGGCGCAGAAGGATGTGCACTTGACCTCATGCCCACCCTATGTGGGGTGACCCTGTGATACCTACTGCTTTGATGGGATTCCCTCTGAGGGGCCGGGTGGTCCGGGGATGCTGGGCGCCAAGGCTGTCTGCCCTCCCTGGGCACTGACCATCTCAGAGTTCCTCCCCACTGCTCCTGGGAGGTTCTGCAGTGGCCCTCTGCCCTCCGAGTGCTCCCCAGCCCCCTCCAAGCACCGCTTGTTCTTTCATCCCGGGGCTGAGAGAATGGCAGGCTGCCCAGCTGGGCGGGCACACAGGGCCTCAGCTCCTTGGTGTGTGTGTGGGAGGGGGAGAGGGTGCAGGTGCGGATGTACAGTTCGGACCACAGAGCTGCAAGCTCTATGGAGGTGGCCGGCCCGTGAGTCACTCCGCACACCCCAAGTCCTGAGGACGGTCTGCTCAGAACCCCAGCCAGCTTGCAACGCCTGAGCCACCCGAAGTGCACATTCCTCCACCGACTCAAGGAGCCTGGGAGAAAGCAGAAGGCTCAGGTGAGCTCCCTCTGAGGAACTGGGTGTGGCTGGGCTCAGTGAGGTGGGAGGAACCAGGGGCGGTCAGACAGGGCCAGAGAGCAGATGGGAAGGGGGAGATGGTGTGCTTCCCTGAGGAGGAGAATCTCATCTCTATGTCTCTGTGTCTGTGTTCACTGCTGCCCAGTATCCAAGTCCCCTTCCCCGAGACCCTACAACCTGGAGGGCTGGAAATCCAAAGGGAACAAGAAAGTATGAGGCCTGGGGAAAAGTTAGGGACAGTGGAGTCTGCCCCCCAAAGCACCCATTGGGTGATGATGCACATGGGGGGCTGCTGGGGCTGGGGATTATGTGGGGGCACTCAGCAAACCTACTTTCCTAGACCCCCAGGGACGGTCTTCTCAGTGAGGGAGGGAGCAAGGGGGCCAGGGTGGGGAATGGACAAGACACAAACCTGCTTTACCTACAGGTGTTCACCATGGCCAGCACCCTGGAAAGGCTCTGGAATAGATACACCTGGGCCTTAGAAAACGGAGGTAGGAGATGGCGTCATCCCTCTAGACCAATGGTTCTCAACCGGTGGGTCGAGACCCCTGTGGGGGTTGAACAACCCTTTCACAGGGGTCACACGATTCATCACAGTAGCAAAATGACAGTGATGAAGTAGCAACGAGGAACTATATGAAAGGGTCACGGCCTTAGGAAGGTTAGAACCGCTGTTCTACACCTCCAGATAAGTCTTCTTGTCAGACAGCGTGGGGAGCTGGGGACGGTGTCCAGCACGGGTCTTGGGCGCTGGTTGTGGATGAGGGCAGGGGGGCAGCTTGGCATGGTGGGCAGTGGGGCTGTCACCCTTTCCCCTTTACTTCCCTAGACCCCAGAACGGACTCTTGGTTTCTCGTGTCCTCACCACTCCCTGTCACCCTCCTGGTTGTCTTCTATCTCCTGCTGGTGGTGGCTGGCCCTCGCTTCATGGCCCGACGGGAGCCCCTGAGGCTGGCGGGACCCCTCACCGCCTACAACCTGGGCCTGGTGGGTCTCTCTGGGTACATCTTCTATGAGGTAAGGAGGGTGAGAGAAGCCTGAAGCATTGAAGTGGGGTGTCCAGGAATTAAGAAGTCCATGTGAAATTGTGCACTACAGATTATTCAGCAAGCACCAGGAGCCCAGCCTGACTTTGCACACTGGGGTCTCTGCTCTGGTCGTTGATGTTAGAAGCTGTCCAGATGGGTCTCACCCCTACGAGCCCCGTCCACAACAGAACGAAGGCCTGCCTGGCCCCACTCCTTCCTCACAGTGGCTGTTTGCACCCTTGTGTCAGTCACGGTGTGGAGCCACCTCCTGGGTGGACATGCTCTTTCCTATGAGCCCTCTCCTCTGCCAAGCAGGAAGCCCTTCCCTTGCTAGAGACCATGCATGTGTATGAAGGGGCTCATGCCAACCATACCTGGAAGCCAAATCTTTGATGTGAAAAAATAAAACCAGGGGAAATGCCCATGCAGATCAGCAAGTAAGCACAAGTAAACCTGTGCTTATCTGGTAATCTGCCTCTGGTCAAGGGGTCTATCAAAAACACGACTGGACCAGGTAGGAGCCTGGCTGCCCCTATGCCACAGAGGGTGGGACTGTGCTTTGTGGCTGGCTGCTGACAAAGCTAGCAGCTGCTCCGTCAGAGAAATGGGTGGCAGTCTACTCCCATAAAGGCCACAGCCTTGGAGGCCTATGGGGCAGGCACTTCTCCTACTGTCCTATAAGGTCCCAAGGACTCGGAACCAACTCGGTGGCAGCAGCTGTTTTTCGTTTGGGTTGGGGTTTTCCCCTGAGCCCGCTGGGTGCAACCATGGTCGGAGCAGACTTACCGCTTTCCCTTTTTCCTGTCTTCCTAGTTCCTGGCCACCTCACTCCTGGCTGACTACAGCTACTTCTGCCAGCCCGTGGACGACAGTCGGAGTGAGCTCGCGCTGAGGGTATGGCCAGCCGTGGATGGAAGACGGTCGAGAGCAGTGTTTGCTGACAGCTGGAGTTTGATCAGGATGGCATCCCCCGAGGCTTCTGATGGGAGGCAGTGGGCGGATTATTTGAGCATATGCCCTGTAGAGACAGGCTGCTTTTGGAGGAATGAATCTCAGCTGGGCTGGTCACTGGTGGTGTGACCCTGGGGCACTCACCTAGCTTTTCAGGGCCTCTTTTGTCTTGCCTATGCAGTGAGGAGAGAGCAATAGCTACTTTCTGAAAGGAAGGGGCTTTGAGGAGATTGGTTCATGAACATGCATGAGCGTGTTCACCCAGGGCCTGGCACACAGTGAGAACTTGGCTTAGGAGGTAGCTCTTTCATTAAAGTGAGCTGTAAAGTTTTCATCGGAGACAGAATGAATGGCGTCTTTCCAGCACAAAGCATCATTCTAATAGGGCCCAAGGCTCCACCCAAGCACAGGCAGTGTGTGGCCCAGATGCTGAATGGCAGGCTGAGGGTTTGCCAACCTTAAGTGTGGTCTGAGGACCGGCAGCAGCGTGAACCTGGGGGAGTGTTTGAAGTGCAGGGTCTCAGGCTCCACCTTAGACCCACTGATTAAGATTCTGCTTTTCAACAGTCTCAGGTGGTCCGTGCACACCTGAGATGGAGGTGTTTGGGACTGGGGTCTTTAGGAGAGTCCTACAACCATGGGAGGAATCTTGGTGGATCAGTGCTTAAGCGCTTGGCTGCTAACAGGAAGGTTGGTGGTTTGGCTCCACCAGCCTGCTCCCTGGGTTAAAGATGTGACTCTCTGCTGCCATAAAGATAGACAGTTGAGAATGAGGGCAGTCAGAACAGAGACCCCCAAACCCCTCTGTAGACAATGGGACCCTCACAGAAGGGTCACAAGGAAGGGATGAGTCAACCAGTGTGCAATATAGCACCGATGAAACACACAATACTCCTCTGGTTTCATGAGGCTTCTTCACCTCCCACTATCATGACCCCAGTCCTTTCACTGCGACCTAGACTGGAGCATGCATGTGCACAGGTGCAGGTAAGAGATAAGAGCTCACAACATGTGGAATTCAGGAAAGGGAGTAGTGATATCAAGAGGGTAGGGGGAAGGTGAGGAGAGGAGGGAAGAGGGAATTGATTGCGATGATGGACACAACCACATACGCCCCTGCCAGGGGGACAGAAACCATGGGGGAAGGGAGACAGTGGTCTGTGTAAGACATGAAAATAATAATCTATGATTTATCAAGGGGTCATGAGGGAGGGAGGGGAGGGGAGGGGATGGAGGGGGAAAGAGGAGCTGATGCCAAGGGCTCAAATAGAAAGTAAATGTTTAGAAAATAATGACGACAGCATATGTACAAATATGCTCGATACAATTGATGTTTGGATTGTTATAAGAGCTGTAAGAGCCCCCAGTAAAATTATCTTGAAAAGAAGATGGTCAAGCTTGGAAACTTGAGAGGCAGTTCTAGCCTCTGCTTGTAGGGTCGCTCTGAGTGAGAATCCACTCGATGGCAGTGAGTTTTTGCCATATTTTCTGTTCTTGGATGATACCCAGTATCAGCTCCTTTTCCCCCTGTGCGGACAGGCCTCTGCTTGTGGACAGATGGGCAATGTGGAACAAGCGATGTGAGGGCCAGGGTGGAAGTGGGGCTGAAGCCCATTTGCCTCTGCCGGATGTCAGTCTGACTGCACTTTCCCTTCCTGACCGGCAGATGGCGAGAGCGTGCTGGTGGTGCTTTTTATCCAAGGCGCTTGAATTGCTGGACACGGTGAGCACCAAGGGGCCCAAGCCTGGAATTGCCGTCAGTGCGGTCTGGAGTCCGGTGCGGTCAGTCCTGTGAGCCCGGCAAGAGGCTGAAGTCATAATAAGGCCGTGGTTTGGTTTGGGCACCTGGCTGATGAAGGTGCTCATGCGCTGAGCTAATGTAGTGTAGCTTCTCACCACTACAGGCTCGCTGGAGCCCACTCATCCGTGGGCACTTGTACAAAAGCAGCCTGTGTGCCTTCAGCAGCCAGGTTCCAGGTTAAATTAAAATCGAGCGCTACCCAAACAACAAAGCTGACATTCGGTGGCCCTGGTCATCGGACAGCAAAGGCCATACAAGTGCTGATGAGAAGAAACCCTGTGGGTCAGTCCCTGGGTTTGTAGAGCCAGGGGCAGGGTTGTGTTTGTGGGATCTGGTGAAAGGGAGGGCCTTTCACTTAGCAGTTTATGATTGGAATGCAGTCAGGACATCTGAATATAGAAAGATATCCAGAGAGAGGTTTATTAGCTGATTTCCCTCCCCAGGGCTCCAGGAAGCAGGCTATTACAAAGACCCCAGCTTTGAAATCAGACTGGGTTTAAATCCCAGCCTGGCGTTTAATGGTTGCGTCACCTTGGGAAAATCTTACCCGTGCCTCCATCTCCCTGTCTGTAAAATGAGGATCATAAAAGTAGGATGCACACACTATACGGTAGCATCTCTATAATGTAGCATCTCTACAGTGCGATACGTAGCAAGGGCCAGGGGCGCAGTCGGTGCTAGGATTGTTCCCCCTTTGGGTCCCAGGCTCTCTCGTTTACTAAAGCAGGCAGAATCACCCTTCCCTGTTCCAGGTTGCCCAAGACCCTCCGGGAGGTGGTTACAGAGGCAGACCGCCTAGATGTGACGTCATCTCTTCCGCCTCCCCAGGTCTTCTTTATCTTGCGAAAGAAGCCCAAACAGATCACCTTCCTGCATGTCTACCACCATGGCACCATGCTCTGCAACTGGTGGGCTGGAGTCAAATACGTGCCAGGTGGACAGGGTAGGTGCCGCACCCTAGGGCCAGCCCGCGCCCCCACATCCTGGTGAGGTTGGTGCCCTCTGGGGCTGAGTCCCCCAACAGGAGGGGGGCGGGTTACATCCTCTGTAATGCCATGGCTTGGCTCTACAGTCCCCCCTCCCTGTGGCCATGACCCCAGGCCACTTCTTCACATACTCCCTATTGCTGCTCTCAGCTTCTTAGCTCTTCTTCCCTGGTCTGGGGAGGTGGCTTCTGGAAGATGCTCCGAACCATCCATTGAGAACGTGCGCAGGGAGTTTTAAACACTCCTACCTGGTATTCTGTTACGCCCCCCCCCCCACCTTTGTGAGTACAGCTGGCTGATGGCGGACTCTCTTCCTGAAAGGGCATTCCCCAGGATGTTGGCTGAAGGTTTACAGAGGTGCTTTCTGCAGATTGGAATACTGACACATGGAAGAGCCATAGAAAAATCAACCAGGCCCAATACCCATTGTTTTCCTCTATCCTTCTCCACTCTGCAGCCTTCTTTATTGGGATGCTTAATTCCCTGGTCCACGTCTTCATGTACCTGTACTACGGACTGGCCAGTCTGGGGCCCCACATGCAGCCCTACCTGTGGTGGAAGCGGTACCTTACCATCCTTCAGCTGGTGAGGAGTGCTCAGAAACCCTACCTTCTGTTCTCAGCTGTACCAGTGACCATGGACAAGCTCTTCTCAGCCTTGGTTTTCCTTAGTTTCCTGGCTGCTGAGGGTCTTGGGAGAAGGCATATCAGATCTTAGAATCAACTGAAACTCACTAATGTGATGGGGGACCCTGAGCGAGGCAAGTCCACACTTGAGGTCTTGGTGATCTCAAGATCTGCAAAGTGAGCGGACTGGGCTCTAAGCTCCTAAAAAAATAAAACCAACCTCACTGCCGTCAAGTCGATGCCGACTCAGAGCAACCCTCTAGAACAGAGCAGACCAGGGGGTTTCTCAGACAAACTCTTTAGGGCAGCAGCAATCCCCATATTTCCCCTGCAGAGCATCTTTGAACTGCTAACCTTGCAGTTAGCCGCCCCACACATAACCGTGACACCACCAGGGCTCCAACATAACATGAAGTGCTAATATTCTGAGAGTCTGGTGTCTCGCTCTGGGCAGCACTGTTTCCCGAAGGTGGTGACACCCAGAGGAGCTTTGCACGGGGCTCGGGATGTGCAGAGTTCAGATTCAGTATCAGCAGAGCAGGACTGGAGCTTGCTGGGGGGAGAGGGGGGTGCTTTATCCAGGACCAGGGTTCAGAAGATCCGTAGGCTCCTGGGGCTGGGAAAGGGAAGGGGCCTAGCCTGCACCAGGCCTCCTTGCTTTTTTCTTCATGAGCTGGAGGATCCTGCAGCCTCTGCGGGGCAATGATGTTCCTGGTCGGTCCTCACTATTGCTTCTGCCTGTCCATCCCTTTTTCTCCATCCAGTGTCAGCTGGTGGCCATCACTGCCCACTCCACCTACAATCTCTTTGCCGAGTGCCCCTTCCCGGATGGATTCAACATAGCTGTCCTCCTGTACACCCTCAGCCTCATTGCACTTTTCCTCAACTTCTACCACCAGTCATATCTGAGGGGCAAGCGGGAGAAGCTGGCTTAAAAGGCAAGACTGGTGGGCAAAAGTCACTCATCGAGCAGTCCCCACAGAGTCGTGTGGACGATGGTGCGACTCACATCCCACCTGTGCGGAGCAGACAACTCAGGACCCACCTTTTCTCCTATGGAAGAAGGGAGAGTTCCCTCCTTCCCGGGCTTCAGAGGGAGAGACAAGAACACAACCTTCTGTACTCACTTCTATCATAGCACTCACAGGCTTACAACTCTCCTGTCAAGTGCATGCATTTGCTTGGATATCCACTCCCCCTCCCAGATACCTGTGAGTCCTTCACGGGTAGAATTCTCTGTGTTCCCTGCCTTGGCCCAGAGCCTCGTGCAGAGTAGGCACTCAATAAACATGTGCTGTTGAGTGATGTGGATCTTCATCTTCCTTACCTGGCAGGCATGGGCCTCTGGTGAAAAGCAGGGATGAGTGTATGGAAGAAGTCAGGGCTGGTTTGATAGCTAATCTTGCAGATAACTTCCAAGAGTGAATCGTGGTCCGCTGATGTCCTGTGTGGTTGTATAAGTAGGTTTTCCTCTGCATATTCATGTATTGCCTGTCTCTTTACATGTTTACAGAATTGGCAATTCTGTTTATGTGTATGAGGGATGTGAGCGATGGGGTCATGTGTGCATGTCGGGGTGCCGTTTATCCAACGTGTGCGTGCACGTTTCCATTTGGATTTATTTCTGTGTTGGTAGCTTGTATATTCTATGGACCTCAAAACAAAACGAAGCCCTGAGACCAGTCTCCTACTTGTCTCAATGGGAGACATGAGCATCCATAAGAAATCTTGCTGCACATGCTCCAATAAGATGCTCCAGAGAGAGATTGGGGGAGAGAAGAAAGGGAGAGAGAAGCAGAGTAAAAGCTATTCAGCCATCGACGTATCCCAGAGGGAAACTGAGGATCAGTGAAGGAGCATATGTGATTGAGATCGTCATCGTTTGGAAGAGACGAGCATCCGCTGGGATATTTAAAAGGAGAACAGGAGAGGTCCCTGAGAAACAGTCCGCCTGAGCGCTGTTGGAAGCCTGCAGAACACATGCGCTTGGTAACTGCTCTCCTGAGTTCTTTCCCAGCTCGCTCGGTTCTTATCTTGAGTTGTCTCAAAAGACAAGGAAATGAGAGCAATTGGAAAGCTATTTGGAGACTAATGTATCCACCAGCTACACTAGTTAACTCAAGGCCCAGAGAAGACTTCCTCTGGGGGTGCAGGATATAAGCACATTCCATGCATTCTTTAATAGGCAGGTTGAATGCCTTAGGAGGATGTCTATTTTAAGGCAAGCATTGAAAAAAAGGTGGGGTGCAGGGATGAGCTCTGTTCATTTGCTTAGACGCCAGGATAAGGGAATGATTAATCATTCTAGAATCCCAAGCGAATGTTTCTCCAGTCCTTTGGGGCTGCCTCTTTGTTGGACTAAGCCATTACAAGGCGAGTGATGTGTCCCTGGTCACGTCTGAATGAAATATGATTTTGGCTGGGGAGAGCCTGGTGTGAGGCAGCAAGGTAGACAGGAGCTTGGGGGAAAAAAAATCCTTGTCATATTTGGCAACTCTACTTCTGGTCCAGGAATACTTTTAGATAGTGTTTATCAGTGTGGAATGACTGAATATTCAAAAAAGTTATTTGTATTTATCAAAACATAGCCAAATTCTTAACCTGTCTTGTAGAAGTTTACCTCTGTGAACTGGCAAAGATAATTATAACGAACGGAACTGGTCACGGTTTGAGACACAAAGAAGGTCTCGTCTTTTGCCCAGAGTGTACCCATCTGCCCAGACGGGCGCGTTCAGAGGACCGGGGCAAGGGGGTTTGTGACCATAGATGGAAGTGAGGGATTTGCCCACCTGTGGGTTTCTCAGTTAGAGTCCATCAAATAAGAAAGTGGAAGTCTAAGTAAATTACCCAAAACGGAGACATTTCCTGGACCTCCTCCACTTCAGAATTGTATGAGGATTCCCTCCAAACCCCAACCCACCCCCCATATGCCCACACCATGTCCACTCAGCTGACCAAACATCCCACAGAGCTGCGCCAGGAATGAGAAAACGGCTTTGCCCTTTCTTCACCCTCTCTAATGTGCTGTCCTATGGTTTTTTGTAACAAACAGGAGCCCTTGATAAAACAGCCTCCGTCTTTTGTCTTTGATTCCTAGGCAGTGTGTGTTAGTCCCGGTAGACTAGAGAAATAAATCCAGGGAGACACTCATATCTGTATAAGAAAGAGCTTTATATGCAAGAGCAAGTGAATATTGAGAAAACATCCAGCCCAGTCCAGATCAAGTCCATAAGTACGAGATTAGCCCATATGTCCGATACCAATCTGTAAATTCCTCTTCAGACTCATGCAACCATGCAATGACACCAGATGCAGGAAGATCACAGGCCGGTGGGTGGAAAGTCTTGTGGATCCAGTGGTGGCAGAAGCATCTCAGCGCTGACCTGGCTTCTCCAGCTCCAGGGCTCTGAGTGCATCAGCATAGCTCCATGTGGCTTGTCAATAGGAATGTCTGAAAGGGAGTGAGTGTGTGTCCGCCTCCCGTGACCTATTTATATCCTTATCACCTCCAAATGAGGTCATCAATCTGCGACCCGATTGACAGACCAGACTCCACCCCTTCACTCTTTAGTCTCAAATTGACAACAGGTTAAGTAACTGCCACGTGGTCTTAGGTAAAGAGATGGCTGTGAGACAGGAAATGGTGTCCTGTTTGGATAAAGGGCGGGTCTGCAGGGGAAGAGGAGGGGATAGAATACCAAAGACACGAAAGACCACGACTTCAAGAAGCTTGCATTTTAGTGGGGACAGGGAGGATATTGATGTGTGAATCCAATTAAGATTTATTTTAAACAGGTTGCCCTTGGGTTGATTCTGACTCTTCATGACCTTGTGTATGTCTGGGGAATCATAGGCTGATTTTTATTCCAAAGTGCCTTGAAACCAGACCCCCCCTCCACCCCCCCCTCCCCCCGGCCCGTCAATCTTTCAGTGAGCAGGGGAGCTCATGAAGTGTCTGCCCAGTTAGGGACTCCAAAAGAGGCCATGGAAAGAGTGGCCGTGGAGCCAATTCAGGGCATGGCAGACCCCTGGGTTTCAAAGCAGAGGTGCTCTGTAATCTCCAGGACTGTGACCTTCCGGAGGTAGATGTCAAGGCCGAAGCCTTTCTTTGAAGGCTCCTGGGAGCAGTTTGTTAACATTTCCGTTAGTAGCCAAGCATCTAATCATTGAACCACCCGAGGGTTTCTGGAAGCTGCACAGACTTCTTTTAAGTTGGAAACCCCTGGTGAACAGAACTGGCTAGCGAGGCAGTCCTGGGTTCTCAGAAGAAAGATTTGAGCTCAAAACCAGCCTTTGCCACCTTCCTGGCAAGTGTCTTTTTCATCTGTGGGCTCCCGCATTAGAGCCCTGCTGGTGTAGTGCTTATGCGTTGAGGCTGTGATCTGCAAGGTCGGCAGTTTAAAGCCACCCGCTGCTCTATGGGAGGAGGCAGGGGCTTTGACTTAAGTTAACAGTTACAGTCTTGGAAACTCAGAAAGGCAGCCCCACGCTGTCCCATAGGGGTGACTGTGAGTCAACAATGATTTGATAGCAGCAAGATTTTTTTTCCCCATTGTAAAATCGCACCTGAATAAACTCCACCCTGTGATGTTGAGTCAATTCTGATTCACAGAGACCCATAGCACTGGTTCTCAACCTTCCTCATGCTGCCACCCTAAATACAGTTCCTCATGTGGTGGTGACCCCTCAACCATGAAATTATTTTCTTTTTTTTCTACCCTTTTTTTTGCATTTTATTTTATTTTTAAAATCATTTTATTGGGGCTCATACAACTCTCATCACAGTCCATGCATCCATCCATTGTGTCAAGCACATTTGTACATTTGTTGCCCTTATCAGTCTCAACACATTTGCTTTCTACTTGAACCCTTGGCATCAGCTCCTCATTTATTGCTACTTAATAACTGTAATTTTGTTACTGTTATGAATCGGGCCACCCCTGTGAAAGGATCATTCCACTCCCAAAGGGGTCGTGACCCACAAGTTCAGAACTGCTGCCCCGTAGGGAAGAGTGGAATTGCTCCCTGGCGTTTCTGAGAGGATCCCCTCTGTGGGGACAGAGTGACTGGCTTTCTCCTGTACAGCAGTGGAGTGGGTTCCAAGCATCAACCTTTCAGTCAGCAGCCCAACGGGTAACTCACTGGGCCACCGGGCCTGGAACCACAGCATGTGATCATTAAAAACCTTCTCTTAAACATAGTTAATACTTCAGTCATAGAGTATCCAATTTGAAAAATAACTACACACAAATATATTAACACAAAAATATTGGCAATGGCCTTTTCTGGATCATGAGTTCATTGAAGATTTCATTTTCTATTTTTCTACAATGCTTGTCTTTTGTAATTGCAGGAAATAATAAATATCATAATGTGATACATTCTAAATATTTAGTGTCTGTGTTAGTCCAGGTTGACTAGAGAAACAAATCCATCAACACTCGTGTGTGTGTAAGACAGATTTTTATGTCAAAGAGCAATTGTACATTGAGAAAACATCCCAGCCCTGTTCAGATCAAGTCCATATTTTGATATTAGTCCATATATCTGATACTAGTCCATTAATTCCTTTTCAGACTCAGCAGCACAGGCAATGATGCCGAGGGCAGGAAGATTACAGGCCAGTGGGTGAAGTCTTGTGGATCCAGTAGGGTGGAATCATCTCAGCACACTGACACAGGTCTCTATGTGACTTGCTCCTCCAGCTCTCTGAGTGTCTCTCAGCAGCAGGAAAGTGAAGCAGAGAGAGAGAGTGGACCACCTCCAGGGAGAAAGAGAAGTTCTCAGAATTCTCATGGAAAGACCACACCCATAAGGAGGCACAGCTAGACTCCACCCCTAGACTTATGTATCAAGTTGACATGAACTTATGTCACAATCACAGTGTCATATGGTTTCTATTTTAATAAAGGCAATGTGGGTGGACATATGTAACCTCCTCTGACTTCACCATTGACATGGTCCAGGGGTCCAACGTGCTTCTGTGCTCCATCCTCCTTTACCTATTCTGAAACCAACCAGTCTTCCCACAGCATTCTACAACAGCTGGGTTCAAAAATTCATTGCTATGGCCACACACAACTCTCAGGCAAAACTCACAATTAAGGGGATTCAATAGAAAAGTCAATACAACAAAACCCCAAAACTCATTGCCATCGAGTCGATGCCAACTCATAGTGACTCCAGACCCCTCACCTCCGATGACTTTCTGAGACTTAACTGTTTATTAGAGTAGAAAGCCCCATCTTTCTCCTGTGGAGCAGCTGGTAATTTTGAACTGCTGACTGGGCAGATCGCAGCCCAATCCATAACCACTATGGCACCAGGAAATCAATAGTTACCATTAGTCGGGACCGGCAAGTAGTAAGGGATAGGTCATGAGCCTCCTCATCCAGGAGCCAAGTACACAGTCTCTCCGCCACATGGTCCCTTGCCTTTTGGCTCTATGGGCCAGGAAGGTAGCTTACCTGTTGCTCTGTCCTACAGTTCCATAGGAGGAGAAGCTACTCCAGCCTCAGAGCTGCTCCTCTGGGTCTCCCTGCCACAGTCACTGAGGCATCTGGTCTCAGTGGCCTCCTCTACTTAAGACAGCGATCTTGGAAATGCTCTTCCAAGGTCCTTGGGGTTTCTCCTGCTACTCCTTCAGAAGGTGGCTTATTAACCCTTTAGCTAGGAGGGAAGGGGAGGAAGGCGAAGTGGTAGTGGTGGCAGCAACAATGACCTATCCCTTCTATTAGGGTCACACATGCCCCATCTGCATAGCCTCACCCAATCATTTTGTGGAATTATAGAGACTTGGGTAGAAAAGCCATTTTCTACACCGCCACACCTGTGAGTTGTAGTCAGTGATAGCAGTGGTGATGATGGTGACAATGCTATTGATTAAATTGTGCACCCTCTCCTCCCTAAAATATATTGCAGTGTGACTTGGACTAGATCTCCAGATAAGCCAGTGATGCTTTTATGCCCACATACAAAGAGAAAGAGACAGCACACACTCTAAAATAAATAAATGGTTCACACCGCTGTTAAGGTTCAGTTTCATGGGTCAGATGTTAAGCTGTCATCTTACTTATGTAGCTGGCGCCATTGATGAACTCAAGATCAGCATGTCAGATGATAGATAGGCTTTTGGCTGGAAAAATAAATAAGTCCAAGACTGGCAGGTAAGACAGCAGGCTATAGAAAGTCACAGGGTTGGCAGGCAATATGGCAAGCTGTTGCCTCAAGTCAAAGACCTGCAGATCAGATAACAAACAAGATGCAAGATGCTGCTTCAGCAAAAAGCAAGCGAACCTTTACATAGCATCTTCACGTATTAGAAGCAAGCTACATCCCCGAGAAAATGCCCTTTCAGTAGCTTGTCTCCTCAGAACAAATCTCATTATGGAAGTGATTACATTATATTAGAGTTTATCATCAGATATTATATGTCTTAACTGCCAAACTACAGAGAATCCTGGCCCAGTCGAGTTGACCGAAGCTTAACCATCACAGTCTACCCCTTGGCAAGTTGGTACAGGTACACATCTCCATACATAACCCCTAAATAATCATAATTAAAAAGTTATACTTGTACTTAACATGATTCAACTAACACAAAGAACCAAAGACACACTACCCACATTTGCATCTTATGTTTTATAAGTGAACTCAATAAAATATTTGGATCAATCACACCACTCAATACAGTGTCTTCTTTCCTTGCCTGTTGATCCTGAAGCATAGGAACCCAAGTCGCCAGGAGGAATTTTAACTTCCAGTTAAATGGTATCAATATTGTTTTTCCCTTTTAAACATTTTTATGGCCACCTACTCCACATTGCATACAGTTCAGTTGTTCAATCAGATCAAGAAGAATTGTACAATCATTACCACAATCAACTTTAGACCACCCCCCTCTTAGTGGTTATATTGCCTTTTAAATGAGTTATGTAATTATGATCAGTTCTAGTGCTCCCTCACCCCTCCTACCTTTATTGTTCACTCCCCCAAACCCTTCATACTCCCTGTCTCCCACCCCCACCCCTACATCCCCTCTAAACCCTTGAATCAGTTATTGTCTGTGTGCGTCATAAACTGGGAAACCCAACAGAAACAATAAAGAACAAAACCAAAATAGAGTGGCAAGGATAAAATAATAATAAAGACACAAATAATGAATAAGAAAGAAAACACCACCCTTGATATTTAAAAAGCCATGGAGGAAAATTTTTGCCATGGAACACGCAAGGCATGCTTGCACCTAGAACAAATTCAGGTTGGGTCAATAGGGAGGTCAGCGATCAAGTATCAAGAACACGGTAAGATCTGTGAATCACATGAGCATGCGCTCATTAATATACTTCATCTGCTGTGAATTGATGTCCCTGGTCTGAAGCGATGCTGTGTGGCACACTGTGACAGTGGATAAGGCATTCTATAAGTCCACGGGTGATATTTTGGACAGAAGCTTTGCAGCCAGGAAGGCAAAACCGTATCCAGAGAAAATGTCTATTCCACTAAGAACAAAATGCTGCCTGAAGTAATCACTCTGCCACCAAGTCCTTGCTGATCTCCCTGCGGACTGGTACCATGTGATGGGCTCAGGTGGTCTCTGCTGATGGTAGACAGGTACTTGTCCCTACTGCTTGTGGAGCCTGTGTCAACCCTGCTACCGTAGCCACTTTACCCACAAGCCCCTTGGGTAATGAGAGGAGTGGCTGGGGAAAGAGGATTACTGGTACCCACAGAATACATCATCCTATCCACTTGATTGCTAAAATCCTTCTCTGCTAACGTAATCTTTGGGTGAGGATTCACACGAGACACAAGAATCTTTACATCATCGACCCATTCCAAAATATTTGCCCACATACATCTTTTCCACATGAATTTTCCATTCATGTTCCTTCCAAGTACCTGAAAACTCAGCCAAATCATTACCACAGTCCCTGAACTGATAGATATGTCTGATAGATATGTCACATGTCTGGCCACCTCTACTTCCAGGAAAAATGAACAAGTAGGTCCATTTCCCTTCACCACCATCCATCAAGGAGTCCCAGAAGGAACTGTGGCTACTGTCCGCTCTTGAGAGGTACCTGCATATCATGCAGAATAATTTATAAACTAAGCATGTGTTTTCTTCAGTCACCTGATCATAAGGAAGTCTCCAGGAGGCCATCGGTGCCAACTGGGAGAAGGAAGGTACTGTGACAAGAGTGGAGACCGTGGGCATTTGGGCCACTTCTTCATGCAGCTTACTTGTGCTCCGTCTCAGTCTCATACAAACCATCTTCATGTAGTGAAGCTCCAGCGCTGCTATATACACTCAACTTGATGACGCTGTGGTTCAGACAACACCCACTTCATGGCGGGTCACTTGGGCCCAGGAATAAACAGAAATCTGTTTCTCAAAAGAGAGTAGATCTCTGCAGAGGATGGAAGCATGTTGCTCCAAAATTCTAAGGGTCTGTGCTATGATTCACCAAATGAGGTTCTGGCCCAGACTCCAAATAACCCGTCTTCCACTGAGATGTCAAGAACCAATGAATCAGCTGTACCATCTGGGTTTACCTGTCAACGTGACCTTGTGTGGACAAAAATACTCTTTCTTTAAAAATATATTTTCAGTTACGTGATACTGGCATATGGTGGGTCCTAGTCTTCATATCACCTAAATAGAGCCATATAAAAGAGGAGTACAGATACAGAAAAATAGATGCTCACAGGGAGAAGTTACGCAATATGTGAAGCAATTTACAAGCAGTCTTTCCTGGGGCACCAGAGATTGCTGTAGTCACTAGACAGTAGGGGAGAGGTATGGAATAGCACCATCCTCAAAGCTCACAGAAGCAACCAATAGCAGCTAGTACCTTAATATGGACTTCTAGCTTCCAAAACCAGGAGACACTAAATTTACATTCTTTAGAGCTATTTACTTTAGGGTGTATTGTATTTGTATCTACATAGGGTATTTTGATTATAGTTTGTTATAACAATCCTTGTAAACTAAAACACTTAGGATGTTCTTTTATATGAAGAGTCTTTATCTATGTGTATGTTCTGTGTCTATTCGGTGTACTCAGGAGGTGGGTCTTCATTGTTGATTTAGATCATGTACCTATGCAGCACTGAAGTTTAGGCACTGAGTTCATCCTTAGTGATCCAGAGATGGAAAAGGCTTGACTTCAATGATAAGCCTCATGTAAGTGCGTAAAAAGCCAAGCCTATAACATCTTCCACTGCTCCAGTCTGGGCTTGGGCTAATGTGGAAATGGAAATGGGATTTTGAACAAACACAATGTCAGAATATCAAATGAGACTGCTTACTAAATGAGACTGGTTACTGCCTGAATCCAGTTTCTCATGATGGCTCAATTCCTTGGCTTGAAATATGGTTCTAGAACCTCAGAAGCATGGTTTCCAGGTGCACATCTAGAACATTAAAAAAAAGAGTCAGAATCATCTCACTCTCCATTGCAATGGTAAAACAAACAAACAAACAAAACAAAACAGAAAAATGGAACCCACCACATGCGGACAAACTGAAACCTCATCCACCACTGGAAACGCAACACATTACCCACTGGGGAAAATCATTCGGAGACACCTCAAAAAGTTAAACATACAACTGTCCACCAACCAAAAAGTCAATGCCACTGCCATAGTCAACCCAGGCTTACAGCGACCTTGTATGGGGTCTCTGGGGTGTTAAATCTTTATGGATGCAGACAGCTTCATGTTTCTCCCTCAGAGAGACTAGAGGGTTTGAACCACTGACCTTGCAGTTAAAAGCTTAATTCCTAAACCACAAATCCACCAGGTTTCTTTAGAATTGCCCTGTGACTGAGTCATTCCACGTCTACGTAATACTCCAAAGACGTGATCATAGAATACAAGCAGAAACCAGTGCAGTAGTGGTCAACGTCTTTTTCACAATAACCCCCTAAACGGAACAACCCAGAGGTCCGGAAACAGATGACTATGGTGCATGTAACAGTGGGACACGTCACAGTCCTGTGGACAAGCGATGCTCGGATGCACGCCACAGTGTGGCTAATCCTTGAAAACTTGCCAAGTGAAACAAGACAGTCTTAAAAATATGCATCATCTCGCTTATACGAGATCAGTGCATATGCAGAAATGAAAGATTATTAGTGGCTGCCAGCGGTGGTGGGGGGAGGGGAAGGGAGGTGTTTTGTGTGGCTGGTACTGAGTCTGATAACAGTGGTAGAATGCTTGAGAAAGCCTAGAGATGGTGGTGGCACCCAGTGAAATCTATAACCAATGTCACTCAGTTATCCAGGTGGACCTTGTCATGGCTAATATTTGGACGTGTATATTCTCACCACAATAACAAACCAACAAACCATTAGACTACCGCACATAAAAAAATTCTCCACTCTGAGAATTGTTATAGCCCCAGCACATGCATTCGAGTTGGTAGAAAGGGCTCCCTGGAGTAAAAATCCAAGAGGAGGCTTGATAATAGTCTTTAAATCTGTCCCGATAGATGTTTGATGGTAGTGAATTGTATTCATCTTGGAATCACAACTTTTCCAAGGTTCCAGCCACCTTATTTTTCAAAAACTTTTACTTGAGAAGTGACAAAAGTGTTGACTGTACATATGGAGAGACTTGTCCAGAATTCATCCAGAGAGAGAGCTAGGAAGCGGACGCTGGCGTCTTGACGCCCTCCTCAGGACACTTGCTGGCCACAGGAGAGCGCGCTGTTTCCACAGTGCAGGGCAGACGTCTCAGAGTCTGAATGCTAGCTGGTCGTTCATCCCACAGGTGAAAGCGTTGATATTAGGTTTCTAGAAGCCATCCTCTACCTCAATTCTCCTTCTCCCCTTTTATACACAGTGTACATTCCATGGCGACTGTGTTAGTCTAGGTAGACTAGAGAAACAAATTCATAGACACTCGTATGTATATAAGAAAGAGCTTTATATACAATAACAATTGAATATTGAGAAAATGTTCCAGCCCAGTCCACATCAAGTGCATAAGTCTAATATTAACCATATACCCGATACCAATCTAAAATCCTCTTCAGACTCACGAATTACATACAATAACGCCGAATGCATGCAGACCACAGGCCAGTGGGTGCAAGTCTTTTGGATCCAGTGGTGGTAGAAGCATCTCAGCAATAGCAGGAGTCTCCACATGGCTCCTCAAGTTCTCGGGGCATGGGGTCTATCAGTAGAGTGTCTCTCGGGGAATGAGCTGAGAGAGAGTATGTCTGCCGCCTGCAAGGAGGAAAATCTAGGCATTCCCAGAATTCTCAGGAGAAAGCCATGCCCACACAGAGGCCTCCTCATTGGCTATGACCCCATTGACAGACTGGACTCTACCCCTTCACTCTTAATCCTCTCAAGTCCCAAACTGACACCAGATTCTATTAACTACTACCACAGTGACTGTACTTACCATGAGTTCCCTGTTTGTTTACTATCAAGATAGGAAGCAGGTGATAAGGGAGGTGGGGAGAAAGACATGGGAAAATAAAACACAATGGAGCTCACTGTGTTAGACAGGGTTCTCTAGAGAAACAAAACCAGTACACTTATAGTTTCATAGATAGATAGATAGATAGATAGATAGATAGATAGATAGATAGATAGATAGATAGATAGATAGATAGATAGATAGACAGACACAGCACGAGGGAATATAACAGCTAATTCGCCCACACAGCAGTACAGAGGGCTCAGTTCAACTCATTTCTGTAGAACAGTTAATATACTAGAAGTCCTTCAACTCACGCGGGCTGTTGGGTCCAAGGTCAAGGAAGCAGACAGCTGAGTTTTCCATAGGGCAATACAGGCAGTCTGGCCACAGGCAGCAAAGAGCAGGGCAGGTCACCCACAGTCAGCAAGATGGCAGGATCCAACAGCCCGAAGCTCAAAGGAACCTCAAACTCTAGGTACTCAATCCACAGGTTGGCTGTCCCACAGGTAGTATAGCTCACAAGTTAAGGTAGAACACTAGCTAAGACAGCCACACTCTGGTCGGATTACCAGAATGCAAGGGAGAAACAGGCAGGGCTTGCTGAGCCATTTGTCTCTTTACCCTCCAACCAAACTGCAACCTTATTAATCCCACATGTCCCCATTGGCCAGGTTGGTACAATAAACCTACCTATCACACTCACTTTTACAAAGAGAGGGACAAATGGTACCTGTCAGGCTTCATCTTCTCCAAGAGTAAGAATGAGAACTCAGGTGCAGCTAGAGGACTAATTCCTGCAGCGGGCACAAAGATAAAGATGGTGTTTATGACTTCCTCCTCCACTTGTTAACTGCCATCTAGTTGGTCCCCCACTCCTGGGTACCCCATACATCCTGGACCAAGTTCGTCTTCCTGGAAGCTCCGCTGGGACCTGGTGAGCAGGACACCGACGTGCAAGTTTCCACTGACACACAGGCGGTGGTTGTGCATGAGGTTCATCAACTGCAAGTCAAATCCTGGTCTCCTGCATAGAAGCCCAGGGTCCTATTGCTGAGTTGCCTCTGCTACTTCCTCTTCCCCTTACAAGTTACTGTACCTTAAAACCATGCCTTCCCAATGGAAGGATCCATGCCCTAGCCATTCTGTAAAATGCAAGTGCTGCTGTACCCTAGTTAAAGACCCAAACGTGTGAGTAATACAACTGTAGGTAAATGTTGTGCTGGGGCTCCCTCCCAGGAGTCCATTGCACAGATCAAGTGCAGCCTCAAACAGAAGGGACATTTACTTGAAAAGAATGGTTATATCTTTGTAAATTTAAACTTGTGACCTTTGTGGTGTGTGAGAATGTGAGCTCACTGTAAGGGTTTATTCCAATTCCTGTGACCCTGTAGTGATGTGTGTACGTGGCTAGGCTAAACTACAGTTCCCAGCATTCCCTTTTCCACCCCCATGTTTCTGGCCGGGAGGGAAACAAAATAATTTTTTTTAAATGGGAGATTTGGAAGGCAGAAGTGAAGTTGGAGCCGTATTATTTTGTGACACTCAGAAGGCAGTGGAAGGAGCTTTTGTGAGTCACGGGAAGTATTGTTCAACTGCTGGCTCATGTCCTTGGTGTGGGCCAAAGGTGGGTTTGTAACTGCTCCACCTTCTTCTGGATCCTCTTCATCTTCTCTGACTCCTGACCAGCTCTGTGTTTAGTTCCATGGCAAAGGGGGCTACCTTTTCTTGCAGGAAACCTACATGGTCAAGATGTGTGGCAGCGAGAGCTGTGTTCCTCGTGGCTTCCAGCTCAGGTTTGTGGGGTTCCAGTTTGTCTTTGCCCCCCACCTCCACTTTATCTCCATGTTCCCTTTCTATATGCTGGCCCTGAGGACTTTAAGCTCTAGCATCAACTATAGTGACAATTGCCTCATAAAGACTGCTGAACCAGCTCCCATAATTGCTTCAGATCTCGGGAATTTATTTGTTATTGCTTATGCCACTTGGGGCTCTGGCTTTGCTGATTGAACTCTGGCTAATACAATCTCCCTACCATGTATACCAACTCCACATACTAAGTAACACCCTAGGCAAGTGTGCTAGTCTGGGTAGAGTAGAAAAACAAAATTCGCAGACACTCATATGTGTATAAGAAACACCTTTATAACAAGGAGTAATTGCATATTAAGAAAACATCCCAGCCTAGTCCAGATCAAGTCCATAAGTCTGATAGTAGCCTATATATCCAATACAAGTCTATAAATTCCTCTTTGATAAGGTGACCAGACGTCCTGCTTTTGGTGGGATAGTTCCGATTTTTAATACTTTTCCCATGTCCCGCGGCGTTTTGAAAAAGTCCTGAGTTTTGGAAAGAATGCACGACAAGCTAGGGTATATGGTTTTTGGCTGCCATTTGGCTATTTTGCCAGGATATGAGTTTTATCAATGGTGTCCTGCTGGTGTCCCACTTTACCAATGTTAAAAGCTGGTCACCTTATCTTTGGACTCGTGCAACACGTGCAATGATACCAAATGCAGGAAGATCACAGGGCGGTGGGTGAAAAGTCTTGCGATCCAGTGGTGGCGGTGGAAGCATCTCAACACTGGCATGGGTCTCCACGTGGCTTCTCCAGCTCCAGGGCTCTGGTTCCATCAGCGTAGCATCATGTGACTTGTTAACAGGAATATGAAGCAGAGAGTGTGTGTATCCCACCAGTGAGCTATTATCTCCGAAGAGCTTCCAAATGAGGTCATCAAGCTGTGACCTGATTAACAGGCTAAACTCCATCCCTTCACTCTTAATATTCTCAAGTTGACACCAGATTATGTAACCACCACAGCAAAATACACAAGTCATCTATAGGGGGTATTGGCAAACTTTCCTGAGAAGAGGGAGTTAGTAGAGTTGGCCATTAAGGAGGAGTGAGGGCCTCCTGGATGAACAGAGTGACCTCCAGTGGAAGGAGGTCTAAACTTCACCCATGTCCCTGTTCGCTACCTGGAAAGGAGGGCAACCTGGGCAGCCATTTTTAAGACATAGATTCTGGTTACCTTCCCTCATGGGGGTGTTTAGATGAGAAGACATTTATTGCTTTAAGATTATCAACAGAGAAATCTGAGAAAGGAAGTCTCAAATTCTTGCCTTTTTAAGGGGAAGCTCTCAATTTGCATGTAAAAATTTGAGACTATATATCCTCAAGGCCTTCTCTTTCTCCTTCTTCTCCACTCCACTCCTGGTCCTCAATGAAACAAAGAGATAAGAGGAGAAACTGAGTTAGATGTGAGTCTGGGGACTTTATGCCTTCCCCACTCCAATTTTATTTGGCTATCTGAGGGTGGGACATCCGGGGAGATGACAAGCCTGGTGGAGAAATCCCCTTTGGTCGCCCAGTGCAGCAACTGTCAGGTTGAATGGTGGTTAGTCTTCCTCAATGGGGTGGAGGAGGGAGCTGAGATACCTCCCCGACTTTCTTATGGCTTTAGACTAGTCCAAGCGGTATGTTGCCGGAATAAAACACACACGTCTCACGATTTCAGATGAATAATGAAAATTGTTAATGCATCCGTGTCTCCACAATTGCACGATTACACTGAAATATTATTCGTGGTTTATCTGAAAATCGAATGTAAATGGATGACTTGTATTGGGTTTTGTTGCTGAGTCTGGGAACCTACCAAGGAACCCCAAACCAACCCACCACCATCGAGTCCACGCTGGCTCATGACGAGACCCTGTGGGATTCTGAGACTGCAAGTTTATGGGAGTAGAAAAGCCCAGTCTTTCTCCCATGGAGCTGCTGGTGGTATCGAACTGCCAACCATGTGGCCTGTGGTCCAATGCGTCACCTTTCCACCACCAGGGCTCCTATGCTATGTCTCAAGAGGGAGACTAAAAGGGTCTTATCCCCAACCCACATGTGGAGAGAGTGTGCCAGAAAGTGCTGATGAGAATAGAAGTCTTTTCAGAGCTAGAAGGGAAGAACTACATCAGCTCAACCATCTTCTCAGAGGCCGAATGAGGATGTAGCTGTATCTCAGTGGATTCCCACGGTGGAGGAGGCATGCCCAAGTATCAGAGGGGGCATGTTGTTTACTCTGGTGCAGGAGTCAAGACCAAGACATGCCCAGGTCTAGAGTGGACGCCACTTGTTGAAGCACTGCCCCCCACCCCCACTTAACATCCGCACCAGAGAGAAGGAAAGTGGATGGGGGAATGATTCTGAATGTGACTGTGTTGTCAGCATGAAACACCCATTGCCAATGTTGACTGGTTTACCTGGATGTGGGAGAAGGGAACCTCGATATTAACATGTTCAGAAGTTAATATTTTGCACACCCGAGATCACTGTGAGGCTTTCAAAAATCCAGCCCCCACTTATTAGAAGAGTTCGGTCTTGCAGGTACCAGCCAGAGAGAGACAGGATGCTTTCTTGAGAAACATTTTGCCGGCCCCCACAACCCACCCCCCACCCCCCCCCACCCAATCTGGCAACTCTCCTGGAGAGCCTTTTCCATCGCCGGCCCTGACCACACGGAAATGTGTTGAATCTTACATTCTCTGATCTATGTTACGAAAAGTATGGTGTGATTCTTCATTTTCCAAAATATCAGATTGCATTACTATGTGGAGTACATTTTTGACATTCATATTTGCCCCCTCCCCCACTCTAATGTTGGCTTGCCCCCCTCCCCACCCTAAAACGTTTACTCCTACTTAGGATGACTCACTTAAAGGATGCTATGGCTTCCTGATCTGTCTTCCTGTTGGACGGCTGGTAGCGACGATCATCAGGACGGAATGACGGTGACGGCCATGATGACAACAGCAGCCAGCTCTGACGGACGGCTTGCTGGATTCCAGGCATTCTCCATGGCTCCTGGGCCGTCTTGCAAGTCAGCAACCATCACTGTTTCACAAATGAGAACAGTGACATTGGGAGCGGCTCAAGGTAACACGGAGAGTGAGTGGTGGGGTGGAATTTCAACCTCCAGCTACAGAATCTCAATAAGGCGGATTCGTCCCACTCTGCTTCGCAACTGAGCCATCGCAGCTCCCTAACTCACAGGCAATTCCGGTATCCTTGGTTGGCTCTAATTATAGTCTGACCAAACAGGAATGTTCTGGGCCCTCTTCCTGGAACTACATACACCTTCCTGGGAATGCTGGGCATCTTTAGGATGTCATTTATTCATAAACACATAGGGTGCCTGCAAGGTGCCAGGCCTTGGTCGCGGTCATTTATCAATATGAACTCATTTAATCTTTATAGCCACCCGGCCCCTACGAGGTTAAGTACCATCATCACGATTCTCATTTTATAGAAAACTCAGGCACAGGGAAGTTGAATGACTTGCACAAGGTCCCCCGTCAACAAGTTCTGCTGGGATGGATTTCACACTCAGTATCAGCCAGAAAGCTCTCTTCCCTCAGAGATCTCCTCTTCCACTTCCTCCTCTTCCTCCTCCTCTTCCTCTTCCTCCTTCTCCTCCCCTTCTGCAGCGTAACTATTTCCTGTGATTCCTGAGAGGTTGGTGGGGGCAGGAGCTTGGAGTTCCTCCGAAGAAAGGTCTAGAATAGAGCAGAGTTGAAAGCAGGCCTGGCCCGGCTGTAGATCCCAGCAATGATCCATTCGGTCTCAAAAAATAGGCTCTCCTTTACCACCCTCACGTTCGTAAGAGCAATGACCTCCAAGAAGGTTTCTTTCTTCATGCAGCTGAAAAGCAAGTATCTGCTGCGGTGACCCCAAATACCTTGGTGGCCAATGTTGAGCGACATAAAGTCTGAACTTTGCTCTCAGGAGTCCACTTCTCGCTCTCACTTCCTCTGGCCTCAGCCAAGCTGCCCAGATCTCACAGGATGTGCTGCGCAGGCGGGGCTGTCTTGTTCCATGAAGCCATCAGGCTGCGCCCAGCATGGAGAGTCACTGAACACCAGGCCTAATGGCTCTGCCTTTGGGGGTTACTTGATTTGGGCAAGATGGTGGGCACCCTACCATTTGAGAGACTCCTGTGCCAACAAACAAGAGGGTCTGGGGATTCCTTGGGGCTACATTCATGTCACCATTTGCCTCTCTTTCCATAACAGGCCTTACTAGGGACTTGGCACATCAGAGGGCTCAATAAAGGTGACACATTGCTAATGCCAGAGCTGAGGAGTGGGACTCAAACTTTGATCTTCTGCTTCTTAATTTCAGGGACTCAATGCCGACGAAGCTATGGTTTTGATTTTGAAGCTCGCTCTAGTAGCTGTATTCTTTCAGCTCAGGGTGTAAGTGCTAGCTGAAAGAATGAAGGTCAGGAAGAGGGTCCAGAGGGCTGGAAGAAGACGGTAGAACCCAGTGGATAAATTCCTCTGCTTGACAGTTCTGCGGGGTGGGGGGTGGGGGGCACTCCAGCGACTGAAGGGTAACCAGCAGTTATCAAGGGCACTCTACCATTCACGACTTAAAACACCTTTGGTCATTTGCTTCACCACCTTAAGGTTCAGTTTCTGTAGCTGTAAGCTAGGATTGATCTTGACGTCTCCCTCTCAGCTCTGATTTTAAGCCTTCCATGAGCCGGTGTATAGAAAATGGATAGTTTAAAATCAGCCTCAAGAAATGTTCATTCATGAAAAAATAGTGATAAGTTATAAATTATCAACGGTTCATGAGAGGGTGGATAGGGGAGGGAGGGGGAAAACAAGGAGCTGACAGCAAGGCTCAAGTAGAAAGAAAATGTTTTGAGAATGATGCTTGACACAATGGATGGATAGATGGATTGTGATAAGAGTTATAGGAGCCCCCAATAAAATGATTTTTAAAAAAGAAGAAATGATCATTATGGTGCTTACACAATAGACCCCAGTTTATCATGCCGTGTGCTGCTTTCTATGTGCCCCATTACAAACAAACAATGAGCTAATTGTATATTTCCCATGGTACAGAATTAGAACGACAACAACAAACAGGCTTCCCACTGCGGTGGCGCACTTGATGCAGGCTCAGCAGTGATGCAGCAAGTTAAGCGGTTAGGCCACTGGGCAGGAGAAAGAGAAGGAGTCCCGGGAAATCCTAAGGAGCAGCTCTTCTCCTCTCTGTCCTCCAGGGTCACTGTGCGCTGGCCAAAGGCTGTGTGGTCCATGCGGTGAGGGGCCATCAACCCCGCCCTACGTGCAACTGAATGGAGTTGGAGCTGCGGGTGGTCCGCTCCATCCTCTCAGTTACTGTTGTCTGCGTCCACTGGCTCAGCCCTGGGCCAGCCTGTCTCACTGCAGAGCTTTCCCAGCCGCTGCCCCGCCTCTCAACCAAGCCCCATAGCCTTCCCCGGAGTTAGTGGCTAAAAGACTCCCTCACATGGGAAGGCGATAAGCTACTTAGAGTCCAGAAGCGTGGGACTCAGATCTCCATTTTCTGCCTTTTCATTGCATGGACTCAGTGGCCAGGGGCTTGATGTTTGCTTCCAATCTCCTGCTGGGAAGCCTGCTGTGGCGGCTCATTCTTTACATGCTCAGCGCAGTTTGAACCCACTGGTCACTTTGGGGGTGGGAGTGGGAGTCTGCTGGCCGGGGAAGAAGGTGAGCCTGTCTATGTCCTCCTGTAGGCTAGGGACCCCTAGGGGGCAGTTCTTCTCTGTCCTATGGCTGGCTCTGAGTTGGAATGCCTCCAGGGCACAGTGGGCAGCAATCCCCTCTGAATTACAGGACCTGGAGAGAGTGTTAGCAGCCACCCTCCTCCCAGGATAAACTCACTCACTCACTCGCTCACTCACAAGCTCACTCAACTCCTCCACTCCTTGCCATTCCCTTTGGTTCTTAGGCTCCAGAGAAACAGCCCTTGCTGCTTGGTAATTGGTTTTCCATTTCCTCCAAGTCTAGTAGAATAATACTAGGGAGTGGAGAGTAGCCAAGCAATTGACAGGGTCAGCCACGTGGGTGCCCGCCCTTGCCAGCCATCTCTTTGTCAGCAGGACAAAAGCCCTGGGGCCTCCTTGATGGAAACTCTGAGGGGCAGGGGTGGGGGACAGGGGGCTGCGTCCGTGTGAGCATCATTATTGCTGCGATCCTCAATATCATATTCCCGGGAGCAGCACCAGCCTGCTAAAAATAAGGACATTATTTCCCACGATTAATCAAAAGAACAGAAGAGGCTGAGAGGGTGGGGTTTCAGCCTTGGGCTGGGGAGCGGGGAGTGGGATAGAGGAAAGATATTAAAATAGCAGCAAGTGAATACCGTGTAATTTCCAACCGTCGATAATGTCACGCTTGCAAGGTCGGTAATTCTACAGAGATAATTGCCCCCTTCCCCAGATTACTGTCTTTACCAGAGAGAGAAATGATGGCTGTGTGTGAGAAGTCACGCTGTCGTCCCTGGCTTCATGAGCGGTGGCAGTGATTCATGAGAGACCAGGCCTTCTATTCTTGAGTACTTCATCCATGCATGGGGGGCCTCGGGGGTCGGGAGAGACAGATCTTTTTGTTGTTCTTGTGAAGTTCTGGCAAGTCAGTTCTGACATATAGTGTCCACTCATTCTGTCGGCATAGAACTGCCCCACAGGGGCTTCTAAGCTGTAATCTTCATGGGAGCAGATTGCCTGGTCTTTCTCCCAAGGAACCCATTGGTGGGCTTGAACTGCCGTCCTCTCCATTAGCAGACGGGTGCTTAACCATGTGCCACCAGGGCTCCTTAGTTGAACAGCTCTAGGAAAAGCAGCAGCAGCTCTGGTGCCAGAATGGTTATGGGTTGGGCCACTCACTGCATGTTCACCAGTTCGAAGCCACCAGCCGCTCCAAGAGAGAAAGATGAGGCTTTTTACTTCTGGGAAGAGTTCCAGTCTCCAAAGCCTCCAAGGGCAAGTCTGCCCTGTCCTATCGAGTCACTATGAATCGGAGTAGAAGCAGTGGCGGTGAGAAGGCCGGGAGAAAACATGGTATCCTTTGGCACCTCGCGGGAGGAGCTCAGTCTACAGTATCCCTCTTTCGCTTGGAGGAAGCCTGTGTCTGAAAGTTATTGTGAACTGACATTGTAGACTATGTGTGAGGCTTGGATTCCCGCCCCCTCCAAAAAAAACCGAAAACAACCCACCCAAACTAGGTTTGAAACCTTAGGTCTTAGGTCACTCAGTGCCTATTCTCCTCATAGTCTTGACCAAATCATGGGGTGGGATCATGCAAATAAGGTGTAGAATGATGAGTTGGGATCATGTAAATAAGGTGTAGAGGACTCTAGCTCAGGGATTGGTCAGTCTTGTCATTGCATTGGGTATAAAAGTGAACCATCTCAGAAACAGGAAACTCCAGCTTACAGAGAAAGAAGAGCCACCAGCAGAGCACAGCCTGTCTGAAGTGGTGGAGGCAGCAGAGGCCGAAGCACTAGGACCATTAGGCCACCTGGCCCTCCGAAGGAGCCAGAGGCTGAGGCATCATGGGGATGCTGAGGACCACGGGCCTGAGAAACTGAAGACCAAGGAGAAACATCTCTTCTAGCGAGGCTGAAAGAAATGCTGCAGACGAAAGAACAGGTAACATTTTGTAGCCTGTTATCTTCTCCGATAAACCCAATAATTGTGAGTGTTGTCCATAGGTCCTGTGTGGCATTGCGATGACGTATTGAACTCAGCCAACAAGTAGAGCGTCCTGGGAGGGATGGTTAATGTCATGCTAGAAGGAAGAAGCTGAAGGGCGGAGGCAGGTCTGACCCTGCCTCAGAGGAGTCATCCTTGGGGAGATGTGGAGTTGGGTGTTCTTTCTCCTTGGTGCCTCTAGAGCAGGTCAGATGTGGCCTCCACCCCATTTCTTCGGAAGGGAATGGGGGAGGGGAGGACCCATCACTCTCCAGGCTAATCTTCCCTTGAGACTAACAAGCCTGGACATCTACGCTGGTTTCTTTCCTATGTTTGGCCTCTGGAAATGCACTGAGCCCACTAATGAATGTATTCCTGGATTATATAAATTCATGGAGGGAGGGAGACAAAAGGCTGAGCTCCAGATGGAAGCTTTGATTTGCGGATGGCCTCTCCTGTTAATCCCTCTAAACCGGAAATCATAGCTGTCCCCCTGAGGTCTTGCTCAGGATCTGGGTCAACGGGAACATAATCTCTCCTTCCTCTCCTCTAAGCCACCGCTCCCTTCTTCTGCTCTGCCCTCACGGCCTGAATGTCCCTCTCAGTGAATCAAGACAGCCCTCCGCCCACACCCAAACACATGCGCATGTGTTTTCTATGTGTGTTTTGCTTTGCACCTCTTGGGCTGCTTCCTTCCAACAGGAAAGCAAGGTCATTTCCACAACTTCCTTCCCAAGGGGTTAGATGAAGGGACAATGGGAAAGGGAAAGGGTGGGGGGGCACAGCAATGGCTATCCCCATTAGAATTTTTATTTTGTACAGATCGACAGCATAGAGGGTTTGGGGGTGGCGCTTCACCCTGTTGCTAATTAGTGTTCTATTACCAAGTGTTGCTTGATACCAGACCCTAGTGAGTTGAGAAATATTTCAGCAAAGTCATGACACTTTTATTAATCCAAAACATCACACTGTGAGCCAATTGCTTCCTGACCTATCGTCCACCTAGGCCTGCACAGTTTTGAAAGTGGCATTTCCGTTTCTCAAACTTGTCTCCCAAAGAATTGTTGGATTTACACTGCGTCCAAACATTGTCTTTGGCATTCTTGGGGAGCACCGAGTATGCTCCTTTCAATGTCCTTTGAGTCTTGGGACTAAAAAGAAGTGTGAAGGGGCACAATCAGGGCTGCAAGGTGGATGGGGTGAGGTTTCCCAAAGAAACCTTATTGCCTTTGAGGAACGAGTGGGTGCATTATTGTGAAGGGGAAACAATTCCTCTAGGCATCGATCCTGGCTTTTTCCCTCACGATCAAGGTTACTCCTTTCTTGCTGTTGTAGGTGCGGTCCAATAGGTTCCGACTCGTGGCAACCCTCATGTAGAGCGGAAGGAAGCCCTGCCAGCCCTGCACCATCTTCACAATTGTTCTTCTGTTTGAGCTATTGTTGCAGCCACTGTGTTCGTCCATCTTGTCCATGATCTGTCCTTGCTTGTCCTTCCAACTTCGCCAAGCACACCCTTCTCCAGGAACTGGTCTCTCCTGACAACCTGTCTCCCCATCCTTGCCCCTAAGGAGCATGCTGGCTCTACTTCTTCCTAGACGGATTTGTTTGTTCTTCAGACAGTCCATGGTCCTGTCCATATTATTCACCAGCACCGTCGTTCAAATGCAACAATTCTTTTTCAGTCTTCCTTATTCAATGTCCAACTTTCGGTAGCACGTGACACAGTGGAAAATACCATAGCAGAAGGAAAGAAAGTATCATAGCTTGCATCAGGCACACCTTAGTCCTCAAACAGCCTGTTTTTCAATCTTTTAAAGAGGTCTTGTGCAATAGATTTGCTGAGTGCAATGTGTCCTTTGATTTCTTGACTGCTTTTCCATGAGACCTGACTGTGCATCCAAACAAGACAAAATCCTTGACCACTTCAACCTTTTCTCAGTTTATTCTGTTGTTACCTATTGATCCCACTGTGAGGACTCTTGTTTTCTTTACACTGATTTGTAATACATACTGAGGGCTACAATTCTTGATCTTCATCAGCAAGTGCTTCTAGTCCCTCATTTAGCAAGCAAAGCTGTGGCATCTACCTGTCACAGAGAGTTAATAAGGCTTCCTCCAATCCCAATGTGTTCATCTGATTACTTTAGAGAAACAAATCCACAGACACTTATGTAGAAGAGAGAGTTTTATATAAAGTTCAAGTGCACTCCAAGAAAACATTCCAACCCAGTGCTGCCCAAGCAAGTCCAACATTAACCCATATGTCCAACACCAATCCACAAAGTCCTCCTCCATGTCACAAAACACACACAATGGTGCCGACTGCAGGAGGATGCTGAATCAGTGAGTGTGTAAGCATCTCAGTGCTGGCAGGCGTCTCCACATGACTGCTCCAGCACCCAGGGCTGCATCGGGGTAGGTCCATGCGGCTTCTCCTCTGCGATGTCTTGCAGGAAATGAGCCTTGCCAGCTGAAGCAGGGAACTAACTGGCTAAGGCAGCTGCACCCTGGTCCGACCATCACAAAGTAAGAGACCCAGGAGCTAGAAAACGAAGGCTCACTGAGCCATTTGTCTCTCTGCCCTTCAATTAACCCCACATGTGTTTATTGTCCACGTTGGCACAATCAACTATCTCACCTAATGACACATTTTTCTTCGTGAAGTCCAGCTTTTCTGGTCATTTGCTCAGTATACAGATTGAATGAGGATGGTGAAAGTATGCAACCCTGATCCACACTTTTCCCGAGTTTAAGACTTGTAATATGGCCTTGTCCTGTTTGCACAACTGCCTCTAGGTCCATGTACAAGCTCCACATTAGTACAATGAAGTGTTCTGGAATTCCCATTCTTCTCACAGTTTGATGGTCCACACAATGAATGTCTTTGTGTAGCCAAAAGACACAAGTAAACATTTTTTCTGGGACTCTCTGCTTTAAGCCAATATCTCTCTAACACCATGATGTCCCTATTCCAAGTCTTTTTCTGACTCTGGCCGGGACCTCTTGCAGTTTCCTATCAATGGACTGCTGCAACTGTTATTGGCAGACATCCAGCAAAATTTCACTTGAATGCGATATCAATGTTACTGTTTTATAATTTTTGCATTTTGGGGGTTCATCTTTCTTTGAAATGGGTACAAATATAGATCTCTTCCAGTCAGTTGGCCAAGAATCTGTCTTCCAAATTTCCTGGCATAGATGAGTGAATGCTTCCAGTGGTTATCAGCTTGTTGAAACATTTCGATTGGTATTCACCCATTCCTGAAGCCTTATTTTTGGCTGATGCTTTCAGTGCAGCTTGGACTTCACCTTCAGTACTATTGATTCTTGCTCTTATGTGACTTCTCAAAATGATTGAATGTCAACCAGTTCTTTCTGGTATGCACGTACACACAGTGATTCTCTGTATTCTTTCCATCATCTTTATTTTATTTTAATTTTTCCCCATCATCTTTTGATGCTTCCTGTATCGTTCAGTATTTTGCCCACAGAATCCTTCAATTTTCAACTTGGGGCTTGAATTTTTTTCTTGAGTTTTTTCAGTTTAAGATATGCTGGACTTGTTCTTCCTTTTTGGTTTTCTAACTCTAGGTCTTTGCACATTTCAATATTTTACTTTATCTTCTGGCGCTGCCCTTTGAAATGTTCTGTTCAGATCGCTAATATCATCATTTCTTCCATCTGCTGTAACTACTCTACGATTAAGAGCAAGCTTCATCATCTCTTCTGATATTCACTTTGATCTTTTCCTTTGTGTCCTTTTAACGATCCTTTGCATTCTTCATGCATGATGTCCGTAAAGTCCTCCCACGGCTCATCAAGTCTTTTGTCCCTAATGTCCAATACATGGACTTTGTTCTTGGCATGCTCCCACGCTTCCAGTGGGATAGACTCAAGGTCATATTTTGGCTGCTGCAGACTTGTTTTCATTTTCTTCCGCTGCGACCTGAACTTACACATGAGCAATTGGTGGCCGGTTCCACCGTGGGCCCCTAACCAGGTGTTGGCTCCTCACCATAAGCTTCTCCAGCATCTCCCCCGAGAGATGTAGCAGTCAATTTTATTTCTGCGTATTCCATCTGAAGAAGTCAACATGTATAGTCCCTTTTTATGTGTGGGAAAAAAAGTATTTGTGATGAAGAAGCCATTGTTCTTACAGAATTCTGTCGTGGAATCTCCGTCTTTGTTTCTATTGCCAAGGCCATATTCTCAGCTACTGTTCCTTCTTCTCTGATTCCGATTTTTGCATTCCAATTACCAATAATTATCAATGTATCATGATTGCATGTTTGATCAGTTTTATGCTGCAGCCATCGATAGAATTCTGCCATTTCTGCATCACCAACTTTAGTGGTTGCTATAATTATGGATTTCCTTGAATGTGGATAGATGTCCTCCTATCACAGGCAGCATTTTACTTGTTCTCAGATGGTGAACGCCATTTTGTGGGAGCCTGGGCACCTTTAGGAGCTTGAGCTGGAGTGGAGGCCTTGGCTGGAGTATCAGCTTTGCTTTGTGCCTTGGCCTTGGCCTTGGGTCAGCAGAATTTTAGCTCCTTGTCAATAGAAAACTGAGCCCACTTGGCAAGCTTGGGTGGGTGATGGAGTATAGTAGGCTGA
The DNA here is from genome assembly GCF_050624435.1 of Tenrec ecaudatus. Classification (NCBI taxonomy): domain Eukaryota; kingdom Metazoa; phylum Chordata; class Mammalia; order Afrosoricida; family Tenrecidae; genus Tenrec; species Tenrec ecaudatus. The sequence goes on along the minus strand of NC_134535.1, from coordinate 128,847,523 downwards.
GTTTGAGGTTGATGTCCATTAGGATGTTGACCTTGACCTCTTTGGGCTTCACAAGAGCCTTGGTAGTCTCAGCATGAGCAAATGCAGGCCTTTCTGGATGTGCTTCTTGGCAAAGTGAATGTTCCTCTGGAACTCGGGGTCCACCCCCTTAAAAGAGTCATATAATTGTGATCAGGGTTTCTTGATACCATTCCTGTGCCATGTCCGGGATAGGTTGTGCATGGTGTGGTTCTTGGACTTGGCCACGTCTGCACCGGAGCGCCAGTCGGGAAGAGCTCCAGTCGGGAAGAGCTCCAGTCGGGAAGAGCTCCAGTATCCGACAGTGTTCTGATGCTCTCCTGTTCGGAAGGTTTTCAATGGTTTGTTCCTCAGAAGTGGACAGCCTTTTCCTTCTGCATAGTCTGGAAGATCTGCTGAAACCTGACCCTGCTGGCATTTGGAACACCAGTGACATAGTGTACAGCATCACAGCAACACACAAGCCACCACAGTGTGACAAACTGACAGGCAAGTGGTGGAGATTGGGAATCCAAAAAGCCTTCACTGTAATCTTGTGAGCAGATCTCTGTTTGGAATTACCTGGCCTAACAGATACCTTCAGAAGTCAATGTTCTGAGTACACTTTTTTTTTTTTTATTGAAGGCACCCTAATGGGACTAAGCCCAATGTACTACTGAGAGATAACTTGTCTAGAGCCAGGTTATGACTGCTGAGACACTTGGAAATACATTTTGTTTGGAGTAAACTTCTGTCTATATCAAATGAGACCCTGGTAGTAGTATTTTTTTAACTTACTTTCTGAGTTAGTTTATGGTGCCAACCTGGCTGATAAACACATGTGGGGTTAATTGAAGGGCAGAGGAATAAATGGCTGTGAGCCTCACCTTTCGAGTTATCAGGTCTCTTGTTTTCTGATGGTTGGGCCAGGGTGCAGCTGCCTTAGCCAGTTCCCTGCTTTAGCTGGCAAGACTCACTTCCTGCAAGACACTCCCAAGGAGAAGCGACATGGACCTACCCCGATGCAGCCCTGGGTGCTAGAGCAGCCGTGTGGAGACTGCTGCTGGTGCTAAGATGTTTACACATTCACTGACTCGGCTTTCCTCCTGCAGTCGGCATCATTGCATCTGTTTTGTGAGATGGAGGGGTACTTTGTGGATTGGTGGCAGATATATGGGATAATGTTAGACTTGTGGGCTTGGGTAGCACTGGGTTGGAATGTTTTCTTGATGCGCATTTAACTTTTATATAAACTCTCTCTGATACATGAGTTTCTGTGGATTTGTTTCTCTAAAGTACCCAGACTAACACAACTTTATGTTATTTAACATTAATGTACTATGGAAGGATATACTTGATAATATTTGGTCGTAAGATTCAGCCCATACAAAACCTATTAGGTTTCTTTCTCTCGCCCTCTTTAAAAAGAAATAGATTTGGGTCTTCTGTTTGGATGGCGCAGTGCAGCCTGAAGTTCCCTGGGTGGGGTGAACAGTTTGCCAGAGAAGCAAGACCTGGGAAACTGCTTCTATAGAAACCACAGCCGAGAAAACCCCACGGAGCTCAGCTTTGCTCTGTGATTCAGAGGGTCACCAATGGCTCCGTGGCAACAAGATTTTCCGCTTGGTTTGGTTATTTTGTTTTCAAGTTCACCTTAGAGGCCTTAGAACGGAAGCAAGGTGGCGCTGTGAGTTACGTGTTGGGCTGCTAAGTGCAAGGTTGGTGGTTTAAAGCCACCGGCCACTTCATGAGAGAAAGTTGAGGCTGCCTGTGCCTATCTACGGTCAAGTTGACTCCATGAGAGTGGGAGAGGTCCCTGGGGCTACTTTTGCTACTCCCGATACCACATCCATGTTTCCTTTGAAAGAACCTCTGCCAAGGAGTTCAGAAAGAAGGTTGGAAAAAAATAAGTGTTCCTCACTCTAAGGATGCCGTTTTCCTGCCAAGAGGGACATATAATCAAGAGGTAAAGGTCAAATGTTACTCTTATAAGTTCTACTCAGTGGATTCCAACTCACGGAATCGTATGTGTGTTGAGAGCAGATTTACCCCGTTGGGTATTCAAGGCTGCCATCGTTCAGAAGCAGGTCACCCCACACCTAGCTTCCGAGGAGCCTCTAGTTGCCTTTGAGCTGCTCCCCCCCACAACTTGTAGTCAAACCCTTAACTGCTCGCATCACCCAGGGACTCCAGAGTCATCTCGAAATCAGGGCCCATACCACAATGTTTTTCCCTAAAACACTAGACACAGGCATGCTCATTCTATGCATTTCAATAAATACGTGTTGAGGGGAAATGAATGAACAGCTAGCCAACCAGTTGTAGACTGGGGAGGAAGAGGAAAACTAGGGATAGGTACTGAAAGGATTTGCTATCAGCTGAACCCTCAAAGTGCTTGTGGAGCTGGGGTCTAGGCTTAAAATATGTGAAACTCATTCAGATGGCCAAATAGGGCAGGTGGTGAATTAGATTTGCTTTGTAACTTGCTGCCAGGTAAATGTTGGGTCGCTAACCAGACAGTTGGTGGTTCAAACTCACCAGCCACTCCAAGGGAGAATAAGGAGGCTGCTTATTCTAGTAAAGATTGAAAGTCTCAGGAATCCTGTGTAGGATCACCATGAGCCGGAATCAACTCAGTGGCAGAGGTCTTGTCTCTTGTGTAGGCTCTTACAGTACAAACTGGATCAACTTTGTGAGTGGCAAACAGTTGCTGATTTGGGGTAGAGCTATGTCGTTCCTAAAGTGAGTGGTGGTTTGAGCCCCAAAGTCCCCGGGAGCTCTGCAGTTATCTGGAAGTCAAACAATAGAACCTGGAGACCTGCTTGGCTTCCACCAAGTCTGGAGGAAGCTCCTTCCAGTGGAGGTAATTTAAAGGGTCAGTGGGAGGCTACAATAAAATTCTGCTGCTATGCCAGCTCAATCTAGAGCTATCTATCTATCTATCTATCTATCTATCTATCTATCTATCTATCTACCTACCCATCATCTATCTCTATAGCTAGATAGGTATAGATATGTTCTCGTGGGAGGGAAGGGACGGGATGGAAATAATGTAACAGAGAGCTGTTATGAAAGCCTATTAGCATGGTTACTTTAGTGAAAACACACAACAGGTGTGAAAGTGTTTTACTTTCTAGGGAGACCTTGAAACGTGGCCTAGCAAGCCCTTTGTACCCTGCCTTCTGTCCATCCACCTCTGGAGCTCAGTCTTGCTGGGCTTTGTCCCCCAGCCCTCTGTCTCAATGACATTAACTTCTTTTGTGATCTTCAAAACAGCTCTGCTCCTTCCTAGCCCAGACTTTGGAATATGCTCTTCCTTCAACCTGGAATGGAGTCCTGGTGGCATAGTGGTTATGCTTTGACCTAAAAACTATAAGGCCAGTAGTTTGAAACCACCATCTGCTCCTTGGAAGAAAGATGAGGCTTTGTATTCCCATGGAGTTACAGTGTCAAAACTCAAAGGGGGGCAGTTCTACCCTGTTCTAAAGGGTTGCTATAAGATGGTATAGACTTCATGATGGTGAGTTAGAATAAATTCCACCTGGAATCATTTGCTCAGGATCCTAGATGAAGTCAGATTCCCCATTACTCTCTCAGAATCTTATAGTCTACATGGTACCTCTTAAACTTGTGCTTCAACAATGAGTTGTAAAATGAGGTGTTCACTGTCTTTTGCTTTCCCAGTATATAGCCCTGAGAAGTTAGAAAATGGGTCTTTCTTGGCTTTGAATACATCCTCAGACCCTGGGGAAGTGCCTTGCACATAGTACGAATTAAGAGATAGCCATTAAATGAATTAGCAAAAGTGGCATTGGGTTCTTATTCTCCTTCCTCCACCTTCTTTCCTTTCTCTTCCAACTCACCTCTCCTCTTCACTGCCGTACTTTCCCTTATAGCCCTTTTCTCCTGGGTTCTCACCACCTGCAAGTCCTCCTGTGGATCTGCCAGCACCAGCTTTCAAAATTGAGAGAAGACCTCCTGGCAATTCTCTCTGGATTTCACTCTGGGGCCAATCCAGGTGTGGCAAATAAGACCTCCACAGCCACTGCTTGGCATTTGTCTGAGATGAGGCTGTGGTCCTTGGACAGGAGCCATATCTGGGAGCTTACGTGAACTGCAGGCTGGGCCCTGGCCCAGGCCGATGGGATCAGGCGCTGCACTTTCATAAGATCCTCGCGGGATGGTGCACATGGTCGACCTGTTCCCCAAAGGCCATAACTTTGAACATCCGCGGGAGCAGTTCTGTGCACACCAGGGGTCACTAGGAGTCAGAATCCACTCCCCGCAAGTCAGAAGAACAGAAGCAAGCTTGGGGGAGCCCCAGGTGGTACAAAAACCCCAAGAGTGTTCAGATGCATGAATAGAAAGGTTGGCAGTTTGAACCCACTCAGAGATAGCAAAGAAGAAAGGTTTAGGGACCTGTTTCTGGAAGTTCATTGTAAGGAAAATCTGATGAAGCCCAAGTATCCTCTTCCACACTTGGAGATGCCATGAGCCAGTATGGTCAAGGGTCAACCAAGTGCTTCCTTTCCTAATGCTTCTGCCCTGGCTGTGTGCTGTTGATTTAGTTCTTACTCACAGCCCTCCTGGATGTCAGAGAACTGCCCCAGGCTCTTGCTTCCTTGGGGATGCTGATGAGTCCGTTTGCAGGCTTTTCAGTTAGTAGCTGGGCACTTAGACATTGCCCTTCAAGGCTCCTTCTCCTCATGCTACATAAAGCCCACTGCTGTTGAATTGATCCTGACCCATAGTGACCCTATAGAATAGAACTAGTCCCTAGAGCAGTGACTCTCAACCTTCCCAATACTGTGGCCTTTCATACAGTTCCTCATGTGGTGCTGACCCCCCGGCCATACAATTATTTTCGTTGCTACTTCATCACTGTCATTTTGCTACTGTTATGAATCAGGTGACCCCTGTGAAAGGGTCATTCGACCCACAAAGGGGTCGTGACTCACAGGTTGAGAACCACTGCCCTAGGTTTCTAAGAGTATCAATCTTTATGGGAGCAGAAAGCCTCATCTTTCTCCTGAGGAGTGGTTGGTGGGCTTGAACCATTGATTTTGAGTGCGTCACTCACTGCGCTAACCAGGTCCCTTTTCCTAATGCTAGATGGGTACAAAAGAAGGCAGGTGTTTCCATTACGTGATGTGTCCACTGTGTCCTCCAGGGAAGACACCAAGACAGACACAGGAGCGTGAAAGGCTGATGGGAGGCAGTGGCTATAAAAGGTGAAAGGGAATGGTGGCCAGATGGAGTGGGAAGAACCTTCCGACCACGCTGCTGGTCAGTGCTGGTGAAAGGGATATAGAAAGGAAGCGGGATTAGTCAAGGAAAGTCTCAGAAGCAACTTCTATCTCACAGAGTTTTGGCCAACACATTTGAGACCAGAGCCAAGATTGCCTACTGGTGCAGTCCTCTACTGGGCAGACAGGGCCTCTAACAAGGCCTGTGCATGGGGCTGGGGGAGTGTTGACCACCATCTGTGGTCCACCTGGTGGTGCTGGAGCAGGGATTACATGAACAGGAACATCAGTCCTCTGTCTACATAGGTTTGACAGAGAATATATCTTCATATGTATTTGTGTGTATGATAAATAGGTACATCAAAGGCACCCTGGTGATGCCATCAGTTAAGTGCTGGGCTTCTAACCAAAAGGTCAGTGGGTGGAATCCACCAGCTGCCCGATGGTAGAAAGATGAGGCCGTCTGCCTCTGTCAAGACTGACCACCTTGGAAGCACTCTGGAGCGACTCTGCTCTGTTGTGTGGGGTCCTATCTCTAAGCGCCATGGAATATACAGAAGGCCCGTTTATGAAACCGCCTTAGATATAACCAAACACGATGAAAGAACGAGTCGCTGGGCCCAGGGGCTCAGGATCAGAGTCTCGGGGGACAGCAAAATCTGTTGGCCTGAAATGGTCCACAAGGGCCATGCCCTACATCCTATTTTGATGATGAGCAACTGTTGTCTTAAAAGCAGGGATTAGCCACATGAGGCGTGGCAACCAGTCTCTCCCCATCTGGAGCAAAGAAAAGTTAAGAAAAACCAAAGATGCAAGGAAACAATTGGTCCCAAGGCCTAAGGAACCAGATGAAATCCAGTCTCCCTGACCCTGAGAGCCTAAGAACCAGATGGTGCCTGGTCATCACTGCTGATCGCTTTGTGAGGGCCCACTGCAGGAGGTCTAAGGAAGAGAGGGAGGAAAAATGTGAAACAACTCACAAGGATAAAAAGACCGAACTCACTGGTCTGAGAGAGACCCTTGAGACCAAGACCTCGGGCTGGAAGGGAGCTCTGCACAAAGGAACGGATGGGAAGGAAGGATGGATGGACTTGGTAGGCACAGGCAGAAAGTGGGAAGGCGCTGCTGTCGCTGGTGGTGGGTGCAGTCTACGTCACCTAACAAAATGTGAGTGGACAACCAATTTGCTCTGGAAGCACACACCCAAATCCCAATCGAAAGTCAAACACAAACCAACAAGAGCGACAAGCAAAACAAAGGCAGAGCTAGGAGGGGCTAACAACTGGAGGCTGCCAACCTAACTGCTCTCCTGGCAGCTTGCGTATCCTGTGTGTGTGTGTGTGTGTGTGTGTGTGTGTGTGTGTGTGAGTGTGTGTGTGAGTGTGAGTGAGTGTGTGTGAGTGTGTGTGTGAGTGTGTGTGAGTGTGTGAGTGTGAGTGTGTGTGTGTGTGTGTGTGTGCTCTCCCTCTGAGAGCCATCTGAGAAGTGCACCTCCATGGCTGCCTCCTGTGGCGTCTGACCGAGATTTCCCCAGGGAAACGGTGAGAGCCAGGGGAGGCATGGGGCTGCAAAGCCAAGTGAAGAAAATGCCACCTTCACGGAGGCCTGGCTAAAGTGTTTTGCCAGGGAGTTGTTTACGTTGTACTAATTCTTCAGGAGACAGTCTCCCCAAGGGCCCCTGAAAGATGAACTCCAGAGAACCTCCCCCCAGGGAGGGCAAAGGGAGCCCAGTGTGTGGTGTGCAAACCGATCTGATCTAGCATCTCTGGATTTAACACAAGAGGTGTCAACATGACACAGTGACCAGGAACCTGAGCTTACCCTCTACAAGTGCAGTCAGCCCCAGGGGCTCCCCGGGGGCAGGCGAGGCCCTGACTAACAACCTGAGAGTCAATGGAGAAGGGACAGCAGTGGAGAAAGAGCAGGAAGGGCAGAAGTCTGGAGAGGGGATTGCACACACCTGGGGGACTTGGACAAGGCTCTGTTGTTGACCACTTTCCTGCCCCAGCCAACCAGGAGCACAAGTCACATGCAATCAAAACACGGGACCCACACCAACTTCACATCATCCGTGTCCTTTAAAAAACTGTGGCACGTGCCCTTCCCAAACCCCAGACACACGCTTGTATGTCCATACCCTGCTATTCTAAGAAACGTGGGTACATCCACAACCAAGTTTCCAAAACATCCCGCTGGCTGCGTTTGTTGTTGTTGTTAGGTGTCATCGAATCCGCTCTGGCATATGGCGACCCCCTGCTCACGGAAGCAAACGCTGCAGGGTCCTGTGCCATCTTCACGTGGTTCCTGTGCCAGCCACGGGGTCAGTCCATCTCCTCGAGGGCCTTCCTCTTTTGGTCCGCCCATCCACTTTACCAAGGACGGTGCCCTTCTCCAGGGACGGGTCTCCTGACAATATGTCCAAAGTTGGTCAGACAAAGTCTTGCCATCCTTGCCTCTAAGGAGCACTCTGCTGTACTTCTTCCAAGAGAGATCGGGTTGTCCTTTTAGCAGTCCATGGGATTTTCTTTAGTATTCTTTGCCAGCACTGCAATTCAAATGCATTCACTCACCTGCGATCTTTCAGATCTATAGATATTAGGGGGTTCAAAAAGTTCATAGAAAAACTGCACTAGCTAGCTTTTAAGTATATGTATGTGTATGTGTGTGCGTGTATCCCCCCACCCTACGCCAAGAGTACAGAAATGGAATGCACCGTACTAACAGGTGTTCAGAATATGGCGATTTTATAGTCCTTGAAATTCCAGCCCTCACCCAGAGACGTGCTTGGAACTGTGAGCGGACTTTCATGGGAGCCTGCTGTGGCAGAGCTTTCCTTGGGCTTTGAACTCTGTGCTATGGAATTGATCGAGGCTCCTGCTCACCGGAGCGTCCAGAGCAGAACTGCTGCTATGGCTTCAGAGACGGAGTCTTTACCGAAGCACTCAGCCTCTTCTTGGTGGCCACTCCCACCTTACAGGTGGAAGGACACGGGAAGCACCGCAGGTCCCTCAACTCCCAGGAACCAGTTGCGGGCTGTGGATCTGAACTCAGGGTGAGCCCCTGTGTGCGAGTCAAAGGGCAGACCACAGTTTTCAATGGCTGCTTTCTTTTGGGGGAGGGTGGGCGGAGGGACGGAGCTATCTGAAGCTTTCTTTCAAGGCATCTCTGTGTGGACTCCAACTCTAGCCTTTGAGTTTGCAGCTTTAACCGTGGAGGCCACTTATCGAGCCCTCGGTTCCTAAACTAGAAAGACATGCAGGTTCTCTCAGCAGTCCTCCTCCGGACTCCACAGTGACTCGCTAAGCTCAGCGTGCAGGCACCTGGAGGGAAGAGCTCCTCTCTGTGGAATGGAGACATGAGCAAGGGCCCAGACTCGAGTGGCCGGCATTCAAATCCCAGTCTCGCCACTTTCTGTTAGTGAGACCTCAGGCACATGAGTCTCACTCACGCGTGCCTCAATATATCCCTCTAGAAAACGAGCAGAACAATCTCACTCGCTGTCGTCCAGCGGATTCTGACTCACAGTGATGACCCTGGTGGACCGGGTAGAAATGCCCCCTCTGAGATACTGAGCCTGGAAACCTTATGAGAGCCTCATCTTTCTCCTTCCGAGTGCCTTCCAACAGTTGACTGCGTGGCTGGCAGCTCAAGGTGTAGCCCACTATGGTACCAGGGATTCATGGGAATAATAATAAAGAACTCAAACTCATTGCCGTTGGATCCAGCCCAACTCAGCGTCACCCTATAGGACAGGGCGGAAACGCCCCTGGGTTTCCAAAAATGTACAGGAAGCCTTCTTTCCCCTGCGGATTGTTCCCTGCTGACCTTGCAGTTAGCAGCCCTGCATGTATTTCACTCTGCTACCAGGGCTCTGGGAAAATAATAACAATACTGACCCAAAAGGTTATGGAGCCCTGGTGGTGCAATGGTTAAAGCGCCGGGTTGTTAACTAAAAGGTTTGCAGTTCAAAACGACCAGCAACTCTTCCGGACAAAAGACCTACCAACCCTATAGGACCCTTGTGGGTTTCCTGGGCTAGAACAGTTTCTAGAAGAAAGCCTCATCTTGCTTCCACAGAGCAGCTAGTGGTTTTGAACTGCCCACTTTCAGTTGGCAGCCTAATGTGTGAATCACTAGGACACCAGAGCTTCCCTCATGAAGATTACAGCCTAGGAAACCCCGTGGGGCGGTGCTACGCTGTCAGGTACGGTCTCTATGAGTCAGCATCGTCCATGTGACCACACACGACAGCAAGATCCAAACAGGACAGGTGGCTGTGAGGAACAAGGGGCCTGGTACATAGATAAGTACATGGAGATGCTGCGTGTTAAGGTTCTGTCCTTGGGGATTCTTCAGCTGGAAGCCTCCCCCTCCGTGGCTCTCTCAGGCGCCCTCAAACTATGGCCCGCGGGCCACATGCGGCCCGCCGAGGACATTTATCTGGCCTGCCGGGTGTTTTTGCCCTGCTTGTTTTTTTACTTCATAATAAGATGTGTGCAGTGTGCATAGGAATTTTTTCATGGTTTTTCTTTTAAACTATAGTCCGGTCCTCCAATGGGTCTGAGGGACAGTGAACTGGCCTTCTGTTTAAAAAGTTTGATGACCCACACTCTTATATAAATATATTTACATATGTACATTCGGATTGGGCACCTTGCCTGGGATTGCCTGCCTGGGTCTGTCCTGGGCCAGCGCTTCTGTCTGGACTGGGCATCCAGGGCTACCCGCAGAGCTGGGCAAGGTTTCAGTCTGTGTATGTGAGAGTTGTTATTGTTTTTTTTTTAATTATTCAAAGCCCACAGCTCACCACACAGCCCCTCTCTCCACCCCCCTCAGTTCTTCCCAAAGGCCAGATACTGATTTTGTTTTGTTTTCTTTTCTTCATAGGAAACATATAAGCCTGGATCTTTCTTGCACAGATCCAGCTCAAAGGCTGATCCTTCCAGCAGCAGGCAATCCATTTCCCCCTGGAGTGCACTCAGGCTCCAGCGGATTCCCAGGTGAGCTGCCGTCCGGAGCTATTCTCATCTGGTTGCCCTGGGAGTTTCTGCGCCCGCTGTACAACCTGTTCCTCCAACCTCCCCACTCCCGCCCTGCCTGCCTGCCTCCCCGCACTGCGCCCTCCCCGCCCCACACCCTTCCTGAGCCTGAAGCCCCAGCTGCGCCCTCTGGGGAGACACCCGCTGCCAGGAGACCCGGGAGGGGAGGCAGCAGGAGGAGGGACGACTGGAGGGGCGGGCTGAGGGTGGAGGCCCTGAGTCGCGCAGTCAGAGAGGGGCGGCTGGAGGTGGCATCTGCTGGAGCGAGGCTTTTCGGCTGCTTGGTAACCGGGTTGCCAGAACCAGGAGAGAAGCGGAGAGCAGGGCAGTGGCTTCTTGACGTCAGGGCCAAGCGAGTGGACCGCGCCAGCCACCCCAGCCAGCCCCAAAGGGGAGCCGGCCCACTGACCGAAGGGCAGCAGCCCAGCTCTAGGCGCCCTGCCGGCGGGAGCGAGAGCTGGGGGCCTAGGAAGCCCGGCAGTAGGGGCGCAGCATGCTCCGTGCCCATGGAGAACAGCGGTGCCATGACCATCCGGGGAGGAGGTGAGGCCCGGGCCGGCTGTGACCAGGCCTTGGGGGGAGAGCTGCAGTGCCCCCCGACGTCTGGGCTCAGCGACAGGGACCAAGAGTCCGCTCCAAGGGGGCGCGGCTGCACGCAGAGGGGTGCGGAGCCTGGAGGGCTGCCTTTGCCACCAATGCCCCCGGAGCAGCCGCAGCCAAGATCTCCGCCTCCGGAGGGCGAGGACTGGGAAGGCGGCTCCGCCCTGGACATGGCAGGGGACCAGGCGCTGGGCGTGGGGTCCCTTCACCACCAGCGCGTCCTCATCAACATCTCCGGGCTGCGCTTTGAGACGCAGCTGGGCACCCTGGCGCAGTTCCCCAACACCCTGCTGGGGGACCCGGCCAAGCGCCTGCGCTACTTCGACCCCCTCAGGAACGAGTACTTCTTCGACCGCAACCGGCCCAGCTTCGACGGCATTCTCTACTACTACCAGTCGGGGGGCCGGCTGCGGAGGCCCGTCAATGTCTCGCTGGACGTGTTTGCTGATGAGATCCGCTTCTACCAGCTGGGCGATGAGGCCATGGAGCGCTTCCGGGAAGACGAGGGCTTCCTGAAGGAAGAGGAGAAGCCCCTGCCCCGCAATGAATTCCAGCGCCAAGTGTGGCTGATCTTCGAGTACCCCGAGAGCTCGGGCTCGGCGCGCGCCATCGCCATCGTCTCCGTGCTGGTCATTCTCATTTCCATCATCACCTTCTGCCTGGAGACCTTGCCAGAATTCAAGGACGAACGAGAGCTGCTCCGCCACCCCCAGGTGTCCCACCAATCTCCAGCTTTGGCCCCTGGGGCCAATGGCAGCGGGGCCATGGCGCCTCCCACTGGCCCCACAGGGGCACTTATGCCTTGGACCCTGGCGGACCCGTTCTTCATTGTAGAGACCACGTGTGTCATTTGGTTCACTTTTGAGCTGTTGGTGCGCTTCTTTGCCTGCCCCAGCAAGGCAGAGTTCTCCCGGAACATCATGAACATCATCGACGTGGTGGCCATCTTCCCCTACTTCATCACCCTGGGCACCGAGCTGGTGCAGCAGCAGGAGCAGCAGCAGGCGAGTGGCAGGGGTGGCCAGAATGGACAGCAGGCCATGTCCCTGGCCATCCTCAGAGTCATCCGCCTGGTCCGGGTGTTCCGCATCTTCAAGCTCTCCCGCCACTCCAAGGGGCTGCAGATCCTGGGCAAGACTTTGCAGGCCTCCATGCGGGAGCTGGGGTTGCTCATCTTCTTCCTCTTCATCGGAGTCATCCTCTTCTCCAGCGCCGTCTACTTCGCCGAGGCGGACAACCAAGACACGCACTTCTCCAGCATCCCTGATGCCTTCTGGTGGGCAGTGGTCACCATGACTACCGTGGGCTATGGGGACATGAGACCTGTCACTGTGGGAGGCAAGATCGTGGGCTCCCTCTGCGCCATTGCTGGGGTCCTCACCATCGCCCTGCCTGTGCCTGTCATCGTGTCCAACTTCAACTATTTCTACCACCGCGAGACGGAGCATGAGGAGCAGGTGGCCCTTAAGGAGGAGCAGGGCGGCCAGAGCCAGGGGGCCGGGCCTGATGGTGGAGGTCCTCGCAAGGCCAGCTGGAGCAAGGCTTCCCCTGGCAAGGCGAGAGGGTCCCTGGAGAATGCAGAGGGAGCCCGAAGGGGCAGCTGCCCCCTGGAGAAGTACAACCTCAAGGCGAAGAGCAACGTGGACTTAAGGAGGTCACTGTATGCTCTCTGCCTGGACACCAGCCGGGAGACTGACCTGTGAACGGAGTTCTCGGTGGACAGGCCAGCGAGTGGGGCCAGGGCCAGGGGAGCTCTTCTGAATCCCGGCTAGCTGCTTTATACCGCAGAGTATTCCAAGCCTACCCTGCACCCCGAGTTTGCACCCTCTTTCCCATCCTTCCCTCCCTCCCTTCATCCACCCCCCCCCATTTCCCCTCTACTTTCCATGACACCAAGGGTCGCCTATTTTTAAAAAGTATCACATTCCATGACGCAGGAGCTGTTGAAATGGTGAGCGCTGGGAGATGGATGTATTTGTAGTCACTTTCCTACACCCAGCAGCGGGGAAACCCAAACAAAAAAATGCCTTTAAATAACCCAGATCCCAAGGGATCTTGTCCCCCTCCCCACCCCACCCCCATCGATGTGTTCCCAGTTTGCTTTACACATGATTATATTTGTGTAGAGGGGAGGCGATCTTATTTTTATGACGGACGAGTGGATTTTTTGTGCTGCATTTCAGCTGGATATTCATTGGCTCTATTTTCATGATACATGTATGTGGTCTGTACGGAGGAGTCGTTGCCTCGTTTTTCTGCGATACTTCTGTTAGAGCGAAGGGTGTTCGTATGGCAGTTGGGATTCCCATACCCCCAAGCCCCACTGTTTCTGGGAGGTTCTATCAGTGCTTTGGATCTAGGGCAGGAAATGTTGGGGGCGGGGCTGGGAGGCAGGCAAACCTCACTTTCCCATGTGAGCCTTAAATAATTCTCATCGTTTTCGTCAAAAGGCATTTTAACGGTGCTGGGGGAAGACATCTGATCACCATCCCTTTTATTTTCACCCCAGGAAATACAAAGTTACTTGGTTGGGGCAAATGTGGGTTGTTTGTCTGCAGATGAGAGGGATAGAATAGAAGGAGAGATATTCTCTCTCTCTCTCTCTCTCTCTCTCTCTCTCTCTCTCTCTCTCTCTCTCTCTCTCGGAGTCTTTTCCTCTGCCACTTGCAGTTTCCCATTCTGGAGTCAGCGCACATGCCTGTCTGGCGGTAGACAACCTAGAAAGCTAAGGATCCCACCGCAACGTCTTTTGGGTGGGTTCCCTTGCAGCCTCCCTGCAGGTGGTGCGTTGTGTTTTCCTCCAGCTGTTTTTGAGGTCTGCACCATGGCTGCCAGCTGTCTGGAGTGGGGTGAGACCCAGCCGTCCAGCAGCCTGGAGTGTGAGCTGTACTAGGAGGGATAAACGAGCTCCCCCTGCCCACCCCACCCCACCCCACAGCACCTTTGTGGTCTCCCAGGGTTGATGCTCTGAACTCTGCTCTGTTGGGTTTTAAGCCCTGATTAATATGGCTCCCACGGCTCTGAGAAGCAAGTCAGAATCCCGCCGATGCCAAGCATGTGCACCCGGCACGGCCCTGGTGGGGAAATCACAGAAGGCACAGGGCCTCAGGTTCCCAGCCCTGCTGAGTGGCGGGGAGCAGTGCCAGTCACTTTGTGGTGGACGGTAGCTGCCGCCAGTCAAATGCAAGGATTTACTTGTTCTCAGTAGAGGCTGGTAGCCTTGGCCCAAGTAATCCCTAAACTCCTAATGAATCCGTTGTCCCCTGACCAGATGGCTGTGGCCCATCATCCCAGTGGATAGTCGCAGCTCCATTGGCGGCAGTTTCTCTCTGGGACAAGCTGTCCATGGTGGGGTCTCACCTTCTCACCCGAGTGGACTACGGCACCTTCCTGACAGCAGGAGGGGGTCTTGCTGGCGAGTCCTGTGGGTGTATCGGGGTTTCCGCGAGGCTGTGGAAGTGGGTGCTCAGTGGCTGCCTGGGGATTGTGGATTTACATGAAGTGCCCACACAACAGTAAAAGCGCACGTGTGTGTGTGTGCATATGTGTGCGTGAATGCACAGAACTCATCTCCAGCCAGAAGCTGTGAGCAGCCAATCTGAGGAAGAAACAAGGCTTGTGCTGAGCTCTGCTGTTTTTCATTAGGCGCAAGAGCAAGGGCAGGGGGGCAGAGACACTTTATTTACTTATCATTTACAGTCTGCCTGAAAGCAGGGCATCTGGCCAAAGCTGGGTGCCACAGAGTCCCACCCCCAAGGCCTCCTATGCCTTTGAAGTTCATGTTTGAGCTCAAGCAATCGCTAATGATTGGACCTGGCTGTGTAACCCCTAGGGCCCCATCCACCGCCTTGGACCTGAACGTCTCTTCCTTCAGGCAGAAGCAATGGGAAGCCAGAGCAGCCAGGTCCTAGATGCACCCAGATGCCTGCATGTCTACCTGTCAGAATGGACTGCATCTTTGCAAGGCCCAGTAAGCAGATGCCCTCTACTCGTATCTTCAGGGACAGAGTGGAAGAAAGGAGAGGGCGGATCTGCCCATTTGCTAGGGGAAGTAGTGACCCTCTGGAGGCTTACAAAGGGAATCAAGGAAGAGCAGAGGGAGCCATGGGACTTTGGGAGCCGGCCACAGCCCTGTTGTAACCTCTAACCTGGTGGCCAGTGTCTTGGTGTCTGTCCTAGAGTGCTGGGTGGGAGCCATTCGGGATTTTTTCCATCTCTGTACATTCTCAGTTCTCCTGTTGCTATCATGCTGGGAGTGAGCTCTGCTGCCTTCCATCGACCATGATTTGCCTTTTTTACGTGATGATGCAGAAAGAATATGAAAGCCAGGGCTCTTACCCAGGCTCCCTAGGGCAAGGAGTCCCCTCCTCTCCTCCCTTCCACCTCCGCCCTCCCATTCTCTGCTGCCATTGATTGTCCACAGGCTTTACCTTTCTGAAGAGATGGCATCAGGTGGACTCAGCCAGGCATTTTATCCAGGTGCTGCTGCTTGGGCCCCTGGGCAGGGAACCATTTCTGGGTTGAGCATCTTTCAGCTTTGGCAGGCATGCCACTGAGAGCAGAGAGGTTCTTGGGTATGGCACACTTTGAAAAGGCCAACTTCTCTGCCATCACGTACCTGCTCCCCATGATCCAGTGCTTAGGACTTTCTTGTGTTTGTTGTTGTTGTGTGCATACATTTCCTTAACCGCAAACAATTCTAGGATCCGAAAAACTATTTTTCTCATGGTCCCTGGATTCACTTGACTGGGGACATTCTCTGGAGCGGAGAACTGAATTGGTAACTGCATCATTTTCTCACAGGATGGGGGTTTGAGTGATTCTAGTGAGTGCTAATGATGAGGAGCCCTGGTAGCATAGTGGTTGCTCCCTGGGCTGCAATATGCAAGATCGGCAGTTCAAAACCACCAGCAGTAGCTCTGCAGGAGAAAAACAGAGCTCTCAACTCCCATAAAGAGTTACAACTTCTATGAAGAGGTATGGTTTTAAAAACTCAGACGGGGGACAGTTTTACTCTGTCCTATAGGGTGTCTATGAGTCAGCGTAGACTCAACGGCAGTGAGGGTTTCTGATGCTAACGATAGGACCACTTCTGGCTTGGGCTGAAGCAAAGCACTTCCTTTGGTGCTGGGGTTCCTTACTCCAAGGCCCCTCTAGACCTGCAGGCTTGTGCACCCTGGCGTTTCACCCTGGGTGATGGCGTGTTCTTCCTTGTTGTCTGAACTCAGCAGCACATATTTGCTGAGCATGTGTGTTCTCCTGGCCCAGCACTCTCCCAGTGTGGTGATGGATACTGGGAAAGCTCCCTGTTTGGGGGTCTTGCCTTCATTTGCATATGCCTCAGTGGGAGAACTGGTGTGTGTGAAGCAAAGGTGAACCGTATAACGCAGCGATCAAATACCTTGCACACCCAACAACACTCTCCACCTTAGAGTCAATTCCAGCTCATTGACACCCGAAAGGATAGAGTAGAACTGCCCCTTTGGATTTCTACAAGACTGTAGATTTTTAATGAGAACAGACAGCCTCTTCGTTCTCTCTTGGAGCGGCTGGGCAGGTGGCTTTGAACTGCTGCCCTTACATTTGTGGCCCAATGTGTAACCCACTACCTCATCAAGGAGTTCCAAAATCAAGGGTCATGGATTCTAAGGAAAAAAACCCACTGCCGCCAAGTCTATGCAGACTCGTGGCAATGCTACCAGATTGCGTAGAACTGTCCCTGTGGGTTCTCCGAGACTGTAACCCTTGGTGGGAGTGGAGGGAGGTTTAGCGAGGAAAGGAGTGGACAAGAAAGGCTCTGGGAAGAGCCTTGAAGGTGGCTAGGATGACGGAGGACCTTCAGAGGAATGAACAGAGAGAAGTAGCCGACAGCACAGTCGCTGTGCTGTCTCTTCATGACCACCAGCCAGGGGTGGAGTCGGGGGTTCAGGGCTCAGATTGCTCCTGCTGACCACAATGGGAGGTTCAATTTGACCTATAATCTCAGGTAGGCTCAGTAGCTGTTTAAGACAGGTGTTAGCAAACTTTTTCTGTAAAGGGCCAGATAGCAAATATTTTAGACTTGGTAGTCCAAGAGGTGGGGGCAGGAGGTTGGAGGAATGAAGCTATCATGTAGGCACTCATGTAACAATGTAATATATAGGGATTTAAAAGTTAACCTAGTTACAGTCCAAGCGCTGTCCACCCCTGCCCCATCAATTCAGCTGTTACGCAGAGGGCTGCCTTCTGGGGGCCCAGTTCTGTCTGTCAAGCACTGAGCTGACCCCAGATTCGATTAGACTCAATGCAAATTACATTAATTGCACATGAAAAGCTCAAGCTGGGATTTCCTAAGCCAGGCAAGGTCTTATAAAGAACATGCATCCGACTTCGGTTTCCTAATGAAATACAGAGAAAATGCCAAACTGTAAATCCTGCCTGGGTTGTTGGGTAAAGTGGTCCAACTGCCAGAGAACGAGTCTGCTTCTCCTTCTGGCCCTTAGCCTTTTCTGAGAAATGACATCCCCTTGGGAGCCTTAAGCATGGGCTATACTTGCCCCTCTTCCCCTGGGTCTTGCCCTGCTTTGGAGCTGGGCTCTGCACCAGCAGAGCCTCCATGTGAACATGTATAGCCCTGGATGAATGGTGGGGCTGGTGCGCATGGGGTGTGCACAGGTGTGTACCTGATTGGGTGTGTGTACATGATATGTGTAAGTATAGGTGTGTCTGTGTGCACATGTATGAGTATGTCTAGGTAGAAATATGAACATGACACATTTATACTGTCATTACACATGTGCACATGTATACCATGAGGGTGTGGTAAGGGTGTGCAAATGTATCGTGATGTATGCATGGGTGGGGATGTGTGGATGTGTGTGTGTATGCATACACATACACAGGTGTGGGCCTGGGTGGAGGCATATATAGGTGTCTAGGAGTGTATGCATGGGTAGAGACATGAACACAGTATCCTCATGTATAATAGTATGTATGGGGGGAGGGATGTGCACATTGTTGTCATTTTGTATGTGTGGGTGGGTTTGTGCCATGGTGTTAGACCGGGTTGACTAGAGAAACAAATCTAGAGACACTCATGTGTGTAAGAGAGAGCTTTATGTCCAAGAGTAATTCTATATTGAGAAAACAATTGGCCCAGTCCAGATCAAATCCCTAAGTCCAATATTAGACCATATGTCTGATACTAGTCCATAAACTCCTCTTTAAATTCACGCAGCCATGGAATGATTCCGAAAGCAGGACGATCACAGGCCAGTGGTGGGTCCAGCGGTGGTAGAAGCATCTAAGCCCTGATGCGCATCTCCCCATGGCTCCTCTATGCTCAAGGGCTCTGGCTGCCATGAGCATGGCTTTATGTAGCTTGTCCTCAGGAATGTGAAGCAGAACGAGTGTGTCCGCCTCCAGCGGGGAGTTCCCAGAATCCTCAGGAGAAGGCCATGCCCACACAGTGGCCTCATTGGCTAAGACTGGATTGACAGGCTAGGCTCCACCCCTTCACTCCGGTGGACAGGAGATGATGTAACTGCCATACACATGGGGTAAATGCAGGTATAGGTGTGAGCCTGGGAGGGAGTGTGCACATAGTGGGTATATACAAAGAAGTGTGGTGTGTGTGTGTGTGTGTGTGTGTGTGTGAATGTGTGGCTTGACTTGCAGTGAGTCACCAGTAGACCACTTACCTCCAGGAAGGGCAAGATGCGTGCTGCCTTCCCTTTTTCTTGGCCTGTGCCTTCTGGTGTCACCCCTGTGCCCTGCATGTTCCAGCTGGAAGGGATTCAACAATAACCGTCTCTGCCTGCTCACTTCACAGATGAGCACACCGAGACGGAGCGAGAAGCGGTGAGTGGCCCAAGGTCACACCCGCAATTGGAGTACACCAGTAAAGCAGACTCCACTGGACTTGTGTCCCCTTGCGCCCCTGCTGGCTTTCCCGCTGCTCGTCCACTCTGTTCCTGGTGCATGCTGGGGTCTGTGTTCTCTGTCAACAGCAGTGCCCACCCCCACCCCAGGCCTGGGCATGCCACATCTGTTTATCTGCATCTAGTCTGTCTGTACGGGCTGCCTCCTGGCTGCCCAGTCTTGCTGGGAAGCTCTGATCGGTTTCCCTAATTCGATTTTACACAATTCAACTTATGTTTACAGCAAATGCTAAGCTTGTAGAGATAGTGCCATCATTCCCACTGCCAGTGCGTCAGTTCTGATTCATAGCGACCCTCTGTCAGCCAGATAGAACTTCTCATCAGTGGGTCCAAGACTATAAATCGTTACAGAAGCAGACAGCCTCATCGTTCTCCCGCAGGGTGACGGGTGAGTGCGCCCTTGTGGTTAGCAGTGCCCAGGGCACCCGAACTGCTTCCTGGGAACAGAGCACTGTGGGAAGTAGGTCTTTTAGGCAAGCATCTCCCTACCGAGTACAGAAAAACCGAGGAGCCAACATTTAGAATCCAGTGTGTTAAGTACTACTGCCCATTCTTCCCTCCATTTAGCCAGCAAATACGTATCTAACAAATATCTGATCTGAGGCAGGCACCAGGCTGGGCCCTGGAGAGAAGGGATCAGCTCTCTGCTCCAGTGGGGAGAATGGACAATCAAATGAGCAAGTGAATCCAGGTAGGTTTCAATTTGGGGAAGGGCCAAGAAGGGACTCAGCAGTGGGGTGGCTGGGAGTACCAGAGGGAGATGCTTAGTTAGGGACAATTTCCATGGAAGCATGAGAGGCATGGGCTGGGGGGAAGCATGGACAGGGGTGTGAAGACCAGGGGGCAGTAGGCGGGTGGCTGTATTTTTCTGCAGAGGTGGAGGAGACTTCAGGAACAAAAACGTCAGGTAGAGCTAGGGGACTGGAGAACAAGGATCCCTGGAGTGTGCCAGGCAGGCTTCTAATCCCAGTGAGCATCCCTGACCATTTTACCACTGAGAAGCAGGAAGATGGGTCCTACAGTCCAGGCAGTATACCAGAAAGACGCAGCCGAGCCTCCTCACCAGCAGAAGTACAGCACACATTTCTGCTGCAGGCAAGAGGGTTTGCTTGTCCCTTGCTTGTTTGGGTGAATCTGTTCTACAAAAGCAGGGTTAACAATGTGGGGCTGTGGAGTGAGGCAGACCCTGGCATGAGGGGAGGACCACGGGCAGCAAGACATGGAGAGACCCACCGATCCCCTTTTCTTTCAGAAGACCAGAAATGGAACCCCCAAACCAAACTCACTGCCATCTTGTTGATCCTGGCTCGTTGCGATCCTATAGGATCTAGAAGAACTGCTCCGTTGAGTTTCCTTAAATCTTTACCAGGGCAGACAGCCTCCCCCATCTCCTGTGGTGGAGCTGAGGAGAGCCGACCGCTGAATTTGTGGTGAGCAAACCCAGCACATCAGGACCAGGACCAGGACTTACAAGATCTATGAAAAGCCTGTGCCCAGGTCCCCTAGAGAGCACGCTATGAATGCCCAGCCTTGTCAGGCAAACATGATTTCTGGGACATTCACAAGGAAGGCTACCTTGCCAGCTCAGAGGTGAACTGGGCTTTGGCCTCCCCGATGCCAGTTCCTGGGCGGGGTGACACGCACAGCGAAGTGGTGTGACAGAGAGTTCCTTATTGTCTCTCGGTGCTGAAGGTGACAGACCGGGGTGCTGCCTTCTGAGAGCTTTGAGGGAGGCTCTGTGCCGCGACGCTCTTCTTGCTTCTGGGACCGCAGGCGATGCTGGGCGCTCCTCGCACCTAGATGAATCCGCTCAGGCCCTCTGTCCTCACAGGGCTGCCTCTTCCTCTCTGTCGTTTCTCTTTTAGAAGGGCATCCATCATATGGGGTCAGGGTCCACCCTGCTCCGGTAGGGCCTCCTGTGAACCAACTCCCACTACAAAGAACCGATTCCCCAATATAAGGTCACGTGGACAGGTACCAGGGACTTCTCTTTCCGGGACCCGTCTTTGAGAGAAGTGGGAAGGCGTGACTGTGTAGGAAGTCGAGCGAAGCATGGATCAACCTGGAGGCCTGCTCAACCCTCCTGTCCCGTGTTCTCCTTAGACTCTCCCCTGCCTGACCTTCTGTACACAGGGGCCATTCCGTCTGCCAGTGCACGCCCGTGAGTCATGTCTGCTCCAGAAGAGCTGGGAATGACACAGAGTCTGCCCTCCAGGGACCTCACAGGCTGCCTGTACAGGAGGAACACTGGAGAGAATCATTACAAACTCCCATTGAAATCAGGGTACCCGCAACTGATGTCCCAGAGAAATGTAATTATGCTTAAACGTGTGCGATATTGATGCCAGTCCAAACCCCAAACCATTGCCAACAAGGCAGTTCCCCATAGGGTTTCGAAGGCTGTGAAGCTTTACAGACGCTGTGGCTGATGGGTTTGAGGAGTCCGCCTTTTAAGTATAGCAGTTGAGCACTTTAACCACCTGAAAGTAAATCTAAAATCCCCAAGACCATGGCTGTCCGACTCCTAGCCTTTATGAGACTCATCTTTCCAAACATCTGCTCAAAGAAGCCATCCCTAGTCCTTGTGATCCAAAGGGACCTCCCCTCCTCTGGCGCTCCTACAGCAAATACTTTCTACCACAAACTCTAGTCAGCTATGTACCTTGCTCTCTGCCTTCCAAGGTTGTACCTTCCTTGAGAGCCAATATAGTTCATTATCAGCTTATTCATCTCACTGCCTAGAATCCGACCTCATTCTAGCAAGCTCTTAATACAGCCTTTCTGCATGGACTTAACTCCTCTTCTGACACCATCCTTTGTACCATAGAAATAAGCCTTGGACCTACCAAGCCACTGGGTATGAATCAGTTTCTCCATATGCGATGTATTGATGAGGATCTGCGATAGGAAGGGAACTGGGTGAGGTCCTTGACAAGTTATAATACAATAAAACCCGACCACATCCAGCTTCCTGAATGCTTGCTGTCTCTGAACCATAGGTGACGTGTGGACTCCTTGACGTCTGGACAGCTGGGGAGGAAGGGCCTATTGGATGGCTGCTTTGCTCTCTCTTCCCACCAGGTGGGAAGTACAGGTGGTTCGGAGCACTCAATAGACGTTGCAACTCCTAGAACTGTAAGTTGGAGCAATCTCTATGCAAGGGTTCAGAAGAGTTCCAGAGGTCGAGGAAGAGCTATGTTGTGTGAGGTTGGGTTGACTAGAGAAACAGATCTCTAGTCATATCTGTCTAGGAGAGAGCTTTCTATCAGGAAGTAGTTACATACCACAAAAACATCCCAACCCAGTCCAGCTCAAGTCCACGAGTCTGATACTAGTCCATACGTCCGACATTAGTCCATAAATCCCTCTTCAGACTTACATAGCCACATGAGACGATGCAGAATGCAGGAAGATCATAGGCCAGTGGGTGAAAAGTCTTGTGGATCCAATGATGGTGGAAGTATCTCAGGGCTCCGGCAAGGCTCTGTGGCTTGTCAACAGGAAGGGGAAGGCAGAGAGAGAGGGAGGTCCCAGGACCCTCCTTATGAGAAGGTCACACCCACAAGGAGGCACCATCAGGCTGTGACCTGACTGACCAGTTAGACACCACCATACATTTTCATATCTTTAAGTTGACACAAAATCATCTAACTACCACATATATAGTGGGGAATAGAGAGGATAGACTGAGGGAGAAAGGTAAGAGACTTGAGATGTTGGCACTCTGGGTAAAAAAAAAAAATGCTCCTGAAAGAGATGGATCATACATTTGGTTTACTAATGACAATCCAGGGGCTAACTATTGTTAATCAATTTGGGGGTTTCATGTTGGGCTTCTAACTATAAGTTCAACAGTGTGAAACCACCAACTGCTATGCAGGAGGGAAAGGGAAACAGGGCTTTCCAGTTCCATAAAGAATTCCAGTATCAGAAATCCACAGGGCAGTTCTACCCTGTCCTATAGGTTCGCTATGAGTCGGCATCAACCTGATGGCATTGAGTTTGGCTTTCTGGTTTTTACTTTACTCCCTAAGTATTTTAGTTTTGAAGATGAATTCAATGGCCCGCAGGTAGAGGTGGGGAACAAAGGGTGGTGATGGTGCCAGTCTTGATTTCCACAGTTGTCAAGTGCAAGATCAAGTTCCTTCAGGCCAACACACATTTCCTGAGCTCCTGTTTGCCCAGTGCAACAAAGACAATGCTGGGCACTGAGATATAGGCATAACTGAGACAGTTGGGGGTTCTGTGTGGCATTTAGTCTGCTCCTCTCCCTAATACTTACCCATTGTAAAATGTGTAGAAGTCCTGAGCCCTGAAAGGTGTTTGACACGCACACCATACTGATTCAAAGTGAAAACAAGACCAACCAAAGCTACATGTAAGAAAATCCAAAAGGGTGCTAATATTGATACTTTTATTGAAATAGCAAATGCCAAATTATTTTTTTAAATTTTAGGGGGATGCTTATTTGGTACTCCCAGTTGAGGTTAATTATTCTTATTGGATAATCCAGCACTGCCCCAATCCCCTCCTCTGTTAGCATGGGGTCCTTTCCATTCTCACTCAACCACATCACTGGGCTCAGTCGTGGGTGGATCTGCTTGGGTGGTGTTCCAGAATGGGATAATGGGTGCCAGATGTTGACAGCTGGCAGTCACCAGGCAAACCTGAATCTGCTCTGAGGGGAGCTTGGAATTTCCCGGACCAGAGTCAGCTAGAGGCTTTTATTCTGCTGCTTTGAAGGGGGCTGGTCTGACGCCACCACCACCAAGAAGCTGAGAAGGCCAAGCTAAGGATGAAGTCTGGGATGTCAATGTGATCACGCTTGATGGACGCTGGACGGGGCCACCCTCAGTCTTGCGGGCAGTAGAGAGGGATTGAGTTGTGGGATGCTGGATTTCAAAAATGGAAAAGTCTGGCCTCAAACAAAGGAACCATGATTTAATCATAACAGAACATGTACATGAAATGAGTCCATTGAATTGTACAAGAAAGAACATCCAAAGGAGGTATTTCCGTGAGCTCTCTGGATTTCTTTTTCCCTTTTCAAGCAGTGTGCAGACCGTTGGACATAGAGATAAAATGTGTACATGTAGAATGTTGAAGGTTGTCTTTGTGCAATATATCTTGGCAATTGATGTTAAGTTAGTGTTCCCTAAGATTATGGACCTGAGCGGCCAGGCCCAGCAACTTCAAGGTGTTTGGTTACATGTGAAGGTTTCTTACATTCACCCCCAGGATGGTGAAGCTCTTTTGATAGCCTCACCATGCCTAACTCTCACCTCCTGAGCACCCAACTCTGACACCTCCTTCCTGACCCTTTTAATGTGCTCAGCTGCTAGGTGAAAAGCTGAAAGGTTGAGTCCAGCCCAGAGGCACCTGGGAAGAAAGACCCGGAGATCTACTCCCGCTGAAAGCCTTTTGGTTTTCAATACCCAGCCCGACACTGACGCCGGCGGGGTTGTCGTGAGTCAGAGAGCAGGCAAAGGCAACTCTTCTGTGTTTGGATTTTGTTTTCTCCTGACTCCTCCATCTGTGGTAGTCATTGACATAATCAGTTGGAGCCTCTTGGTAGGTTGTAGGCAAACAATTCCCCCTAGTTCATCTTTCTATGCCCCCTAGCTCTAGCACGGGACCTGTGCTAGGCATGCATATTAAATGTCGCTTAACTCAATGTTGAAGGGACAGGGTTTATGCCAGACTTTTCCTTAGAGCTTTAAAGAATTAAAATAATAGCAATAATAATGGGCTTTTACGGAGGGCTTACGGCCTGCCAAAATAGTTCATGGATTTAATATTTGCTTATATCCTGAGGGGTAAAAAGGCCTCATGGTATTCACTAGTTGATGGTTGGGGGCGAGGTGGGGGAAGATTTTTCTTTTAAAGCAGCCCATTTAAAAAACATACCATTTGCATTTGGTCACATAGAAAACACATGAGAAAATCGGGATTCAAACTCAGATCCACCTGCCTCCAAACCTCAACAGAACAAGCCAGGCTCAACTGTACCCTTCTCAACACTCCCTCAGCTTCCGCTGGTCCCTGTGTCCCTTCTGTCTTCCAGCTCGTG
This sequence comes from Tenrec ecaudatus, assembly GCF_050624435.1. Lineage (NCBI taxonomy): Eukaryota > Metazoa > Chordata > Mammalia > Afrosoricida > Tenrecidae > Tenrec > Tenrec ecaudatus. Next base: position 128,822,652 of record NC_134535.1, on the reverse strand, counting down.
GGCCACAGAGTAGGTCTCCAAGCGGCTCTCTTCCAGCTCTGAGTTCTCCACATGCTCAAAGTCTTTACCCTCCTTTGCTGCCCACCGTTCTACAGATGGGGCCTGCCTTCCACCCAAACTCCCATTTCCTTGGAGTGTGCGATTACACCTAGTTTCATCTGAGTTAGCCAGTTCACACTGACGTGTGAGTGTCACTCACTCGGCTTCACAGGGGACTTGCCGTCTGACAAGAACTCAAGCAAGTCCATTGACTGGGATCTCGCAGGAGAGCCCCAGCATCGTGTGCGCAATGGGTGCATCTCATTACACGCATCACCTTCTCCAAGATGACCCCGGAGAACACGTTTCTATCTGTATGTCCAATGGTCTGTACACGTGCTTAAAAGGGGGGAAAGAAAGCTCATGGACAAGCCTCCTTTGCATATTGACTGTCTGGCACGGAACTCATCCCGATGGACCCATGACCCATCGTCAGCTCCGAAAAGGGAACAGGAACGTGAGGGAGGGAGGCGCATCTTAGGCTAACCAACCCCTTGCCACCAAAAGTGTAGCGAATGCCCTAACCCCAAGCGGACATCTCAGAAGGGCTCAGGAAGGAGAGGAGGAGACATGGGAAGCCTGGGGAAGAAGTGGGATAAGCGATGTTAACACTGTGGGAATGGCAAGCAAAGCTATTCCAAAAGCCCAAGACCAATAACCTCGGCCCTTCTATCCCACTCAAAAATGAAGGAGACCGGAAATGAAGCATCGAGAGGCCCTGGTGGAGCAGTGGTTGAGCACAGACGTGTCTGACAGTCTCAAGGTCAGCTGTGTGAGCCAACCCGCTGCTCCGAAGGAGGAAGAGAAGGCTCGGCTACTGTGAAGATGTCTCGTCTTGGAAACCCTCTGGGGCAGTCCTCCTGTGTCCCACACGCTTGCTTAGCAGTCAGAATCGGCTTCAGGCCAAGTGTGTTTGATTTGTAAAATCAGGTTGCATTTAGGAAGAGCTGAAAGAAGATGATCGGGAATAAAGTGCGGGGCTCTGCACCCCGGTTCTCCTGCCGACTTTTTGTGCAAACTGCTTTGTACCATTGCTGTTGGTGCCACGGGGTTGGTTCCGTCTCGTAGCAGCAGCATGCACCACAGAGCAAGACACTGCCCCCTCCTTCGCCCTCCCCACTGTGTCCTTCTGTCGCAGCCCATTGTTGCAGCCCGGGGTCCGTCCATCTGGGTGCAGGATTTTTCTCTTTTGCCGCTCCTCCGCTTTATCAAGCACGGCGTTCTTCTCAAACGGCCGGTCTCTCCTACCAACATGTCCAAAGTAGGTGAGATGCAGCCTCGCCCTCTCTGCCTCTGAGGGGCATTCCAGTTGTACTTCTCCCAAGAGAGATCTGATGGTTCTTTGGGCAGAACATGGTATGCTTTACCAACACCAGAGTGCAAACGAATCCGTTGTTCTTCAGTCTTCCTTATTCAGTGGTCACCTTTCACACGCGCATGAGGCAACTGAAAGTACTATGGCTTGGGTCATGCACACCCTAGTTCTCAAAGCATCATCTTTGCTCTTCAATACTTTAAAGAGGTCGTGTCCTCTGAGTCTTTCAGGTGGTGAGAAGCCTTCCTCCAATCCCGATGCCTCATTCTTCCTCATATGAAGTGTCTGGTACAGGGCTTCAGAGTACCTCTCTCAGGCTTGTGAAAATGAAATGAAATAATACGTGGAAAGGACTTAGCACATTGCCTGGCATATAGTACATTGTGAATAAATGTTGCCCAGCATTCTCCTTCAGCATCTACTCTGTACCAGGAACTGGGCTCAGTACTGTGAATAGACTGGACCCCGAAACCAAGAGATGGGGGAGCTACTTTATTCATTCCCAAGCCCTTTGTGTTTCTCTAGAGTTTTAGGGCAGGTCCCCATTGGGTGGGAGTTTTAAGAGCTTCTTCCCTTTTATCTTGCCCCTTTGATGGTCTATTTATGTCACCTCCCCAGAAAGGTCACTGACCTCCATCTCCTCCAATTCTGTCTCACGACACTATCTCCTTCATACGCTTGGCCACTCAGTCCATGTTTCCTCTGCTCATGGATCTGTATTTCCTCCACAGCCATTATCATTTTCTAAACGTATCTGTTGATTCCCATCCCTAAACCGTACGAGGGCGGGGACCTCATTGAGTTCTTTTCTCCTCTGTATGTCAGCCAGCTCAAAGACTCATTCCTGGCATCCAGAGGTGCTTCATAAATATTTGTTGAGTGACTGACTGCTGAATGTAAATCTGCGAAGTGGGCTTAGAGGTGGTTCCGAACTGACGGAAACAACTAGATGTTTGCTTTTTCCTTGAGGAGAGAGGTCTTGTTTTCCTTCCTTTAACTTCCTTGGTGCCACAGAGTGCTGGGGTTACAATATAACCCACAGCCGTGGGGTGCACCCCGACCCAGAACAGCGCCGTAGGGAGGATGGAGTCGACCTGCCCCCAACAGTGTCCAAGCTTGTGAATCGACATAAGGAGAATGCCACCTCTTTCTCCCATGGAGCTCTGAGCGTTCCCACCATCAGCCCTCTGCTTGGCAATGGAGGACTTTACCCACTGCACCAGCAGGGTTGCTGGGCCCATACCCTGTTTCCCCCCAAAATAAGACATCCCCTGAAAATAAGACCTACTTACAGTTTTGTCTCTCACTGAAATATAAGGCATCCCCCGAAAATAAGACCTCCCCAAACATAAGGCCTCCCTGAAGCTACCGTAACTCTGGACTCTGGACCGTAGTGGTGGGCACCACTGTGCAGCTCACTGTTGACCATAGCGCAGCCAGAGCAGACAGGAAGTGTGAGGTCTCTTTTAATAAGACAATAAACAATAAATGTGTACTGTATTCTTCTTCATGGGAAAATAAGATATCTCCTGAAAATAAGACCTAGCACATCTGTGGGTTAAAAATTAATACAAGACACTGTCTTATTTTGGGGGAAACAGGGTAGTAGAGCATGATCAATACTAGCTAGGTGATTGGTTGAATGAAATGGAGCAGAGAGAAGGTATGTCTGGATAGAGCAAGGAAATACTGAGATGATGGAGTGGGGGAGGGTGACGACATGCAAAATTGTTAGTGGAGTGAATACTATTAGGATACGGTAGGAAGAAGTCTGACTTATAATCATTGTAATGTTTCTAACTTTGAAAACACAGCACATGAACTTCAGGAAAGCTGAAGGATTCATAACTTCCCATTTCTCTGAAATAGAAGTGACTTCCATCCATGCTGGCATTCACCCTTTGGGCCTACATGACACTGACAAGTCATTTGTCATCAGTGAGCTCCCAAGAGCCTGCTCTGCTGTTCCCAAGATGTTGGCTGACACCCCTGATCGGAGAAACTGGGGTGTGTTTTGACAACCAAGTGGTTTTCTTGCAAGCTGCAGTGCTCTAGGCAGCTCGGTGGAGACAGCCTTGGAGTTTAGATCCAGACCAACTCTCTAGGGCTTTCCATTTCAGAAGCACACCTTGACTGCTTCCTAAGATGGGAAGACTATTTGGATTTATCTCTGAGTTCCTGGAGGCTGGTTTGGGCAGAGCATGTCTCTGGCCTCATCATCTTTGGTTTCATATTTTTTTTTAAACATTTTATTAGGGACTCATACAACTCTTATCACAATCCATTCATATACATACATCAATTGTATAAAGCACATCTGTACATTCTTTGCCCTCATCATTTTCAAAGCATTTGCTCTCCACTTAAGCCCTTTGCATCAGGTCCTCTTTTTCCCCCTCCCTCCCTGCTCCCCTCTCCCTCATGAGCCCTTGATAATTTATAAATTATTATTTTGTCATATCTTGCCTTATCCGGTGTCTCCCTTCACCCCCTTTTCTGTTTTCCATCCCCCAGGGAGGAGGTCACATGTAGATCCTTGTAATTGGTTCCCCCTTTCCAACCCACTCTCCCTCTACCCTCCCAGTATCGCCCCTCACACCCCTGGTCCTGAAGGTATCATCCACCCTGGATTCCCTGTGCCTCCAGCTCCCATCTGCACCAGTGTACAACCTCTGCTCCATCCAGGCTTGCAAGGTAGAATTCAGATCATGGTAGTGGGGGTGGGGGATGGGGTGGTAGGAAGCATTTAGGAACTGGAGGAAAGCTGTATTCTTGGTTTCATATTTCAATAAAGCCAGTGAACTTGTGACACAATTACCCAGAGGAAATATAGTCTGAGCCCCCCTGTACAAACCCAGACATGTTTTAAACACTCTGGGGAAGAGAGTGAAAATTCCAAGAGGTAAATTGGAGAGTCCACCTATATACAGTTGAGATTTATAAATTCACGGTGGTGGGTGTGACAGTTGCTATGTCACTGTTACGTGCTGGACAGCTGATGGGAGGTTTGCAGTTCAAACCCACCGGTAGCTCTATGGGAGAGAGATGAAGCTACCTGCTTCCATGGAGATTTACAAAGCCCCGCAAACCCCATCGAGGACCAGAGTCGGCTCCGTGGCAGTGGGCTGGGTCTTTGGTTTTCTACTTTCTGGGCACCTACTGAGCGCCATGCATTGGGATAGACATTCGATACACATTGTCTCCATTCACCAACATCAACGGGAAGTTCAGAGAAGGTAATGCAGCGCCTCCTTCTACGGCTGGTAGTAATGAACAGAGCTGTCTTTGACCCTATGCTGTTATCCCTTCAGCCTGCCTCTCTTCCAAGGCAGCGAGTAAGGGTCGAGCAGGAATGGGTGAAGTCCCATGTTGGGGGCTGCCAGAGAAGGCAATGAAGATGTAGCTAGAAGCCGACACGGGATCTGACTCGGGGGAGGAAAACGGACAGGTTCTGGCATGAGCTCTGCAGCAGGAAGAGGAAACCCCAGAGGCACAGGCTTACAGGGTGGACAATGATACCTACACCTACACCAATAAGAGAGTTAGGGACCAGTCTTGCTGGAGCAGGAGGCTTGTGGGCATTGGAGAGCCCTTGTGGGAACCGCAGGACCCAAGACAAGCTGAGGCCAGGTTGTGGTGAGTTTTAAACAGGCAACTAAGGAGTTTGGAGCTGATGTCTTGTTAAAGATGAGGGAAGCCATTGGAGAGTTTCCATATGGAAGTGAGCTTGCTGAGAGTGGTGTTTGGGGAATACTGGAGAGCAGGAATGTAGGGGAGAGATGCGGCAGAGACCCCAGTGATGAGATGCTTGCGAGGACAGACAGGAGACATGTACCCACTGTCTCACTTGCTACTCCACCTGTGAACTATTTCCTTTCTCCTCTGCTCACCTCATTTCAGCACAGGTGTAAATGCCTTCCCAAATAGACAAGGTAGATCTTCTCTCCCCGGGCCCTCGACACAGCTCCCATTAGACTGTGACCAGATGCGTTCAGTCCAGGGGACCGCCACCACATCCAAGCAGATCTGGTTCTCAGCAGATCCAAGCCAGTAGGCGTTCCTTAGCCCGAGGGAACTCTGCCAAGATGTTGGCACCACCAGAGGGTACACAAATGCCTACTGAAATGCCACTGGTCACTATAAAAAAACAATGGGGATGTTTTAAAACACAACTTCTTTCCCTGGGCTCATTCTGGAATGATCAGAAGATGATACCTCTTACTCTAGATGGGAGGCACAGACCACATCTTCCATGACACGTGATTATCTTTTCTTACTAACAGGAAAGCTGTTTATCCATGAAATGAAGACAGTAGGACTTTGTGATTCCCCTCACCCTCTCCACCAGGTAGGTAGAGTTCCTGGTAAGGATGAGGCCATTTTTGAGGGAGAGACGGGGCCAGGTCCCTGTGAGTTGCCCCAAGCAGCCCTGGCTTAGGTGACACACCTACCCCACATGCGAGGGTGGTGGCAAGAGGAGGGGTGGGGAGGATAGCTCTGGGGTTCTCCAGTTATCTCTGGTGTGGAGAGACAACTGCAGCTTCAGCATCTGGAATCTGTGTCTTGGGGAGCCAATATCATGAACACGAGCTCAGGAGTTCATACGATTAAGCCATCGTAGAAGCAATGAGTGTTAGAGCTAGAAGGTGTTGGGTCAAGGGCCCAACAATTGCAGTGGTTCTCCAATTTTAATATGTATGAGCATACATAGGGCACACCCCCAAACCCATCTTCCAGGACCCTCACTCCCCAGAGACTCTAGCTTAGGAGGTCTGGGGAATCTATGTTTTAGTTGGAGGTCTTTGTTGTAAGCAACAGGAAATGATAAGGAAATGTCTGATATAAGCCAAAAAGTACCTTATAGAAAGGATGTGTGATGCTCATGAGATCCCAGGGCTGGCTGGAACCAAAGGAAACAGGGAAGGAAAAACTGTTCCTGGACTGTAGGCTCCAGAGGGTCTGGGGAAGGAAGCGGAATGAGATCTCAGATAGGGCCATCTTGGCAATCCCCGTTCCGCATCTTGGCAATCCCCGTTCCGCATCTTGGCAATCCCCGTTCCGCATCTTGGCAATCCCCGTTCCGCATCTTGGCAATCCCCGTTGGCAATCCCCGTTGTGGTGGCATTTACACGCTCCACCTCTTCCAGAGAGTCCTGGTTCTGAACGTTCTTTGCTGATTTTGGCCCTTCCAGGTCCTTAGCTATTCAGGCAAAGCACCGGATGCTTGCTATTATTTTATGAAGCCACTTATTTCAGGCTCTCTCCTCTTGCAGGAAAAATGGATGACCAGAGAGATGGCTAAAGGAATGGTTTGTTCAACAAATGTGCAATGTTTTCGCGGGGTCTTTATTTGGGATGTCACTTTAATCTGATCTCACCAGTGTAACGACGGGCTATTCTGTGTTCCAACCTCATAAGAATAGTATCTTGTGATCATTCCCATTTTACAAATGAGGAAACAGGTTCAGGGTGGTTCCGTGATGCACACCACTGATACAGAGGATAGTGGCTTACCTGCGACTTGAGCCTGGGCATTCTGACTCCAAAGCCAGTGTTTGTCTAGGTATTGTTAGCCTCTCCTTATTTGGAAAAGCTCAGGTCGGGGAGTGAATTAAATGTGGTAGATACATGGCTTCTGTAGATCCTACCCAGGCTATCCCTCCCTGTTTTAATAAAATAGGCAATCAGTGGCATAACCACTGTGATGTTGTTGTTGTTCAATGCCATCAATCAGTCCCAGCCCATAATGACCTTCTTCAAAACAGAATGAAACACTGCTCAGTCCTGCACCATCCCCACAATTGTTCCTGTGTTTGATCCCATTGTTGGAGCCACTGTGTCCATGCATCTGAGGACCTTCCTCTTTCTTGATGCCCTCACAGGTAGGAGAGTCTGGTAGATGCGTCTAGAGTTTCATTTCATCGAAATCAAACATTATATTTTTCATTACTTATTCTAGAGCCCTTGGGTTCCATTTCTGTGCAGAGTCCCTAAATTTTTATGGATATAAACTAACAAAATCTGGGAATCTTTTTGGTGTATACATTTTCTCTTGCTAAGGTTATCTCAATTAATCTAAAGACCATGTTAATTATATATATACACTATATACATATAGTTAGTGTATATATATACAGCAAATATATATATTGAGTAATAGGCAGGTAAGATATGGAAAAGGGTGGGATAAGACTTTCAAAGCACTAGTTTCCTTCCAAGACACCCTTTGGGGTCAGTGGGGTTACAGATCTCCATGCAGGAATACATGGGTGGCACAACTGGTTACGTACACAAGCCGAATGGTTGGTAGTTCTAATCCCACCACTAGGGCCTTAGAAAACACCTGTGGTGACCTGCTTCTGAAAGGATGATTCGTGAGGAGAGTGGGAGGAGCTGCGTAGTTGGCGAGAAGTCCCCATCCTCTCTGAGAGTTGGGCGGTCTCTGCGTCTACATCACGAAGTCGGTCAGTGTCCCCAGTGCAATTCCTAGGTCTCCATTCTTTTCCAGTCAGTGCTTGGGTTTCACTTAAGGCAATTGATAAGAATAGGTTGAACATTATAGTCCGTAATCTATATGATCAAACGGGGGTTTATCCCAGTCTTGCGGTTGCAAAATACAAAAGACTCTTTTAGCAAGTCATAGAAATTTGGGGTATGAGTTCAGACTTACAAAGTTGGAGCTTGTCGTGGCAGTGGTTGGGCGCCCATGGCACTGTGCCGCCCCTCCGGGGTCTTTGCGTCCCTCTCACCCTCCAGACTGTCCTGGCAGCAACTGCTCAGTTCCTGACATCGTGTCTTCAACACGGATCTTGTTTCTGGTGGTGACGGGGGATGATGTTATCAGCTGTTTGACCCCTGGCTGGGCCATCACTGGGTTTCACGGTCCTCAGTTCCAGCTAGACCACATGTTCCTCCCAGGCTCCTTCCAGTTCTCCAAGGGTCTCTGTCACCAGCCAATCCTGAGACGTTTACATGATCAATGAGGCTTCGACAGAAACGGACCCTTGCTGTTGTCAATAGAAAAGGGATTTATCACTCAACTCACAGAGTGACTGGAAATATTGGAGAGTCTGGATCGGACAGTGAGGCAAGACAGCGCTCATGCCTGGAAACTCCTGATTAGGTCTCCACTTCCCTGGCCCTGCCTCCGAGGTGGAGCTGTTGGTCCTGGGGTCTCAGTGTCCTTTGGGACCTGGATGTGGTTTCTACAGTTGCCACCGAAGAGACACTCTGTATACCCTCTTATGCTTCACTGAAGAGTCAAAATTTGGACATAAGAGCCTAGTTGGCCTCACCTAAGTCCTTAGTTGGTGCTTAGATTCCAGGGAGCTGGGGCAGGGTATACCTCCTCCTTCCTCTCCTGGAGTTAACTACAAGGAGCTGTCTCCCAGCTGTTTGGAGGCCCCATCATGTGCCCCTGGGCAGAGGGTGCTATAACCCTGGGAACATATAAATGTTCTTTGTGGTGCATTGATAATAAACATCCTTAGAGACGCAGCTGGCTAACTCACACTGTCAAAACCATGAGTCTACATGAGTCTCTTTCTTCTATAAGGAGGACCAGGAGGCAGAGATGTGCAGCTCATTGAATTCAATCTTTCACCCGATGAAAGGCATCAGGCATTCAGGGCAGGCAGCCTTGGCTTCTCCGCCCCCCACCCCTTCATTTATAAAGCTACTACTGCTTTTATACACAGCCAATGCCTTTGTTGAAAATTACAATCAGGAATTCTCTTTCCTCTTAGTGCTCAAAGTGGCCTGCTTGGATAAGTTCAGCAACTTCCCTTTTGTATCTGGCAAAGGGCAAACAGAAACGTTCCCCATCACCCACCATGTGCAAGCAGGCTGTGCATCACTGCCATTGAGTTGGCCCTGCTTCATAGTAACCATACAGGACAGAGTAGAACTACCTCTTCACGTCTCCAAGGCTTCAAGACTTCACAAGAACGGAAAGCTTCATCTTTCTCCTGCAGGGTGGCTGGCTGGTGGGCCGCAGTGCTGACCTTGTGGTCGGCGGTCCTACGTACAACTCCCTGTACCACCAAGGCTCCTTGAGTGGGTCGGTCCGTCCTTACTGAGCACGTGACATATGTCAACAGAATATGAAAACGTGCCACATGTGTTCTTTAACTCAATCCCTGAAACAAGCAACCACACGAGGTAGACACTATTTAAAATGATAAATAAGGATAAGAGAGACATACTGTCCTAAGGTTCGTAGGAAGGAAATTGCAAAGCCAAGATTGAAACCCAGGTAGTCTGCTCCGAAGTTAGCACTAAATGATCTCCTTTGTGATAGCTGAAGCTTATCTCTCTTGGTGGCAGTTAGCAGTGAAGATTGATGAACCCATTAAATGCTTATTTACTGAGTGTTGATTCTTCCTCAGGGGAGAGAAATGGCGTGGTCTCTACTGAAGAACAAAGACACATCAAATAATCCTAGAATTTTATGGGAAACTACACGTGTTAAACATACATCACAGGGGATACCTCGGGTGCTATGCACAGCAGCTAATGATAAAATGCTTTCATTTGGTCAGATAAGTATGAGCTAGGAGCCCCATGGCAAATATTTATGAGCTATTTACAGTCACGACTGCAAGACTAATACAAGCTAGCCCCAGTTGAGAGAGCCTTGCAGTGGAAGGAGCACGGAGGCAGAAGGACAATATGCCAGACAACCATGTAGGCAGCTTCTCTTCTTTCCTTTCGTGCCTGTCTATATTCTTTTCCCTGGTCCTGAGCCTTCGAGAGGTAGCTGAGCAGCATGGCCTTGCAGAGGTTGTCCTAAAAGTGCACTCTGCCTGTGCTAGTCTGGGTACTTTAGAGAAACCAATCCACAGGAACTCATGTATAAGAGAGAGTGTTATACAAAGGTTAAGTGCGCATCAAGAAAACATCCCAACCCAGTGCTGCCCAAGCCCACAAGTTCGACATTAACCCATATGTCCAACACCAATCCACAAAGTCTTCCTCCATCTCACAAAATAAACACAATGATGCCGCCTGCAAGAGGAAAGCCAAGCCAGTGAATGTGTAAGCATTTCAGCACTGGCAGGAGTCTCCAAATGACTATTCCAGCACCCAGGGCTGCATTGGGTAGGTCCATGTGGCTTCTCAGGGATGTCTTGCAGGAAATGAGCCTTGCAAGCTGAAGCAGGGAACTGGCTAAGGCAGCTGCACCCTGGTCCGACCATCAGAAAGCATGTGACCCGAGAACTAGAAAGGGGAGGCTTAATGGGCCAATTATCCCTCTGCCCTTCAATTAACTCCTCGTGTTTGTCTGTCAGGTTGGCACAATAAACTCACTACCTCACTGCCCCACGATGAGACTCTAGTGTTTAACTCTCTGAGGTAGAAGACAGTTCTCCTTGAAATGGGTATCAAACAAGCAGACCTCAGAAGAGAGGACAGAGACTCTTGGAGGCTGAAATCCCAGTGGAAAGTTCTAGAAAGGAGGGCAAAGTGCTTCTTCTAGGCTTTCCCTGAGGGCCTTCTGTGCATTGGGGAGGGTTGTGATGGCACACTGTTTCCATAGGCTGGTGTGAACCTCATCACACGGGTTCCTGGGGAGCTGGGGACACCAGGGATCCCACCGAACACTTGGGAAGTGTTTCTTCAGCTGAAAATGATGTCATTGGAGCACCCATCATGCATTGTTTTGGGGAAAGTTAGAGAGGGCTAACTGTGGGCCATCATCTTAAGGGGTGCTCACTGTCCCCACACTTCACAGGTGAACTACACTGGCAGGCCTGTGGGGTGAGACCAGGAATAGCAGAGCTGCTAGCTTCTCAGTTTGGGACCAGGTCTCCAGATGGTCAATCCTTGGGCATGGTGTGTGCCTTTGGTGGGACTAACGCTCTTGCCCCCATGGCCTGTGATGGGATGTTTCTGTTAGAAGCACTTATTTTGAACATTTTTTTGCAAAAGTTGATAATCCCGAGAAGCTGGTTAGTATGATGTCCCACCTCAGTGGATCCTGATTAGAGTAGGTGGTGACTAAGGAAATTTCTATTCAGAGAAAAGGTGCCAAGAGAAATATTACTCCAGGAATATTCCAGTTGAAATATTCGTCATCTTGGAGCCAGGCGACAAGAGTTTAAGTCCCAATTTGCTACTTACTAACTTGTGCAGTCCCCGAAGCTGTAACATTTGGTTGTAAAATGGAGCTGATACTATCTTCCTTCTAATAAAACAAATAAACTGCCCCATGGAGTCAATCCTGGCTCCACGAGAAGAGCTGTTCCTGAGGGTTTTCCTTGTGGAAGCAGATTGTCTCACCTTTCTTTCTCTGAGGGGCTGTAGGGTTTGAACTTATGAACATCGCATGAGTAGGTCAGTGTGTTACCCACTAAACCATCAGGGCTCCTACCTGCTTCATCAATTTGTAAAATTTCATAAATGGCATGATACTTATTTAATACAGGAGCTCTTTAAAATCTAAAATACTTTTCAAATTAAGAAAAAAATACTATTTCCATTAACCTGAAAGTCAATGAAGTTAAAAAAAAAAGGAGAATGAGTTCATTGGCATCCCTTGATAGTGGCAATGATTAAGACACTCGGGCTACTAACTAAAAGCTTGAAAGCTTGAGTCTACCCAGGGGTGACGTCAAAGAAAGGCCTGGTGATATCTTTGTGAAATATCTGCCATTGAAAATAATGTAGAGCAGAGTTCCAGTCTGACCCTCATGGGGTCATGAGTCCACCAAAGGACAACTGTGTTTTAAAATACTGCTGCAAATCCAGAGCTGTTGTATTCCCAGTCAGCCTGTATTCTACATAAGTGACATGCCCAGGGATGAGAGGAGGGGAGAGGATATTTCTGACCAAAGGCCATATATATGTAGGGGCATGCAAGCCCCCCTGATTACAGGTAACCATGTATGTCACAAGAAGGGTTGTACCATAGTCAATACAAGTAATAGAAGGGGGATGATTTGGGGGTATACACACACTAGGAAGAAGAGGGATTAGGGGTACACATGTGACAAGTTGGGCGGACCCTAGACTCAAGTTGACAGTCCTTGAGCTGGTTTGACTTATACCGAAAGCAGTCCACTCTCATTATCAGTAGGGAGTGAGCCCCACCTAGGGCGGGACAGACACTAGAGTCTGATGACCCTAAATGGCTGAATGCCTTCAGAGAGAAACACCTCCCAGCAGCTAGCTGACCTTCCATGTGCTAGCAAGCAGCATCTTAAGCTTGGCATATTTTGGGGGAGACAACCTGAGGAGAAACCTTTCTGTATCCCACAATTCCCCCTTTTGCTTTATGTATTAAATTCAAAAGAACTACAGGGGCAGCATGGTTATTTTCTATAATTGAAAGCTGTCAAGGCAAAATTAGTGACAAAGTTAATGTAGCCAAGGCCAAATTTCAAGCTATGGCAAATGTTTGGAATCCAGGGTCAGGGAATAAAGAGCCCCAGCCCATCTGCTATTGGGGGAAGGCATGAGAGGGGTTTGATGCCGCAGCAGGAAGAGATGGGAATGTCTGCTTCCACGGGGAGACAGAATCCACCATGTGCTCACTTTAAGGCAGCATAGCTCTATGGGGAGAATCTGTGGAAATGATGTTTAACTCAGGAGAAAGTATTTGGACTTGATCTCTAACTTACCAAAGTGGTGGCTTTCCTACCGTGAAACACTAGCTTACCAGATTCCCTTTGTTATAAGTTAGGGAATAAGCTCCAGTCATATTTCCCTCGGTGTTAGTTTCTCACATTTCCCAGTCATCCAGAAGTGGCGGGATTACCCAGGACCAGCACACAGCTCTCTCGTGCAGATCTAGCTCACTTACTGCTGTACCAAAGGTCCTCTTGCTCTGTGTGCAAACCAGATGTTTCAGTCTGGTGGTACACATCTGATGTTATTTTTACTGATACCGCTCCTTCAGCTAACAAGCCTCATTTGCATGTCTCCTATGATCCACTAATGGAATGTCTGCTCAGCCACACCAACAGACCTAGCCTTTCGCCTAAATCCATGTGTAGGGGCCCACAGTGCACTTAATTATTCTTAAATTCATTTGCTAGGACCCTGGCTGACTGTTTTTGTTTACACTAGAAGCCTCTTAGTTGTAGCTATTAGGCAATTTATAAAGTCAATTCTTTATCTTTTAATTATGTGTGGTCATGTTATGTTTTGTTATTTGGTTGATTGCTATATTAAGAACAACCATTGACTACTTACTAGACTATGAACTCATGGTGGGGCTACAGAACAGAGTAGAACCAGCTCTGTGGGTTTCTGAGATTGGAACTCTTTAGAAGAATAGAAAACCTCATCTTTCTTCTGTGGAGTGGCTGGCGGGTTTGAACCATTTCTGTTGTGGATGAGGAAACACTTTCACAGATAGTGGTGAAATTTATGTAACATGATGGCCCTATTAATGTTATTGAATTATATACTTAAAATGATTAAAATTTTGTGTTATATCTATGTATGCATATATTAGCATAATAAATATTATAAAAATATTCCCCTGGTATTTTTAATTGACAAAAAATACAGTTAGATAATCCAATTACACATCATGGATTAAGGAAAATGAGGCCCGAGTGGTACTTAGAAGCAAACAAATGGGGAAACGTAGAGAATTCATTAACATTATTGTGTTATTGTGGGTAGACTAGAGAAACAAATTCATAAACATGCATATGTGTATAAGAAAGAGTTTTATATACAAGAGCAATTGAAGATTGAGAAAACATCCCAGCCCAGTCCAGATCAAGTCCATAAGTCCGTTATTAGCCCATATGTCCAACACCAATCTATAAACTCTTCTTTAGATTCACAAAACACATGTAATGATGCAGAATGCAGGGTGATCACAGGCCAGTGGTGGGAAGTCTTGTGGATCCAGTGGTGTTGAACGCATCTCAGCACTGGCAGGGGTCTCCGTGTGGCTCCTCCAGCTCAGGGCACTAGAGTAGCTCCATGTGTCTTGTCATCTGCAAAGGCCTCCCAGGGAGTCAGCCTGAATCCTGCCTACAGCAAGCTAATTAATTCCTTAGTACCTCCAAATATGGTCATCAAGCTGTGACCTGATTGACAGGCTAAACTCCACCCCTTCATGCTTAATCCTCTCAAATTGACAACAGATTATGTAACTACCACAATTATTTATGTTATGACAGCGGTTCTCAACCTGGGTCATGACCCCTTTGTGGGTAGAACAAAGGTGTCACCCGATTCATAACAGTAGCAAAATTACAGTGAAGTATCAACAAAAATAATTTTATGGTTGGGGGTCACCACAACACAAGGAACTGTATGAAACGGTGGCAGCATGAGGAAGGCTGAGAACCACTGTGTTATGAAGACTGGCAAATACTAGAAAGTGGGCTAAAATGAGATGTGGCAGAGACAGGATGCATAATTTCACTTTTCTTTAATTGCTGGTTTATGACTCTTAACTCAAGCTAAGGTGACATTTTTGTACCAACCTCTATTTCCCCAGTTAGAAATGGTATCCCCTTCATCTGACGTGACATTGAATTTTAACTGAAAGATTCTCTCATGGATGTGTTCCCCATGAGTCTGTCAGCTTCTTTGGACACAGTTCTAGAATGTATGCATCTCTGCTGACTTAATTTTGTCCAGAAAGCACCTTGTTCGTATCCAATAGACCACCAGTCATTGTTTGAAGCATGGCTACATTTGCGCAGAATAAAATTGACACGATGGCCCCAGAAACCCTTTCTGAGACAGTCTGGAGTTGAGCCTTGGAGACACATGGACCTGACTTTGAACTTCAGCTAGTCTGCCATGTATGAGCTGTGTGAGCCTGGAAAAGTCATTTAACCAGTATAAGCTCTATTTTCTCATCTGTACAAGGGAGATGAAATCACTAATTCAGGACGTTGTTGTGAGGACAGATGAGATAACCCAGCGCAAAGGCCTCAAGAAGTTCCGAGAGCCCTGTGAGCGGCATTCGTCATCATAGCAGTAGAAGGAATAGTAGTAATAACAGCCAAGGCAGTTCGCAGAGATTTTCACATAGAGAAAATTGCCGGTGGGTTATCTAAAACTCATGCTATTCCCCCATCAAACCATTCTAAAATTTTTAAAATTTATTCTTTGACAAGTTTCTGTTTGAACAGGAAGAGAGGGGATTAAGTCTATCAACGGCGTAGTTCTTGATTTGCTGCACCGGAGGTTCGTGTAGCAGACAAACCATCGAAGCTAGGTTTTCTGTGCTCAGAATCCACGGGACTTGAGTGAGAATTGGGATGCGTGCACAGTGGGCTGAAAATTTCACAGCTGCGCACTGTGTGGAGGGCTATGACGACTTAGTTCCCTAGTGCCACCATCACGAACAGTACCAGGAGCAGGTGACACTAAAAAGCGAATTGTATTTTCTTCCAGTTCAGGAGCTCAAAGTGTAAACCAGGGTCTCAGCCAGACTGACTTGTTCCTCTCTTGATTTTGGCAACCTGTGATCCTTGTATTCCTGTGCTTGTAGACTAGTCCTCACATGGAATCTGTCTTCCTTCCTCTTGTGTGTGTCTCTTAGTCTATTTGATTTTTTTATAGGAGTCCTGGTGGTGTAGTGGTTAGGAGTTGGCCTGCTTACCACAAGGTCAGCAGTTCGAAATCATTATCTGCTCCTTGCTCCGGAGAAAGACTTAGCAACTCGCAGGGACATGTCTACTGGGTCCTGTTGTCAGAATGGACTCAAGGGCAGTGAGTTGTCTGTTTACTCAGAGATGATGAAGCTTACGACCCACCCTCCTCTGATAGGGCCTCATGAATGTAATAAAACTATCTCTACACCAAACTATCATCACATTCATAGGTACAGGGATTAGAATGTCTACTTTCCTTTTGTGGGGCACACAATTCAATGTATAGCAACCAAAACAACCACAAACAATAACTGACTGGTGTTTAGTCAATGCCAATATGCACCACAGTCCTCTCGGACAGGGCAGAGCTGCTCCTTTGAGTTTCTGAGACTGTTGGCCTCTTAGTGGGAGTAGAATGCAAGCTTTCTCCCTCAGAGCGGCTCGTGGTTTCAAACTGCTGACCTGACAGTTAGCATCCCAACTCATCACCCTCCATGCCCCCAGGGCGTCTCTTCAAAGATAAAGGGCCATAGAACTCCAGTGTTTCTTCACGACTATTCCAGAGGTTGTATGACATTTTAAACAGAGATGAAAACAATCGAACTAGCGACACGCTTTGCCTCTGTTGCTCACCTGTGCAGGTTGCTGAATCTTTTCGGTGCTAGCTTGTGACATGATCTTTTCTGTGTTAACTTGTGACTCACATGTCCCTGTGAGTTTCTGAGTGGAATTGAGGAAGCCCTCCTGTTTCCTGCTGTCCCCATCTTAGAGAGATGTAGCAAAGAGTAACTGCAGATTTATTTGCAAAAGTACCCCGTGACCTGCTGAAGCCTGCCACGGAGCTTGGAGCCCTGCTCCTCCATGTCTCGGAAAATATTTTTCCAATCTCAGTCTTGCTGTGGCTCCTGTTGTCCTAACCACATGCGGCCCCAGTGAGTGGGCTCTGAAGAAAGAGGGACTGCCGGGACAAAGAGGGTGTGGAGTGACACATGCCTGGAAGTGGGCCCTAGCATCTCCTATGGATGGTGGCAGGTGTGAAGAGACAAGACAGAGGTCTTATCTCCTGACCTGGAGTGAGAGTTTTCTGACCCTCTCTCATGCTCTGGTGCCTTATCTCAGCCAGGCAGGGGAAGTGGTCCTGTGGGGCCAGGGTCAGCTGATGGGGCCTCTTGGCTGGGGAGCCCTTCCTTCCCACAGGTGATAGAAGGATTTATGGCAACTGATCAAAGGCTGAATTTGAAATCCAGGAAACAGAGCCTAATCCTGGACTTTAGGGCAGCAACGGACACAGAATTTGTGTCTTCGAAGAACGTTTATAAGATGCATAGTGATTCTTCAATGTGGTACTAATAGATTTCATAGTAATGTTAGTGACAAGTGATTGCTTTAAAAAAAACTCAATGAGATAGAACTATTTTAAAATGGCAAGTCTTTATTTTCTTCTCCTTTCCCCATCTTCTTTTTCCCCTTTCTCTGGTTCAACAAACACTTAGAGAGTTCTGGGTCCAGCTCGAGGCTGTGATAGGTATTGGCAGTACAAAAGGGTAACGTAACCTCTGCCCTGTTGGTAACTACTTTGGCCTGGGGGTTTGCCATGAAGCAGAATTCACTGGATGGCAGTGAGTGAGAGTTATCTATCTATCTATCTATCTATCTATCTATCTATCTATCTATCTATCTATCTATCTATCTATCTAGTTAGTTAGAAAGAACTAACGGGTGGGTGGGTAAGAAAGGAATGGCCCATAGTTCAGTGGTTCTCAAACTTCCTAATGCCGTGACCCTTTAATACAGTTCCTCATGTGGGGACACCCAACAATAAAAATGATTTCTGTTGCAACACCATCACTATAATTTTGCAACTGTTATGAATCGGGTGACCCCTGTGAAAGGGTCGTTTGAACCTCAAAGGGGTCACCACCCACAGGTTGAGAACCACTGCGCATAGTTGACTAGTCTTAAGATCAGATCATGTGACTTCACTTTTCATGGGTATTTATTTCATTGCAACCTGTGAACCATCTGCTCGGGTAGCTAATAATGCTGTCGGAGTTGTTAGGAGCTCTCCCGGGGGACTCACTCATTGGGACCACGTGCACAACAGAGGGAAGCGCCGCCTGGTCCTTCACCATCCTCACAATTGTTCTCATGTTTGAGCCCATCGATGCAGCATTGCCTGGGATCCCCACAATAACCCGCAACGGGGACAGTAGTAGCAGATCAAAACCGAGAGAAGTCAGGAGTTTTCGGTGAGTGATTCAACAGCTGTTCAGGCCCCAGTTCGCTGAATCTACCATGGGCTTGCTTGGAGCCTTGCTCCCCAACGGCCCTGAAAGTGCTTGGTGGAGCTCAGCCCCAGGAGAAGCGTTGTCTTGGGCAGGACTGTGGTCTAGAGATGGCCCATCTTGCTGCAGGAGGGCCTTGGCTTTCTCCTCTTCCCCATAATGTTTCATCCGTGCCTCCTGCCCCTCCTGCTGGCCCTCGGTGACTGCTTTCCTGGGGAGACCTCTCGCTATGGGGGGGAGGGGGAGGGAACCCTGCATGTGACTGTTAATCTTTGTTAGCTCCTACTCATCGTGGCTGAGATAACTCGTGGTCATAGTTTCCTCCGTGATCAGTACCCAATTCTCTTGAACTCCCTACAAGTGGTCATGCTGTAGACTCTGTGCCTCGGGTATCCCAGGTATGAATTGGGGGTTGGGAGAAAGACAGTTTTGGGTACTTGTTTCTTTCCAACTGCGGCCTAGAGGCAGGACCTCCATCTGAAGCCAGCTGACAAGAGTCTAGGCCCAGCTTCATTACTGACCAGCTGAGGGAAAAGTGAGACTTTCTACTCCCATACAGAGTTACGGTCTCTGAAACCCACAGGGGCGGTTCTAGCGCACACTACAGGGTGACAATGAGTCAGAACGGACTCGGTGGCAGTGAGTGAGCCAGTGAGCGAGCGGCTGCAGGTGTGTTGATTTTCTGCCGCCTTTTCTTCTTTGGAAGTGGGGAAGAGAGTTATGGGCACACCTGTTTATTGTCATGCGAGACCACTTGTCTCTAAGCTGCTCTCCCTGGAGATCAATCAGCTTCCTGACATTAGGGGCTGTGGAGTCAGAAGACTCGCTTTATAAAAGATCACCCTCCTTTTAAAAGGTCTTGATGTTTCAGGAGAAATCACGAGTGAGAGAGAGAGAGAGAGAGAGAGAGAGAGAGAGAGAGAGAGAGAGAGAGAGAGAAGGAATACTCATGAGATAGAGCCTAGTAGAAGCCCTTAGATCCTGAGCTTTCTGTTAGATCTCTCATGGGAGAGATAGACCTTGGCTTCATGAGAGAAAGAATTCACGCAGAAGCCTAGTTTGTGATCCAAGTGAGTTTATAGAGGATAGAAATGGCAGAAATGTGTGGGACCGCACCCTCCCATTGGGAGGTATGGTCGATGGTACTGGTTAACCCCATTGGCTGAGTAAGCCCACCTGGCCTGGATGGGGTCCCACCCAGGTTTACCAGCTTCCTGTCTCAGAGACCTGAATGTGTGCACACCCTCCAGCCTTCGGCGGCCTTCGGCGTCCTGTAATGGGGGGCGAGGGGTTTGGGCATGTAGAGGGACAGCCCTTAGTTCTGTCTCTAGCTACCTAACATTTCATCCTCCATTCGCTCTGGAAGTGAGCTCACCCCCTTGGACCGATTTCCAGGCAAACCGTAGACTGCTCTATAAGAGAAACAATAATGCCAACGAAGTGCAAACCCCTCAGAAGAACCAACCACCTGAGGTCAAGGGGCAGCACTTACTCAAAGACCAAGTTAAAAAGGATTAGAAAACAAGGGGGAATGGAAACAGGAGACACAGAGAGGAATTGGGCTAAGTGATGTTACACAGAAGGGGTTGCAATCAATGAGATGAAACAAAATACATCATAATAACAACAATCATAATTCCCTTTCCTTCAAACAAGGCAAACCACTTCAACGTACAAAGTTTGTCTCTATAATTGTAAAATAGAAATCATATGCTGGTCTAACTCTGCTTGTTGTGGTGCAAATAGTTAACATGCATGGCTGCTCACCACAAGGTTGGAGGTTTGAGTCCACCCAAAGGTGCCAGCAGTCACAGTCAGCTCCATAGCAACTAGTCCTTACCATGCCTGTGTTAGTTGACAAAACTGATAGCAGACACCTCTCTTTGAATTTAGGTTGTACTTACCCATGAAACCAAATAGTCACTTTAATGAAATCTTTGACCCAAATTTCTCCCCTAGCCACTTGTCTTTCACTCGAGGCTACAATTCTTTCTTTCCCATTGGAAGCCAAGGTTACTAAATTTGAGTCTGAGATAATGGCAGGATGGAGGCTCGGAGCCAGCCCATCTTGTGAATGGATGCCCAGGAAGCTCAGGGAAAGGGGAGGGCAGGGTTCAATCCATTGTGTCAAGATTAGCCAGTGGCCGGGATCCTCTATTTTTCCCTCCTCATCTCTATAAACATCAATGTACCTAGCTTCTTCCAGCCATTTCCATTTTCTGGGATCAAATGGCTTCCTTATGGAACGGTTCTCCATGGCTGGTCCGCAGATCTGTCATCTTTATAGGAACAGACAGCTCATCTTTTTTTCTGCATGGCTGCTGGTAGATTGGAATGATCAGTCCTTCATTTAGCCTGCAGACACTTCATTCACCAGGCTCCTTTTAACACTGGTTAAAGGTATGAACTTAAATGTACCAGTATGGGAAGAAGTTACTGCAACATCTGGCACATAGTAGGCTCTTGATAGACAATGTTTCACGTTCCATCTAGGGCCGTAGTCTCCCTCCTGGAAAGTGAAGATGAATGTTCGTGGGATAAGTATATCCTCCGTCCTCCCTGGATTTACTGACGCTGCTTTTAAAGAGCTGGCTGAGATCTTAGGAAACCTCATGTGTAATCCTCTCAAGGCACAGAAAGAGGAAGCTGAAGTTATGATAATGAGACCACTCCCCAGACTATTTAGCTAGGCATAATGATGTCAATTCCACAACTCGCCCAAGAAGTCTACCCTTAGGGTACTGAAATGGTGTCACAGGATGTTGGAATATCTATACCTCATATAAATCAAACTCCCACCTCACTGCTATAGAGTGTATTCTGACTCATAGCAACTTAGGAAAGAGTGGAACTGCCCCTGTAGGCTTCTGAGACTGGAACTCTTTACTGGAGTAGAAAGCATTGGCTTTCTTCTGAGGAGCAAAGCGGTGGTTTCCAACAGCTGAGCTAGCCGTGAGGAGCCCAGTGTGTGACCCACTAGGCCAGCAGGGCTGCAGGGTCAGGAGTTGCCCTTTACTTCCTGATGACCCATCTCTTTCGAGCCCTCTCGTCTCTGGGCATCACAGCAAGTCTCTCTTGGTTTTGACCAGACCTGGCCCTCGAACATGCACAGAGAGGACAGTCACAACCTTCAGTGAACCCCAGAAGGAAAGACTTTGATCAAGGAACCAAGAGTGCCGGAGAGACATCACAAGATTAACTCTGAAGACATGTGGAAGGGAGAGGTCTATTGAATCTTTTTCCTGTCAAGAATTGTAACCTGCAACTGATGCACATTCATGACCATTCTTCCCACAGACTTACATATTCATAAGCCCCTCAGGGTGTATGACTACAAATTCCCGTTTGTTTCAGGAGTTTGCCTTGACATGGGAGGGTGGGTTTGCTTCCTGCTTGACCTGCAGAAGGAAGGCGTTTCCCTTTCACTCCAGGCAATGTCTGTCTTATCTTTTCAGAGGTACCTGCTCAGACCTGGCTGGGCGACAGTAGCCAGGAGTAGCAACAGGTTTCCTGCTTCTTTCCTTTGTTCCCAGCTCCCAGTGATCTATCTACCATTTGCTTCACTGTGGCCTCTGCCTGCTCTTCCTCAGTCCAGAGGCAGCCTTGCAAGCCAGCCTGCTCAGAGCGGCCCTGGGCTGCTCACTGGAGCCGAGACAGCAAGTGCCGCAAAAGGCCATGCTGTGTGCGGTTGGTGCCAGGCAGCATGGGAAGCAAGGCCTTGAGAGGTTCTGGCAGCGGTGACCTACTTACAAAAGAAAACCAAACAACCAGGGGACAGCCATCGTGCATTTCGTCCATGGCCAGGCTGGTTCTCTGCCATCCCCTGCCCAGAACAGAACTTGCCTGAATAAAGGAATTGGGGCACTGTTAGCAGGACCTTGGGACTGTGGTCAGAGGCACTCACACTTATCATCTGAACCAGAGCCCACCCAGGGAGGCAAGGAGAGCTCCGGAGGGAGCTCTAGTGCGGTAGGAAAGAATTGGGTGAGCAGGGAGGAGTGCGGGACTCAATCCCTTCCTCTGCCAGCTGCACGCCAGACTGCTAACAGGAAGGATCTGTAGGGTATTTCCCAGTCCAAACGGTGCACTGCAGGACCACATCAACATCTCTAACACTCCGCCAACACTGGACTTTTGTTTTCTGTTTTTTCCTTTCCACAAATACTTATGGAACGCCTTCTGTATGTCCGGGAATAGGATGTCCGCATTCACTCTAAATCCACTGCCATCAAATCAGTTCTGACTCATAGCGACGCTATAGGACAGGGCAGAAGTGGCCCTGTGGGATTCCAACAGTGTAAATAATCTTGGGAGTAGAAAGCCTCATCTCTCACCCATGAAGCAGCTGGTGTTTTCAAACTGCTAACTTTGCATTCAGCAGGCTACTCCCCACCAGGGTTCCTTGGGAGGAAATTCTTGCTCGTGAAACTAATTTTGAAGGACCTTGAGGTTCAGCACGTGATCCATAGCAATGTGTTTAATAAACACTGGCTTTGAATTGTGACAGCTATATACATTTATACACACACACACACACGCATAATGGCGGTCTCAAGTTACACAGCTGCAAGTGGCAGAGTCAGAGTTGAGGTTTAGGACTCAACTTTGTATCGTGTTTCCATCACATCACACAGCTGGCTACCCTTCGGGTCCTGCCACTCTAAGATTCCTCACATTACCTCAGTGTCGTCTACCTGGAATTGCAGGCATGAGCACGGGTGCTTACAGAGTTCAGCTCATGGACGTCCACAGACAGAACCCAAATCTTCTTCCTCTCTTTGCAAGCTTATCCTCTTTGCTTCCAAGAACGGGAGGCGGCAGAAGTTCCCCAATCAAATTAAGGAGTGTACCTGTAGCTAGAAGGATCCAGCACGGTGTGTGGTTATGTGATATCTATAATGAGCTGCTTCCTAGCATCCCACTAAGACAGAGTAGAACTGTCCCCTAGGATGTGCACGGCTACAAATCCTCATGGAAGTAGATGGCTTCCTCTTTCTCCCGAGGAGTGGCTGGTGGACTCAAATCACTGACCTTTCCGTTAGCAGCCAGAACACTTAACCCACTGCACCTCCAGAGCTCCTTAGAAGAATGGGACTACTGTGTCCACCATGGCCTTCTCTATTTCTCTGCTAGGTTTGGTAATTCATTGCCATGGCCACATGGAACCCTCAGACCATGCTCACCACTATGGGGTTTATTAAGTAAGCAAGCAGGTTCCATACAGGAGAAAATACTCAGGATACAATTGTTCAGTCAGAACAGGTCATACCATTGTGGACAGCTGATAAATGCCCAAAGGGCATGCCACTCCACGGTAAGCCTGAACCCAAAGGCACTCAGTGACATCTCCCTGGGTCAGCAAACAAGCACCCTCAATTAAGTGCCCAGAGGGAATCCATTCCATATGCCAGTCTCCTGCCAAATAACACTCAGCTTGACTTGCTCTGTGGGCTGGGAAGTCCACTGCTCTGTCTCGTGCTCTGGTTCCTGGTTCTTCTGCTTCTGCTCCTTAGCCACTCTGTTGTCATCACAGTGTCTTCTAGATCCAGGAGCTTCACCGCACAAAGATCTCAAAGTCCAGAGGACACATGTCACTCCTGGTTCTTGCTGGTAGTGAAAGTTCCATCCGATTCTGAGAGGGCTCATTTTATACCAAGCAGGATGGCAGGCACATGAAGCCTGTTAACAAGTACTCCTAACAGAAACGTATCACCTTCTCTTACCCAGAGCATCAGGAAAAAGTGCTTTGGTGGAATTTACAGAGACTCTGGCTAGAAGTGTTCCATTAAATAATTCAATGCCCTGCACTGGGTATAGACCAGTGAGCTTCTTCCAAATGCTGAACAATATGCCACACTCGTGAAAGGATACACAGATGTAAGCTGCAGAAGAAGTAGGAACATTGGAATGGAAGAGATAACCCAGAGATAACTCAAGGACAAGAACTTGTTTAGCTGTTTGGAGTGCTACAGATTAGAACAAAGAGCCGAAGAAGACACAAACACGAAAACAAAAACAAAACCCAAACCAGTGAGTCCATTTCGACTCATAGTGACCCTATAGGACAGGGTAGGACTGCCCCTGTGAGTTCAAGTTCCCGAGACTGTAGCTCTGCACGGGAGTAGAAAAGCTCACCCCTTTTCTGCAGAATGGCTGGTGGTTTTGAACTGCTGACCTTGAGCTTAGCAGCTCAAAGAACTACCAGAGCTCCAGAAGAAGGTACAGGAGACAGAAAATGGACTGGGAGCCACGGACTTTCCTTGGTGCTTAAATTCTCCAGCCTGCACCGTGCACTGGGGTTTCAGAGATGATTTCCCTTCATCCAAGCAGCCCAAATGCAAATCCCCTTCTTCTTCCACTCCCTAGAGTCAGGGATATAAAGGAAATCACCTTGTGAGGTAAGGTTTGGAAGACAACTGACACCATCCGAGCAAAGGCCTTAATTCAGCCCCAAGCCCCCAAGGCACACATTGCTTAAAAATGTATCTTTCAGTGAGGGTCACAGGGCTTGGCAGGACTTCAACATGGACAGTTGAGCTAAAGGGCAATGGGACACAGGGCAGCAAGAAGAGTCCAAAAATGGCGAGAGAGGGGTGCGACTTGGAGTAGATTTAGGTCACCCACCAATGATTTGGTAGCCCAGGGCATTCCACACAAAGAGGTGATTTAAATTCTTACAGATCTCCCTCTCCCTTTTCTCTCCTCCGCCCCACCCCCAGCATGCCATCTCTCTTTCTTATCTCTCATAAGTCTTGGATTGTTCTCGTGCCAAAAGTCCTTGAGAACTCTCTTAGGCTATTTGTGCAAATGCAACTAGCTCTCCAGTCTTGTTTCCCTAAGTCTAAAATCGCTCGGTTCTCATCGTTCCCTTGCATGACCTTCAGCATGAACATTTTACAAGCTAAAGTATCTTGTCAGGGACCTTAGGTCTATTCCTTCTGACATAATGCCGCCGGTATTCGTACATTACGTGGGGTTTGTAAGAGCCACAGTATGGCACAATGTGGGAATTCCACTGGCTTTGTGATCAGAAGAGTGGATTTGTAGTCCTCGTTTGCAAGAGAATCGGCTGTCAACTCTCGAATACCTGTCAACATGAATTTTGATATACATTAAAAAGCGATGCTACCTGCATGTTTTCAATCCCACGCTCATTTTGTAAACCCAACGAATCTGTATCGGTGGCAGCTCAAGCTGAAGTGCAGAGGGGGTGTCGTGACACTGAGATCACAGGCACCCCCCAAATCATCTTCATGTTGCTGGTTTCTCCCTTGGGAATGACGGAAGTCTACTCTCCAGGGTCCTGGAAAAAGTTTCAACCATAGGTTCACCACAACCTAAACTCAGAGGAGCCTGGGCATCTGCTATGACTCCCTCACCTCATCCCATGCCATCCAGCTCTGCCAAAGACGGGGGTTGTGCACTGCCCTGTGCCCTACAAGGTGGCCATCGGGGAGGCTCAGGCTGGATGCCACCTCTTTGTGTTGCTCTCACTGCTGCCTTCATCGCTCTCCTGGGCACACTCAGTCTTTGTCCTCATTATTCATGACGATTAGCAACCCTTACATCACATTGTTCTCCCTCTGAGTAGCTGGTGGGCTTGAAAGCCTGACCTACCCCTTAACCACTGTGTTCAAACCAACTCACCACCATTGAATCGATGCGGCTTCATGGTAACACTCCAGGAAAGGGTAGAACTGCCTCTTTGAGTTTCTGAAAACATAACTCTTCATAGGAGTGGAAAAACCCAATCTTTCTCCTCAACCACACTATATTATCAGGGCTCCTTTCTCGGTTTGTCAGAAGGATCCTTTTAGAGAACGTAACTTTGAGTCAGTCTACCCGAAGAACAGAGTGGATTTCAACATGGAGGGCTCATTTGGACCCTATCTGGGTTTGTTGTTAGCGGCAGTTGAGTTGATGCTGACTCGTGGGAGCCGCAGGTGTGCAGAGCAGAGCTGCTCCACCTGGTGTGTAAGGAAGCCGACTACCCAGGCCCGTCTCTATGGAACAAGGACCTTTCCTCTAGTAACTGCGAGTCTACCCATTTGTGCCACTCAGACTCCCTGTACAAAGGTTCTCCATTTCCCTCAACTCTCTGGATCCCCTAAAGCAAAGGTCATCTCCCTCTGCAGTCCCTTGGGAGAAGGACTCCCGTAAAGAGTTTCAGTCTTGGAAGCCCACAGGGGCAGTTCTACTCTGTCCCACAGGATAGCCTGGATGGCAGTGAGAGCTGAGTCTGGAGTCCCTATGTCCCCCCACCCCCTCACCCCGTGTCCCTGTTTCACCCTGGTCTTGCTCATCAGCGTCAACTTTGCATCAGAGAGGTGGCGGAATCGGTCGCAAAGGTTTCTGCCCAGATACAGAGGACTGAGTTCTCTTGCTATTTCCAGTCTTGCCAACCTCACTCCATATATGTCAAGCGTTGCGCTTTTATGTGTAAGGGGTCAGCATTTGGTCCACATAATTTGCGAAATGGCAGGGTCCCGGCAAGATTCCCTGCCTCAGGATTGGGGCAGCTTTAGAAGGGGAAGACCGGATGCAGAAGGGGAGGGCAAGGCGACAGTGAAGCTGTGTGATAGACGCACGGCGACTGGGGCGAGGCTGTGGGCACCTCCCAGACTCAGCGCTGTACCTAGACCTGTCTTCGTTCTATCCAAGACTGCTAGTGTGGAGGGGACGCAGCCTCTCTGCTCCTCCCTTTTCAGAAAAATGAGAAAGTAGAATGGAGGGTCAAGCCTCCTGGGAGGGGACTCCCTTCCCTACGTGGGTGGGAGGCGGTGGAAAGGAAACAAGGCACCCCTGGACGCCTGGAGAGGGCGCACAGGCTGAGGTGTCTAATGCTCTGTATAAGAGGGCCCGCGCCTTCACAGGGTCTGCAAAGTGAGCTGCTTACATGCACCGCTGCCGGGCAAGCAGAAGGGACACACGGAGCCAGGGGAGCTCCCTCTGGGTGTGGGTCAAGCCTCCCCTCAGCCCTGCAGCATGGGAGTCCACAAGGGCCCGATGCCAGCATCAGATCCAAATCCCAGGAAAGAGATTGATTCCAGGGAAACAAGGTAACTCTTTAAGCCAGATTTCCGTCGGCGCTCTAATTCCTGGGCTTGGCAAACTCTAACCAGCGCTTAGGACCAATGAAGTGGATCATTTGGGATCACTGTTGATTACACCTTGCTGGGTGAGAAACGGGAGGTGCAGGAAGGTTTGGCCACTAGGGGATCTACATGGGCACTGTCTAGGCAGGCCCCCTGGGGATGCGCCTTTGTGGAAGAGGGAAGCACTAGTGAGAGAAGGGGACTGCTGGTTTCAGGAGTGTGGTTTCCTTCGGGGAGGGAGGGTGGAGTCTTGGTTTACACACAAGTAAAATTTACCCAGTGCAACCACAGAAGACAACCCAATCAGAAAGAAAAAAAAAAAGAGGGTAAAATTCTGGAAGAGACATTTCTCTAAAGAAGGTGCACAAAGGGCTGGCAGGAAGTAAGATGCTCAGCATCCAGGACAGGCAAATCCAAATCCCCATAAGCTATGAGCTCATGCCCAGGAGGATGGGAATGGGAAACAACACATGCTGGGAAGGAGGAGAAGACACTGGGAGCCTCAGCCTTTGCTGCTGGCACTGTAGAATGGCACCGCTGCTAACCAGTGGTGACCCGTGGCAACTAGTCAGGCATCTGCTCAAAAACAAACAGACCACATGGCCAAACAATTCCCGTTGTCAATATCGGACTACAGACTTGACAATTTCCCTTGTCAATTTGAGACTACACGACTTGATAATTCCCCTTGTCAATATCAGACTATAGACTTGACAATTCCCCCTGTCAATATCAGACTACAGACTTGACAATTCCCCTTGTCAATATGAGACTACACGACTTGACAATTCCCCTTGTCAATATGCGAGTACACGACTTGACAATTCCCCTTGTCAATATCAGACTACAGACTTGACAATTCCCCTTGTCAATATCGGACTACACGACTTGACAGTTCCCCTTGTCAATATCGGACTACACGACTTGACAGCAGGGACTCAGAGCCATGTTCGCGGCAGTGCTCTTCACGGTTGCTCAAAGGTGGAAGCAGTCTTAAGTGTTCACTCAGAGCTGAATGGAGAGACAAAACATGGTACATAGACACAACGAAATATTACTCAGCCATAAAGATAAATGAAGCCCTGAGGTGTTTTACAAGATGGATTACCCATAAATGCATTCTGCTAAGTAAAATCTGTCATTCGAAGAAGGATCCATATTGTAGGATCCCAATTATTTGAAATATCTAGAATAGGCAAATGAATAGAGACAAAAATGAATTAGTGCTTACCAGGGCTAGAGTGGGCCATAGAGAGTTATTGCTTAGGGGATACCAACTTTCTGTTTGGGTGAATGGAGATTTTTGGTAATGGCGAAGTGTGACAGTTACACAATAGAATGAATGTAATCCAAGGCACAGAAGGGCACACCAAACACGGGTTTAAATCCGCACTTGTCAGTGATTTCATTTTTCTCAGATCCATAATCAAATGATGTATCGCACTGAGCAGATCTGTTGCATAAGATCTCTCGGAAGTGTTGAAGAGCAAGGCGGTCACTTTGAGGATTAAGGTGCGCCTGACCCAAGCCACGGTGTGTTTCAGTCACCTCACATGCACGTGGAAGCTGGACAATGACTAAGAAGACCTTAGGAGAATTGTTCCATTCTAGTCATGGTATTATAAAAGCTATGGAAAGTGCCAGAAGAAAACAATCCATCTGACTTGGAAGCAGTACAGCCAGAATGCTCTTTTGGAGTGAGGATGGGGAGGCCTCATCTCACATGTTTTGGAGATAATATCAGGAGGGACCAGCCTCCAGGAAAAGAGCAAGACTCTCCAGGAAACAGGGGCAGTGGGCAGGCAGGGTGGGACCCTGTAACAGTTGCGAGGATGACACAGGAGCTGGCAGGGTTGTGTTCTGCTGGGCAGGATCACTGTGAATTGGAACCAAATTGATGAGAGCTAACAACAACCTGTTGAACCATCCTTGGCTCTTCAGATGGCACCTGCCTCCACAACATGTGGGTCTTCCTCTCTGCGTCTACCAGCTTTCAGAATTGTTCTAAGAGCTTAGGTTTGGAGGAGAGGAGTCTTCAAGGGCAATCCTGGCTCTACATGAACGCACTTTGGTCCTTGAATGGATTCCACCTCAGGGGGACCTCCTGTGTCACAGAGCAAAGCTACTTCATAGAGATTTCTTGACTGCAATGTTTATGGAAGTCAACGGCAGGTCTTTGTGCTGCACTATCATTGGGCCTGAACCCAACCAAATGCTGTTGAGTCATTGTGGACGCATCGCCTTATGAGCTTGCAAGACAGAGGGGAACAACAGCTCTACGGGGTCCAAGGTGTGAATCAGTACATCAGACTGGCTAGCCTTTCTCCCATGGCGTCCTTGGTGGGTTGCCTCCCCAAACTTGGAGACAGCACTTGAGAGCTTTAACCACTGTGCCACCAGGTTCCCCTGCAAGGCTATCAGGTGCACTCAAACCACTGACTTTGAGGTTAGTAGCCAAGTGCAAGCCATATGTCCCACTCAGGGGCCTGCTGCATCTCTAGGGTTCACTCTGGGTGTCCTGGGATTCCAGACATTCCTTTCTGAGCCAGGCAAGACGCTGCCTTTGATGCTGTGCACAGAAAGGTGTCACACAGAACTGCGCTCCAGGAGATGTGAATACCAGGGCAGCCAAACCTTTCTCAAAGACGGAGGATCAATCGAGCTTCCAGGGCCTCAGCTCCTTTCCTTCTGGGTCAGCGTGCATATTGAACACACTCGATTGATACCGGCTGACGAGAGGATCGAATGCTTGAATGGAGTGTTTTGAGAAGCATACGTACAATCTGAAGCTAGAGACCATTATAATGAGAAGACCAGCGCTGGGATCTGGAGCAGGAGCTGGTTCCCGCTGCTCTCCAATCGCATCTGCTGTCCAGGCTCCCAGACGGCTGGGGCAGGAGCCAAGACCCAGGACTCTGGGCTTTGAGCAAAGCCCCGGGGGAACAGACATCCATCACAGGAGGTAATGGCACATGGAAGGGTTTGTCTCCCCCTCCCATCTTCTTCCTACGAGTGGCTGCTGGGAAAGCATCTGACTTTCCCAAGAGAAGAAAGGCCAATTTTAGAACAGTTTTCTTTTCGAAGCAAGTTGGCGCCAGCACTGGTCTCAGGCGAAGGTATTCTTGAGCCTGTTCCTGAGCCTGACCGTTTCCATCTCCCTCTCTCCCCCAACCATCCCGGTCATTGCTGGGCATCCCCGTTCTCCATTCTCTCACCAGCAACATGTCTCTGTGCTACTCTACCGTGAGTGCGGTGAGACCTACAAGCGTCACTCTTCCTTGGCTTCCTGAACAGACAGTGTAGGTTTGCTGGTCCTCTAACTTGCTACCAGCTTTTCAGGTGACAGGGTGGTGGGAGCAGACCATTTCCTTCTATGGAAAAGAGCCCTTTTAAGAAGGGCCACCGCAAAATATAAAACAAAGGAGGGCCACCGCAGGCCCTCCTCTCCTCCACACACTCTCTGTTATGGGTATAGGTCACAAGAAGTAGAACACAGAAAAATAGTTTGTTGAGCCGTTCACGCCAAGGCTCCAAGGGCTTGTGCTCAGGGCCTCCTGTG
Source organism: Tenrec ecaudatus (assembly GCF_050624435.1). Taxonomy (NCBI): domain Eukaryota; kingdom Metazoa; phylum Chordata; class Mammalia; order Afrosoricida; family Tenrecidae; genus Tenrec; species Tenrec ecaudatus. Next base: position 128,791,786 of record NC_134535.1, on the reverse strand, counting down.
GCCCCTGGTTCAGCAGCACCAGCATCAGCCCCAGGAAGCAACACAGGACCCAAGTCTTACCTCGCACCTCCTGAAACAGCATTGAAACACGACCCCAAGATAATTTTCAGGGCCATTGAAGTTTGGGAACCCACCACGTTAGCCTTGGGGGCTGGTGGACCATCAGCCTCCCTGTCACCTAGGAGCTTGTTGGAAATGCCCCGCCCAGACCTGCTTAAGGAGAAGTTGCAGGGTATGCCCAACACTCTGGTTCCACAGGCCCTCGGAGGGCACATCCTTCTGATGTGCTTGAAGGTTTCAGAAGCACTGCTTGAGAGCATGATTGCCTTTAATGATCACTTCCTGAGCAAAAGGAATGCCTGTGTGCTAAGTCAAGCCCTATGCAGTCGGAACAATACCGCCTGAGGTCCCAGCAAAAGTAAATACCCTGGGGCCTCTCTCCTTCCCTGTCTGCACAGGACCAGGCTATAAGGTGCAGGAGACACACAGCCCAGGAGACAGAGAGATGGGGAGGGGAACAGAAGAGAGGGGACCACACACATGAATCAGTTAATCAATGGAAACCGGCTTCTCCTTCTTAATGGGCATATGGATAGAGACCAAAATTTATTAGTGGTTATTAATAAGTGGGGAGAGGCAGAAAAAGGGGTCATTGTTTAGGAATCAGTATTTATGGGGTGGAAATTTCGGCTACCATTATTGGTGAAGTTGTACAACATGATGAATGTCTTTGATAACACTAGATTGTCCTTGCGATTAATATTGATTTGGTATTATATACTGAATATTTTTGAACATATATTATCTAACATATATTATCTAACAATAGATAATACATTCTGTAATGCATAGTGCACATGTATATTATGTATCATATATTTTGAATATGGTTGAATAGATATTCAACAATATCTATAACACCTTACTAATGCATATTATATTTAACAACATACATAATATATCTGTTCAACGGTAACCAAGAAAAAGAGATCTCCAACCAAGGTGTGTTTCATCAGAATTACCTGGGATCTTGCTACAGGGAGCCTCTGAGTCAGTCTGTCTGGGACGGAGAGGAACCAGGTCAGAGCCCGCAGCCCACTGGTCAAGGTTTTTCCATGGCTAGGGACTCATTAACATTGAGGGACTGAGGGCTGAACCTATGGAAATGGGTACTGGGCTTCCCAAAGCCTCACCACTCTCTCACCCGCACCCCGCCCGGCTCCAGAGAGAAAACCCGTGATTTGAATAGCCTGAGCTCCCTCTTAGATATCGATGCCTCACCTCTCCAGGGAGGGAGGTTCTGGAGGAGGTCTCTGTGGTCTTGTCTCCGTTCTGCCCCCCACCCCCCCACGGCGGTGTGGGGACGCCTTGTTGGGAGAGCTGTAGGGAGGAGGCGGCTTCCATAGCTTTTTTGGTACCTGGCCGAGGAAGTACCACCTTCGAGTTTCTTGTCTCTGTTTCGTTTGGAAGACAACATCCAGATTTAAGAAAACAACTACTTTAATTGATTAATTGTTAACAATACATTTTTGGGCCTTCTCCTTCATGCATTTCCTTCTTACCGCAGCTATCCGCACCACCCCTGCACCCCGCGTCTTGCAGCAGGCATCGGACATGCCTTCTGTGTTTATTTCTAAAAGGGATGTCTGCCATTTCCTTGGGACCCCATCTTTATTGGGGGAACTGTTGAACTAAAAATGCTGGCCCACCTGCTTCTCTGATCCCTGCTGAGTAAAATGATAGCATGATTCCAACTGCAGAGCTGTCACTAATAAATGCGAAATGGACTGTTTAGTGTTAGCTACATTGTCAGTTCAAAATAATGCAAAGCATATCACTTTATGTCACTGGGGAGACAAACATCCCGACATAGCCGACACTAGGCTGAGGATGCGAGAGGGGAGTACAGGGTGCATGTTCCTTATCTCCCCCCATGGGCACACGGTGCTCCCTGTCAAATTTAAGAAACCAAGGAATAGAGGCACAGGTGTTTAATTTTAAGCTGAAAATAACAACCAGAAGAGGAAGAAGAAAACCCCCAGTCACTTGTGCTATTGCAGGACAGAGGAAGGAGACTTTCTTCATTCCGTGCCTTTCTTTAGTGTCACTTTGTTTATTTTTAAGGTCACGTGCTTGCAGTCATTTGTGCAGCAAGGAAAGAAAGGAACGTTCCGCGTGTCCACTGGCTCCTGGTCCGAGGACACAGCCAGGGAAAGTTGGGCTTTCTCATACAGCTCAGCCTATCTTGGGAAGCCACACCTGGGGGAGTGAGCTGCTCTCCCCAGGTGTCACAGCCTGCCTGAGAGGGGCAGACAAACCCCCTTGCCTCGCAGCTCTGGAAGGAGCAGGGCAGAGAGAGAGAAGGGGCGTGTGGCTGGGGAACCCATCCTGCTTGTTCCAACTCTGCCCTGGAGTCAAGGCTGACTCCTAGTGACCCCTGGGAGTCTCTGACGCGGTAACGGTTTGCGGGAGTGGAAAGCCCAGGCTTTCTCCTGTGGAGCTGCGGGGGAGTTTCCAACTGTCGACCCTGCGGATCACAGTCCAGTGTGCAACCACGACCCCACCAGGGCTCCTGACTCAGGTGTTACTCATGTCATATGCAGACCACTAGGGAAGGGAGATCATGAAGAGGAAAGGTGATGTGGTCACTCTATCTCTCTCTTGGCCCTCCAGTTCCCACCCTCAGCAAGCAGTCACCCTGTGTTGGGGAGAAGGGCTGGCCTTCAGCTCAAGTTGACTGCCATCGCGTTGATTCGCACTCAGAGCAGCTGCATGGGGCAGGCGGAAGCGCCCCTGTGGGCTTCCCAAACAGTAACTGCAGGAGTAGAAAGCCTCCTCTTTCTCAGCTGGAGAGGCTGCTGGTTTCCAACCGCTGACCTTACAGCTAGCCCCCCAATGCATCACTACTACCCCCTCCCCGGGCTTCTGGAGGGAAACAGAGACAAGAGATCGGTTGTCCAGAAGCCCTTCTGTGACCAGGGAGAAGTCCCCAGGCAGGGAATCTTTCTGGTCAGTGATGGCGGATGGAAACCCAAGACCTCGGCTCTCCCAGTGGGCCAATTTTCCTTTTGAAGAGAGTGAGAGAAGAAACTTGAGTACATGGCCTGACGGTCCTAGTGCCTACCTCCTCTGGGCAGTTATTCCTGAGCCCGTTACTGCGTCCCTTCAGGGCTCTGCCCTGGAGGAAGGGTTGCCAACAAGCCTGGGGCCCCCGTCCAGTGGGAACCTCAAGAATCAAATCGTTGGGATTTGATCAGGGATTTGTTGAGCTGGGATTTGGGCTTCTTGATTCATCTTGACTCTTGTCTTTTCCATCTCCCCTCAAGCATGCCGTGGGGAGAGGGGGAAAGCGCTCAGGGCTGTGTGGTCCACGCGCAAGTGGACCACCAAGTTCACAAAGCCCTTCTCCCTCCGTAACTGTCCAACACACGGGGCCAAAGCCATCTCTCTCTGGGACTCTGCTTAAACGCCGCCTGCTCAACACAGCTCTTCAGTCAGGTCCGAGCGGTCACTCCCATTCCCATCTCCTCTTTCACTGTTGTCCACGCTCACGGTTTGTTCCCAGCGCTGCATGTTGGTAGCTAGTGCAGCCCTAGTCGCTTCTCTTTGTGCCTCTGGCTTTCAAAACCTTCCTCGATGCCTTCACAGGCTGTTAATGGGTCTTAGACGACATGGACGCACCCGTATGTTAGATTTGGCACACCGGGATTCATCCGTGTCTGTGGTCCCACTAGATTCCCTGAGGTCAAGCACTAAGACTATTGTGAGTTGCTGACTGCCTAGCCCCCAGCATAGCACAGTGCAAGCACAAAGCACACACCACACTCCTCGGAGCCCGCATAACAATGGAAATGCCCATCTGAACCCTGAAGTCGAACAGGCCTGGGTAAAAGGTCTGGGCGTGACTCTGGCTTGTAGTGTATTTGGGGGGCAAGTCACCAGTCTGGGTCTTAACTTCTTCATTTGTGCAGTGAGGTTGTTGAGACCCTGCCTTGCTGGACTGTTGTGGTGGTGAAATGGTACTGTCTCTGTGTGGTGCTCTGTACACACCAACGGGTCTGTGCCATCCGACGAGAATCATTCGACGCGAGCGGTGAATTTCACAACGTCGGGTTCTTTTCTGCCCGTCTTTGCTCTCCTCGTTGTGAAACTCCTAAAGTTCGGCATCAGGAGTAATGACAACTTTCAGAGTTAAATGATGAGGTCCCCAAATCATAATTCAACTGTTCTGTGCTAAAAAAACGATGTGTTCGTTCTACAATGAAAGTAATCGTGGATCTCCAGAGAGCTTGGGTTTTCCAGCCCCTGTCGCTTATGCAAGGATCCCCTGGTTGCAAGGTGGCTACTCACTGCACTGCTAACCCCAAGGTCTGTGGTTTGAAGCCACCGGCTGCTCTGTGGGAGAAAGATGAGGCTTTCTGCTCCTGTAAAGATGTAAAGCTTCAGAAACTCAAAGGGACAGTTCTCTTCTGTCGTAGGTTCACCATGAATTGGAGTTGGCAGGAAGTCAGGTTTGGGGTTTACCTCTAGCTTCCACACTGCTAAGACATCCTCCTCTTACGAGTCTTCTAAAGACAGAGGTCAGCAGTCCGCAGGCAACCACATCTCACAATCGGCATTGGTTTGTTTGTCTTCTCCGGCTCATTTCCATCCTGGTTTTGGGCTTTCTGCTCCACTCCGGGTCGCTATGAGTTGGAATCCACTCGATGGCAGAGAGTTTGTTAGTTGGTTTTGGGTTCTCTCCTCCACAGACGTTGTGTCCAAGAGAGAAAGGATCTTTAACAAGGGTTTAAAGGGGCGAGAATCTCCATCAAGTCTGGAAGCCAGCGCTGAACCCAAACACGTGCGTGGGCTGCCACCTGCTGGCACAATATCATATTGCAGTCACATTTGTGGCCGCACAGCCCAAGATTAACAGTTTAAACTAGACATTTTCAACTTGTTTCCGCCATTGAACGTAACTGACCTGACGAGGCTGGACATCAGACCCATGTATTGACAAATGTACTTCAAATGAGCCGAGTTCAGGAAATCCAGGCCACAGAGAGGAGGGTCCTGGGGAGAGCGGCAAGGATGTGCTTAGAGTACATCACATACCCCACCCAGGCTATATTGAGTGTGGGCCACTGTGCCTCTTCGGACACAGAGCGTGACTTGTGTACGAAACTCATCTTGCTATAAAACTGTCCTCACCAATCAATGCCTGTTAGCCCTGGCACTTTTCATTCGTTCTTGGCAGGAGGCTGCGGAGATGGGAAGCGCCAATATGATCCCATCACCTATTTTTCAGGGGAATCGAAATGTCTTCTCTGAAATCAGAGCATTGCTTAATGATGCTGCTGGAAACCTGGTGGTGTAGTGGTGATGCACTGGCCTGTGATCCACACGTTCTGTAGTCCAAAGCCACCAGCAGCTCCGCAGGAGAAAGACTGGACTTTCCATTCCCGTAAACAGATAGGCAGTCTTGGAAACCCACAGAGGGTCGCTGCAGGCCAGCACCGACTCCATGGCAGTGAGTGTGTTGAGGTCTAGCTGCAGCCTCTCCCTGTCCTTTCCTCCTTCGACTCTTGCAATACTACCAATGGTTTCTTCTTCTCACGTCCTTTTTGCTCTGAGCGTACTGTCCTCGGAGAGTTCAGGTGCTCTCGTCTCTTCTGACAATGACCGAGATGACATTGGCATTAGCCTCCTGCCTGCTAATCTCCTGCCCTTTAAGTCCCATCTGTGGTGAAGTCAACTCAGCTTTTCAGACCAAGAGCCAACCATCATCATGGTCTTGATTTTAATGACCTAAACTTTGCATGGTTACCCACAGCAACCGGGATCATGCTGAATGCACCCTCTTAGCACTTTGCAGAATGACCCACTGGCGGCCTAAGTGGACTTCTGACCCAGCATTCAATTAGCAAGGAAAGCACATCCTTAGGGCATCAACAAAACAAGGGGACCAGCTGTCCAAAGCAAAGAGCCATCGATTCCAAGCAGACAGGATGCAAGGAAGCGTGAGTGCCCCAGTGGAAGGAGACTAGCACGCCACTGAGCGGCTGTGGTCCCAGTACCAGTGCATGAGAATGTGTTGGCCAGATGTCATGTTGCCAGGGGCCCACATGAAGGGTGGTTTAAGCTATGAGGCCTCTACCTTTGTTGACATCTGTCTCTTCCAGTCCCTCTGTCATTAAAATCCCCTGTATGTAGATATTTGGGGAGTATACTATTTCTGTCTGATATGCAAGAAGAGGTAGTCAGCCATCAAGTCTAATTCTTGTTATAGTCACCAAATAGGCAATGGGTCCAACATCTGTAGCTACTGGCAGGGGAAGGGTTCTATTATATTCTAATAGATACTGAGTCTCTGGTTCCTTTTGGGAGAACTATCTTGCCCGTCCATGTATGCGGATCCAGCAACTCCAGCCAGAAGGGCCAACAGTGCTTTCTGCCATGATACACCCCCTGGCAAACAACCAATAGGACCCCCATGTTCAGGTGACACACCACAGCAAGGGAGCTCCCCGAGTGGGTCATTGCGATGAATGCTATCAATTTACTGTGTGACAGGATAGCACTTACATGTAGTTATGTCCTAACTCCTGTAAGCAGTAACTTTAAAATATTTGACGTACACGTAATATGATGATAAAATAGGACATCTCCAAAATCCGACAAATTTTGGACATCTCCAAAATCTGACAAATATTTGCACATATCTAATGTGCAAAGCTTTGATATATGTATCAAGTGAGTTTTATTTTTTTCTTGTCTGTTATGAGGGACACATCTCTTGATATTATTCTAGATGTGCTACTAAAAGAGGCATTCAACAGGTTGACAGTATATAAAACTTAACATTTAGTTATGATGAAAAATATGCTTCTGTTCTGCAATAATGAGTGTGTTTCTAAATGTGTCTTCCAAGAAAACAACAAAGGGCATTTAGCAGAATATTACATCAACATTTTCTCAGAATACTTACATATCTATATATAAGGTCATGGGAGCATTCATCAAGGAAATAAATTAAATTTAACTTTAAATACTAAAAATTATATGGATGTATTTTCCATTTCCCTCCAGCATGACTTTTTTAAAAAAGAATTTATTGATATTGCTGTGATCCCCATGTAAGGATCTCTGAAGAAAGACATTCAATGCAGAGTTCATAAACTTTGCATTTGTGACAAGCACACTTTCCCTTTCACTTCCAGATTGAGTTTGGCCTTGAACTCAGTCATCCTCCCCAGCCCCAGTGCTACATTTTCTTTGACTTGCTTGTTTTCAAGCATAAATTTGCATGTTAACGTCCACATTCAAATGCAAACTTTAATTGGGGAGATTTTTCTTGTTATTCATTTTCAGTTATTCGGGTTCATTTGTCACACTAGAAGCACATTGTAAAAGTGGCATATTTCATATCCAGATAAAATGAAATGGCAACAATTAAGTGGAGTGGGAAAAAAAACAACACTTGCAGAAGATAAAAAAAGCACAGGATTTGTGAATCTCTAGAGGCAATTCCAAAATGAACGTGCTCTTTTAAAATATAAGGAGTTAGTTAGATGGGCTTCCTTCCATTGAATGGCTGAGTTCAAGAGGTGAATGATGTTGTACTAGGACAGCTGGTCCTGAAATGACTAATGACATACTTGGTCCCACATTCCGTGTCCATTTCTTGCTGTAATAATAATAAATTAATAATATATATCTTATGGTGTAGAAAGCGAAAGTAGTTTAGACTCTCATATTATCTAATCTGCAGACCCCATAAATACCAAAACTACAGATCCCACTTTGTGCAATTATTTGTCTTCTAATGAGTCAAAAATATGGCCACGTGACAGTCAGCACTTGAAATCTGTGTTGAACATCTCTTCATGGCAAACAATCAAGGTTCCGTAGCCAGACTATTTACCCAGGGTACAAAGTTAAGGGTAAAAATTATAAGAGGGAGTGGCTCTTTTATTCTCTCCTGGTCCGTGGAGTATATAGTTTTGTTGTGAACTCTCCAGTCCTGAATTGTTTAACTCCCTATTTGCAGTGAATGGATTTAGCCATTGGCACAACTTGAACCTGAGAGGGAAACCATGAAAACGGTTCAATTTACAGAGATTGGCTGTTGCTATATTTAAAACTGAAGACATGGGTTGGGCTTAACTTAGGAACTGGAAGTACAAATTAATGAAGAATGTCAGTCTTGGGAAAGCCATCTTCATAACTTTGTTGATGTCCATCCCTGAACGCGGATTACCTTTCTCAGGCAGACACGCATGGGAACTGCCTTGGTTTACTGGAACGTGTTGCTCAGTAGGATCCACTTTTACCCACTCATACCTCATAACACGTTTACACTGGAGAGGGGAACCCAAGGCATACGTCCCCCACAGGTATGAAGAGGCTATATACCCAATAACTGATGAAGCTTCATCTGTCTTCAATGACTAAGTACAGCTCGACTGTTCTCTTTGTTTTCCGATGCCACTCTGGATCATTCTTAAACAGAGCAGCTAAGTGTTGTTTTAAGATGCATACCTCTAATAGATGGAGGTGCCTCTGAGAAACTGATCCCGTTTACCACCTTAAACAGCCATACCACGGAAGGGATTGCAAAACAAGTACGCCGCTAGTGAATGCGAGGTTTGAAAAATAGCTTTTCAAAGTACAGAGTCCAGTGCTGTGAAAATACTGCCAATAGATTAGGCTGTGACAGAGGCAGCAACAGGAAACTTTATTATGTAATGACTATGTGATGTTCTTACCATGTACTCTACATCCAATTAATCCCGTGGGATATGAGACATAGCACAGTTGTTATTTGGGAGTGGCTGGATTTTTTTTAACTATTCAATTAACCTACACATTTTCTTTTCCTGCCTCTCATCACCTATGGTAGGAGAAAGACAGGGCTTTCTACTCTCTTAAACAGTTACAGTCTTGGAAGGTGGAAAGGGCAGTTCTACCCTGTCCTATAGGGTAGGTATATGAGTTGGCACTGATTCAATGGGAGTGAGTGAATCCCCAGTGGACAGTTCTAAAAACATAGGCCTTGATCAAGTATTAAAATGCCTTTCTGGTACGTGTTGGGCAGCGCATGCCGTAGCACTGAGCGTAATCCTGGAAGGTCACACTCAGATTCGAGATGCTTTAGAAAACACTGCTGAAGACTAGGCCCAAAGAGGGGGTGCCCAAAGAGAAGCTGAAAACATCACTAACACAAAGCACCACTAGAGTATGTGTGTAAGTGGAATAAGGAGCCCTTGTGTGGCAGGATTAAAATATTCAGAAGCTAATCAAAAGATTAGCAGTTTGAACCCACTAGCTGCTCTGCAGGAAATAAAAGATGTCCCAGTCTCCTCTGTGCATATGTCCAGCCTGGAAACCCTCTGGCACCGCTCTAGTCTGTCATCCAAGGTTACTGGAGGTCAGAATCAACTCGACGTCAGCGGGTTTGGTTGATCTGGAATACTATGCTGATGAGTTGAGTTCTCCAGATCCACAAGAAACTCTACAGGCATGCACACATCTACACATTTTAAGAGAAGAGTCTTGAAAACACAACAAAGCAAATTCTATCAAACACCATGCAGTTCATCACTGCAGCACAACTAGAAAGAAGTACGTGAGAGACAGAAGTACTCCTGGAGTACTAGTGCCAGAGGTCCATTTTGTGTAACCACTACCACACTGTCACGGAGACACCGGAGACTGGAATGAAAAGAAGGGTGGAAGCGTAGGATGCTCTTTCACATTGACTTCTCCTCGTTCACACGGTGCGTACACCTGGTGAAGAATGAATGAAAGTGTCCAAGAACCAAGGTGTGAGGGGCGATGCTGGGAGAGTGGAGGGTGAGTGGGTTGGAAGGGGGGAACTGATTGCAAGGATCCACATGTGACCTCTTCCCTGGGAGAGGGACGGCAGAGAAGGGGGGAAGGGAGACTCCGGATAGGGCAAGATATGACAAAATAACAATGTATAAATTACCAAGGGCACATGGGGGAGGGGGGAAAGGGGAGGGGGGGAAAAAAGAGGACCCGATGCAAAGGGCTTAAGTGGAGAGCAAATGCTTTGAGAATGATTGGGGCAGGGAATGTATGGATGTGCTTTATACAATTGATGTATGTATATGTATGGATTGTGATAAGAGTTGTATGAGCCCCTAATAAAACGATAAAAAAGAAAGAAAGAAAATAGTGCAGGTTTAGTTCCATGACTCATGTGTCATTACGAACCGGGACAAAGAATGTGACCATTTCATTCTTACATGAGAATGAAATTTACAGATTCAGAAAAGATACATTTTATTCATGTAGGCAGGTATGATTCCATAATAGATGATTAAAAATACATATTACCTGTTGAAAAATTTGCTTTCCACTTATTCCTAAGTTTAATGATCACAGACTGCACAACAGAGTGCTCATTTTCATCCCTTAGAAAACAAAAAGACTTGCATTAGTCTTATTATGTATGAAAGCAGATATTGTTTAGCAGCTTAATTGTGACAGAATCACTGAAGAGATCCCCCTGCCCCTTCCCCCCCCCCACCCCCCCCACCCCCGCCAATCTACTGTGAATGATGTGTGAAGTACCATTGTCTTGGGAAAATACAGCCACAATGTTCCTTAGAAGCAAGGATGGTAAAGTCTTTGTGATCCAAGCATCGTGAATAATAAAACCCGTGATCAGAGGAGAAAATCATATTAGGACTTAAATTCTGACCAGCCAGCTTGCAGAAGGCCTTGGAGGAGAGTGAAAGCCCAAGTCCATCTGCAGAGTCCTCCTCGTGTGGATTAAGCTTCCACTGAATTCCCTCAGAACATCGACAAGGGACATGAAGGTTTTACTCTCCGAGTTAGTCTGGGGGGACGGGATAAACAAACCCTGGGAGACTCATATGTGTGTTAGAAAGAGCTTTATATACAAGAGCAATTGAATATTGAGGAAAATATTCCAGCCCAGTCCAGATCAAGTCCATAAGTCCAATATTAACCCATAGTTCCAATACCAATCTATAAATTCCTCTTCAGACTCACGAAACACATGCAATGATGCTGAATGCAGGAAGATCACAGGCCAGTGGGTGGAGAGTCTTGTGGATCCAGTGGTGGTAGAAGCATCTCAGTGCTGGTGTGGGTCTCTGCGTGGATCCTCCAGATCCATCAGCATAGATCCATGTGTCTTGCCAGTACAGTCTCTCGGGGAGTAAATGTATGTCCCGCTTCCAATGAGCTATTTATCTCCTTTGCACCTCCAAATGAGATCATCAAGCTTTGATCTGATTGACAGGCTAAACTTCACCCCTTCACTCTTAATCTTCTCAAATTGACAACAGATTGTATAACTACCACACCCTCAGGCAGAGTGCATTGGAAAAGGCATTAAGTCCACCTGCTTGGCCAGCTCAGTGAGGGGCAGTCTCCTCTGGGGGCCTGCCTGGGTGTGTCCTTGATTGAGATCACCATTTAGGGGTTGCATAGTCATGAGCCATGCCTTAGGGAAGCCCCTAGACAAAAGGTGACCAGATTTTCACATTGGTAAAGCGGGACACCATTGATAAAACTCATATCCTGGCGAAATAGCCACATGGCAGCCCAAAACTGTATACCCTAGCTTGTCATGCATTCTTTAAAAAAATCAGGAGTTTTTAAAAACACCATGGGATGTGGGACAAATTGTTAAAAATCAGGACTGTCCCTCCAAAAGCGGGATGTCTGGTCACCTTACCCTCACCTTACCAATCTTGTAAGTGCCCGTCTATCACAATGTCCATGTCCCAGTTGGTGCCCAATTTTCCCTCTGATCATCTAATTTGTAATTCTAACTACTTGTCTGTTGCCAACCATGCAGTTGTGAAAGCTTTCATAGACCTCCTGTAAACTTTTTAAAGTTGTGTATATCAGTAAACCCTTGGCCACCATCATGAATCATGCTCACCCTCCTCAGGATGCCTCTGTGTTATTCTTGTTCCATTTAAGATGCCAATAAAAATCCACGATAAAAAAGAAGCGAGGGTGGTGAGACGTGTCTCACTAACTTCTAACATGTTATCTGGAAGGACCAATCCCTGGAGAAAGCCCTCATCCTTGGTAAAGCAGAGAGGGCCAGCGGAGAAGAGGAGGCCCTTCCACGGGATGGATCGACATTGGCTGCAACAGTGGGCGCACGTGGTTGTGAGGATGGCGGTGCCTGTTGTGTGCTATTAGCTGTAACCAACCCAACGGCACCTTAGCAACAACAAGAACAACAGCCATGACAATGAAGGCCATTCTCAGCAACCAGAATGTGGACATTCTGGAATGCTGACATCAGTCTGAAGGGACAGTTGCTGGGAAGGGCCCCAGAGGAACCATGGGAGGAACGTCCATCACTTCCATGTAGAACTCAGTCTCCTTGGAAAGGGCCAGACTGCACAGTGACAAATGGCGGGGAAATAGAAACTGACTGTAATTCATAGTCTCTGGAGTCATGTCCACAGCATGATCAAAGCCTTTCCACCGGGCTTCCCTTACAAGACGGGGATTTCTGTGTGCTCATTTCCCCATCGATGTGGTTAGTCGGTCCCTTGTGGAAATTCAAAACTTCTTGAGTGAAAAATACATCCACAGGGTAGGGGTGAACAGGCCAGCTGTTATGTGTTGTGTGTCTCGGGGCTGGAAAGGAGTTCATTCGCAAAGGAAATGACATTGAACTGTATCAAATCCAACTGCTTTGATTCAGCAAGACAGGGCAGTTCAAGCAGTGACTTCCAAACACTTTTGGGTGGACTCTGTGTCTCTGTAAAAGGAACCGTTACCCAGACTGATGACAAAGATCGACGCGCTGTCTAAGCACAGACATGGGGACAGACGATGCCGATGAACTACGGGCAATAGTTGATGACGCCATGCAATTCATCTAGGCAGACAAATAGAACCATTGAAGAGTCCGTAAGAACAAAGGACAGAAAGGAATGTCTTCCATTATAACATGTTGGAGATGAAAGATCCACTAAAAATGAAACGGAGGAAGCAGTTGTCATCTTTGTTTTCGGATGACTCAGTTCTCTTTCATGGCGCGCTTTCCTTTGTCCATGTGTCCTGACAGCTCGTGTTACCAAGCAGGCATCCCCAGTAAAGCGTGAGCCACGGAAGGCAACATTGGCAAAGATCAACTTTTCCTTGTGACATTGACACAAGGGAATTTGACATCGGGGGTTGAAACAACTAAGTTCACGGACTCATTTTCTTTCTCGTAGACTCTGGTGTATTCTTTTCGCAGGGAACACGGCCTATCGTAAACCTTTTAGTACCTGTAGCCACTGGAAGATTTATAATTCGGTTCACTTCAGTCTGCTGAAAGGACTCTCTGTTTTTGCATTCATTTGCACCCTTTTAATATGCCCAATAGCGCATTTAAAACTAAGTTCTATCATGGAAAGCTAAGACACACACACACACACACACACACACACACACACACACACGCACGCACATATCATGTATAAGCCGGAGCAGAGACAGCAGACATCATTAGTGTGTGAGGGGCCTCCTGACTGAACTTACTCACCACTGCCCACACCCCTGCT